>NC_084827.1:155476141-155789523 GCF_033115175.1 Lepus europaeus
TCTTACAAATTGATTTTTATCTGTCTGTCTCACAACTGGCCTGTAAGCTACAAGGCAGAAGGATATATGTCTTTTTACACAATATAGATTCATCCTTAGTACCTTCATAGTATTTAATTAAAATGTCTTCAAGTTATGTGTATGTGTACGCACACACGTGTGTGTACAAATGTAGGGTAGGAAAGAAGCTATTGAAGCTAAAGACATAGATGGAATAAGACCACATCTTTATGACTTTGTAAAAAGATCTATTTATTTATTTGAAAGGCAGAGTTAGAGGAGAAGGAGGTAGAGACAGAGAGATCTTCCATCTGCTGATTCACTTCCCAAGTGGTCACAATGGCCATTGGCTGGTCCAGATAAAAGCCAGGTGTCAGGAGCTTCTTCCAGTTCTCCCATATGGGTAGCAAGGGCCCACACAATTGGGCCATCCTCTGCTGCTTTCCCAGGCACATTAGCAGGAAGCTGTATCAGAAGTGGAGCAGCCAAGACTCAAACTGGTGCCCATAGGGTATGTAAGCATTGCAAGTGGCAGCTTAACCTGTTGTGACACAATGTCAGCCCCATATTTATGTTTTTTTTTAAATATTTATTTAAAAGATAGAGTGACAGAGAGAGAGAGAGATACACACACATACAGATTTTCCATTCAATGGTTTACTATTCAATTGGCGACAACAGGCAGTTCTGGGCCAGTAGCCTTGAACCCCACTCTGTTCTCCCATGTGGGTTCCAGAGGTCCAGTCACTTGGGTCATCTTCCTTTGCATTCCCAGATGCATTAGCAGAAAGCAGGATTGGAAACAGAGTAGTTAGTACTAGAAATGGTACTCTAATACTGCATGTGATCATAGCAAGTGGCAGTCTAGCCCCCTATGCCACAATGCCAGCCCCCCATCTTTTTATGCTTTGAAATCATCATCCACTAATATTTGTTGAATTCTTGACCTTTGCCCATCATTAGTCTATGATTTTACATGCATTAATATGTTATCTCATTGAAAATTGAATCTCCAATCACAGTGAGGTAAATTCAAATTCAAGCTTGCTGAATTCATAAGCCTGAGGCCATGTTGTCTCCCAATCCCATTGATTTAGCTTCACATGACCTTCTCTAGGGATTTGTTTCTGATTTTGCTCGTGAGAATTAGTGGACATTTATTTTTGCTAGCACTTTTGCACATCATTTATTTCTCACTTTTTATAATTATTTTTTCTGTCTTACTTTCCTTCTTGAAATAGTTACCAAGGCTTGTTCTTGTCTATATTTCCTAACAGTGCCTGTAATGGTGATTTAGATGTGGCAAATGGTGAAGAATAGTAAAATTTCATAGTGTCATGCTTATTAAATTGGGTTGACTATGAAAAAAGAATGACACTTTTAAAAACCCACATTCCTGGACATAATTGCCAGAACATTTCTATTCAGTCTAAATGAGGTATGATTCAAGAACCATTCGTTTGTAAAATTCTTCAGGCGATTCTAAGCATCGCAAGTTTGAGGGACTCATTGGAATTTAAGGCTGAACTTGACCATCTCTAGGAGTTGCAGTTTGTAACATGAGGCTCCATGTCAATGTGTTTCTGGGTCATGAATCAGATTACTTCCATGAAATTCCGTAAAGACTGGAAATTGAAACACAGGGGCACTTGAGACTACTCTGTTCCAGAGTCTTGGACCTTTGCTTCCCACTGGTATCTGTGATAACTGTAAACTAAGGAGGCTTACCTCAAATCAGAGGAAAAAATGTAACCCACTTCCCAAATTTGAAATTATTCTAGAAATAATATCTAAGGTGGATCCTTTGTTTAAACAATGTTCACTTAATAACAAAAGCACTTGTAATTTTAAGCCTAAGTAATATTCTGTAGTATCTGGCTCAACTGTCAGAATTTTTTATCAATGTGAGCCTCTTAGTAAGACCCAGTCTTAGGGCCTTAGTAAGGCCCATGATGCTATGAAAATGTCAAATTACTCTCTTAAAGTTCTTCACAGCAGAACTCTGTGGACAGCATATTAGTGTTCCATTATGCTATAAAAATTACTACCATCTTGGTGGTACTTACTTATTATCTTTAAGCTCTGGAGGTGAGAAAGCCAAAAACAAATCTTACAGGACTGAAATCAAGTGTTGTTCAGGTTATTCCTGCTGGAGGCTTGGAGAATTGATTCCTTGCTTTATCCAGCTTGTAAAGAGCACATGCATTCCTTGGCTCATGGTCACTTTCCAGGAATAACATTGCTTGGACTTTTGCTTTACTGATCTCTGACATTAAACTTCTGTTCACAATACAAGGAGCTTTGTGATTTCATTGAGCCTATCTGGATAGTCCGGGATAGTCCAGGATAATAACTCAATCAATCACATCTGAAAAGTTCTTTTCATCCTTTAAATTAATGTATTCACAGATCTTCAACATCCTTGAGGACTATTAGTCAGCCTAACACAAATGATATCTCAAAACTGTAGTCCCATTTTTGCCTGAAATACCAGATCAAACACAAGAAAATCTAGATTTTAATTCTTTAAAAAAAAATAGTCATGCATAACCTAACAACAGCAATATGCTTGAGAAATGCATCATCAGATTTTGTGGTTGCAAATATCATAGGTACAATAAGAGAGCTAGAATGTCACCAGGAGAAATATTATTATGAAACCACCATCACATATGGAGTCATCATTGACAGAAATGCTGTTGTGTGGCATATACTTGTATACAGTATAGATAAACAAATGATGGATGGAACCTTACCTGAATACATGCATACACACACATACACAAAGAGCTTGCAAAATGCCCAAATCGACTTGGACAATCAAATAGCATAAAACTATGAGACTCTTGAAAGTCAGTCAACTGGGATAATCCATAAAAGCGATTGAAACCCAAGAAACATCAAGAGGTCTCTTTGTGTACATCTTTCCATAGAGGCAAGACCTCCTAATTACACACGAACACACAAATATTTCATAATATTAGGAAAATTACTTCCCTTACAGACATATTTTTAGTACCTAACACACAGCTTCTGTAAGAATAGTGACACACCACCCAATGTGTTAGGTAACAAAAGATCATTCTGGAGTTGTTGAGAAAATCATTTTTTTTGTTGTTGTTTGTGTCTTCTAGTTGCTACGACTAGAATTTTAGACTCGAACAGCTACATTTTTTGTGAATTTCAAAAACATTTAGATGCCAAGAAATTCTACATTTTTGCTCCTCGGAAAACCTCTGAGTTGAAGAATCAGATTCTGAAGGTAGATAGGAAAAGTCTTGGTGTCACCATATTCAAGATTTTAATAAATGCTTTTCCTCTTCTCTACTTGTATTTCGTTTTTTCCCTTATTTTTGAGAAAGAATACATTTGAGAACTGATAGAGCAGAGTTACCCTTCACTCTTTTTTTTTTTTCTTACGATTTTATTTATTAGAGAGGTAGAGTTACAGACAGAGAGAGGGAGAGACATTGAGAGGTTTTCCATCTGGTAGTTCACTCCCCAAATAGCCACAATGGCCAGAGCTGAGCCCATCTGAAGCCAGGAACCAGGAGTTTCTTCCGGATTCTGGATCTCCCATGGGGTGCAGGGGCCCAAGCACTTGGCCCAAACTCCCCTGCTTTCCCAGGCCATAGCAGAGAGCTAGATCAGAAGTGGAGCAGCCAGGACTAGAACCAGAACCCATGTGGGATGCCTCCACTGGCCCCATCCCTTCACTCTTATTACAAACTTTAGTGAACATGAATTTTAAGCAAAACATCAATGTCTTAAAATTCAGAACCAGCTACATGTAACAGAACTCACTGAAGTTGACTTGATTTGATAAAATAGGAAACTGTTTATTTGCTTGTTTCCTTACCTATTTTATTATAAGAGATTGGCCTTGAATTTTTTCCTACCAAAGCCTGCTGTGAACATTTATAGAATAGCTTCTGAAAAGCAGAGTATCCATCATTCTGACAAGTTCTAAACCCACAACTTGTTTTCTGGTGAACATTTAAAGATAGCCCTTTCGGTAGCAGTTTCTTGGTAAGAGAATGCTTATTAAATTTATAACAGAGAAATCACATTTTAAACAAGTTAGTCTTATTTCCTCTCTGACTCTATCAAAATACCTTTCATCTCACCCCACCTAATTCCTGCCTTCATGCAACCCCATAAGCTTACTTTTATTAATTTTGGTCCAACATTATTCATGTTAACTGACTCCTATGTTTCACTTTTACATCTAGTGGAAACACAAATCAAACCCCATATTTCAACAAAATTGTGACTACAGAAGTCATTTATTGGAGATTCCAAAAATATGTAGTTTACTCCACATTTGCAATCTCCTATGATTAAAAAACAATTCCCTTAGAGATTGATACAGGAACACAGAACCACACAATGGATCGTATTTGTACTACTGCTTCTTTTTTTTTTTTTTTTGAGTAGGAATTACTGCTTCTATATGAAGACACGTGACATCAAAATCCACAAAAAATCACCTAACATTAATCTTCCCACGGCACCTCACTTTTACTGACCTGTTCCAAACTGCTTTTCTTTCAAACCACCACTTCTTTTGTGTTTTAGAATATTGTTGTGGTTTGTAAAGAACCAAAACAGTTATTCCTTTGTAATCAGAACAACTAATTTCTATGTTTTTCACCCATAATCTCAGAATTTATAAATGTATGCTAAGAATTCATTGCATTTTTATCTGAACCTTGAACTTTCACTTAAAATGTGCTGCCCTCTGGAAAATGCGATTTTTCCAGGATGTCATATTAATAAAACATTACTTGAAATTCTTCTAAGTGCAAGAAAAAAGCTTAGTCATTTACATATTCATATCTAAAAATTTCCCTCTAAACATCAGAACAACAAAATAAAAAAGATCATTAGTGAGAAATCTCTGCCCCAATACGTGGCAAGGGCAGGCCCTGGTGAACACCAAATCTGAGGGTTATGGATCTGAGTTCACCAGAATTTATAGGGAAAAATTAGTTTTCACAAAGAGATTCACACACTATTAAGAATGTAGAATCCTTGCACGATAAAGTGTTGGAGGTCTTTGTTCCAAAATGTGCTACCTATTAGCTTCTACTGAAGGTACACAATAATTCAGGTACTCACCCCACACAGAAAGAGAGAACATTGAATGTAATGCTATCAGGATAATCTTTTTTATCTTTTATTTAGCAAATTATTTTCACATATTATAGATATGAACAAGAGGGTTATCGTTTCCTAATGAAGAAATCAACCCAATCATTGTATTACAATCTACTAAACTCTGACATTTACTTTTGAGCTGTCAGGTATGATAAGTGGCTGAATATTAACTAATCATAAAGCATTCTCAGTAATTAACTCTTGATATTGAAAGGTAATTCTGAGTCCAGCACAGTTTCTGTTATCTTTTGATAATTAAATTGCTTGCTTCTTTTGTTTTGTTCACATACATTGGGAATTTTTGAGATAACTACTTGCTCAAAGACAATAATAAAATTAAAATCTAGGATTGTTAATTGTCTTGGGTTAAAGGATGGAGTAAAGATGGTGCAAAAATCTTTCAAGGTTATGTGTATCACACAGCATCATTGTTATAAATTCTATTCCTTCACTATCACCCAAAAGAAACACAATCCAACAGTGTATATATATATATATATATATATATATATATATATATATAGTGGCATGTCTGTGTACACACTCACTCACGTGCAAGGCACATGTATAATTTATGTGTATAGTGGTTATTTATATTTAACCCTATTGAATACTGATGTAAAAACTCGCATTCACAGGCAGAAGTCTAATGTGAACTTGTGCTACAGTTAATGTGGCAATATTCATTTATTCTTTGTCCCAAAACTTTGTATCTATACATACATTTCTTATTCTTTATTGCATATAGGTTAGGCAGGAATATTGCTCTTGATTACTACCAACAGAGTGTAGTTTCCATGTCATTTACTATTTCTTTCTTGGGAAGAAAATCAGTAATAAGAAAGTCATCAAGTTAGTCCAAGTCCGATTATGAGTCAATGACCAGAGTCACAAACAATTCTAGTGAAAGTCCAAACTTCTGAACTTTCAGTTCTACATAATACAAATACAATTATCTTCTGGGCTAGACTAACAAACATTGAAACTGCACAAATCAATGGATTTTGGATGATAATTTTTTTATACATACTGTTAAAGATTAATAGAGCTCACCATTTGGGAGTTAGAGTCAAAAACTGGCCATGAGGATCCCTTGAAATTAATCATTAAATGAACTGTTGCCTCTCACCCCACAAGTATAAAGTTTCTATATACCAGAGATGTCTCCAAAAGGAATTCGAGCATCTGAGTTTATGCTTTAAGAACTACACACTGGGGCTCTGCCTGCAACACTGGTTCATGTCCAGGCTGCTCCTCTTCTGATCCAACTCTCTGCTACGGCCTGGGAAAGCAGTGGAAGATGTCCCAAGTGCTTGGGCCCCTGCATCCATGTGGGAGACCCGGAAGAAGCTCCTGGCTCCTGGCTTCAGCTCAGACCAGACCGTTGCGGCCAGTTGGGGAGTGAATTAGTGGATGGAAGTCCTCTCTCTATCTCTCCCTCTCTCTGTAACTCTACCTTTCAAATAAATAAATAAAATCTTCAAAAAAATTTAAAAATTAAAAGAACTACATACTTTCTCTTGAAGGATCCAGCACAGAAACAAAAATGTTTTGTATATGCAAGGTGGTAATTATCTGAGCAGTGCACTCCTATGTTTTTTTCAGAATGACGTAAATATAAACCCTATCAAAAAAAAAAAAAATCTTACCTTGAAAGATTCACTTGGCAAACATTAGTTTCACTCACCATTCCGGATGTAGAATTAGGACATGATTCAAGAAGTTTATGTGGCAACTATCAAGTGGAAAACTGTGTGGATGGAATTAAAGAGGTAAGGCAATGGAGCAAAGAGGTCAGAACTCAACTCCCCAACAACTAATGGTTAGATAATTTTAAAGAGCTAGGGTGAGAGTGAGGAGACAGGAAGCCCTCTTAGCTAATTGGTCTTACCTAAAGGAAAAGTAAACTATATCTGTCTGACAAGAGGTAATTATATAACTTGGAGCAATGATGATGCTGAAGTTAGAATCCTATTCTTGTGCAAAGGCTAAGAGATTCTGGCTGGGAGATAAGGGCACTATCTTCCTTGAAGAAGTTATATTACATTTCAAAAGAATGGCTCCTGGGCCTTTGAGAAAGATAGATTTTGTAGGATTTTGTAAAAAAATTTACATCTCAAAAGTGCAGAGAAAGGATGTGTAGACAAGTTTTCTAAGGTAAATGCGCTAAAGAAAGTAAAGGCAGTCAGTGACCTAAAGGTAGAAAGAAGCCTGACCGAATATTGAGGTCCATCTCTGTTACATCTCACCAATAGCACTCTTTGCTCCTCTACCTAAAAGTGAATAGGAAGGATTTCACAATTTTAGTGTAAAGGAAGCTAGAAAGAATCACAGACCAATAAAAATAAAATAATAAAAAAAAACCTTGGCATTTTTTACTATTTATAAAACACTGATGCTTAATTTTTCCCTTAAATTTCTTCTGGACTGTTATAATGGTAAAATAACTGGTTTGTAACAATTTAGGAACTAGAATGAAAGGATAATGAGATATGGGAAGAACAAACGTTTTTAAATATTTCTCAGTTTGTTCAATTTACTTAACCACAGAAATAACTCCCCCCCCACCCGTGTATCCTGTAAAATATTTGGTATAAAATAGTAATGATCATATTCTGAAAATAAGAACAACAACCACATAGAAATGTTTGAACTATCATTTACACCTTAGGATGACTTACTTGGTGAGAGTGTTTTTTCCTAGCAGCTTGCTAAAGTCTTATAAATAAAATAATAGTATTTATAATAAAGGAGAAATAGTGAAGAGGAAAATGCACACAGTATTATGAGCTTGGGGCACATTTAAATGGAATACCACAGCTGAAACATTCACTTGCCTGAGGGTGAGAAGCAGAAATTAGAAGGTCAGAGAGAAATAGAGAAAAGCAAAACAGAAGGAAATTAAGGCTTTTTTTTCTCAGTTTACCCATTACCAGCTCTTCTTCTAATGAAGCTTAGTTTACAAAAGATTTCCCAGAAAATATATTGTTCATATTCAAGTTTATTCTCTGCATCTATAAAAATTAGTTACTTTGTTGAAAGCAAAAGGAAACTAATTTTTATTTACAATAAAAGCAAAAATTCTGCCATAAAAATATAATAGCACAGTAGACATAACAAGCAGTTAAAACAACCCAATAAATCAACGATACAATTCTATTTAAATCGAATCAAAAGTATCAGCCTGACAATATCCATTGGAAATTTGGTAGTTAAAACTCTTGATATGGGGCCGGCGCCGTGGCTCACTTGGTTAATCTTCCACCTGCAGTGTCAGCATCCCATATGGGTGCCGGGTTCTAGTCCCGGTTGCTCCTCTTCCAGTCCAGCTCTCTACTGTGGCCCGGGAGGGCAGTGGAGGATGGCCCAAGTGTTTGGGCCCTGCACCCGCATGGGAGACCAGGAAGAAACGCCTGGCTCCTGGTTTCGGATTGGTCCAGCGCCGGCCATGGAGGCCATTTGGGAATGAACCAATGGAAGGAAGACCTTTCTCTGTGTCTCTCTCTCTCTCACTATGACTCTGTCAAATAAAAAAAATTAAAAATTTAAAAATTAAAAAAAAAACCTCTTGATATGGCACAAGCATATAGCCTGACAATGCCCATATCCTGTATCACAGTACTTGGCTTTGATAGGATAGCTCAAATGATTGGATTCCTGGCATTCATGTGGAACAATGTGATTGAGCTCCCAGCTTCCTGCTTTGACCCAGGCCACACCCAGTCACTGCTGGCATTTTGGGAGTGAAAGAGAAGATGGCTCTTTGTCAGTCTATGTCTGTTTCTTTGCCTCTCAAATAAGTTAATTAAGAAAATATGGCCGGCACCACGGCTCAATAGGCTAATCCTCCACATGCGGCGCCGGCACCCCAGGTTCTAGTCCCGGTCGGGGCGCCGGATTCTGTCCTGGTTGCCCCTCTTCTAGAGCAGCTCTCTGCTGCGGCCCAGGAGTGCAGTGGAGGATGGCCCAAGTGTTTGGGCCCTGCACCCACATGGGAGACCAGGAGAAGCACCTGGCTCCTGGCTTCAGATCAGCGCAGCGTGCCGGCCGCGGCAGTTATTGGAGAGTGAAGACCTTTCTCTCTGTCTCTCTCTCTCACTGTCCACTCTGCCTGTCAAAAAAAGAAAAGAAAAAGAAGATAAAACTTCTCAGTGTGTCCTGTTTCTGAAGCTTCACATATATTAGACATTCCTTTTTGGGTCCACCTCCAAGCTTGGCAAGTGTGTTTATAAGGTTGCTTGATTTCAAGTGGAAGAAACAGGCCTTGATGAGCTTGAGAAAAACAATAAGCAAGCAAGCAAGCAAAAAAGGAAAGGAAAGGAGACGAGAGGAGAGAAGAGGAGAGAAGAGGAGAAGAGAGGAGAGGAGAGGAGAGGAGAGGAGAGGAGAGGAGAGGAGAGGAGAGGAGAGGAGAGAAGGGGAGAGGAGGGGAGGGGAGAAAGACAAGACCTACTGAGGGTCATTATGGAACATAGAAAGTGGTTACCCAAATGACACTGAGTTTTGAGTATTTTTAATGCATAATCTTGTTTAATTTTCACAACACTCATGTGCAGAAGAAATGAAAATAATTTTTCTTTACAGATGAGGCAGTTGAATAACAATGAAGTTCTCACCCTGGTTAGCAGTGGAACTGATATTAAAACTGAGCCTTTGGGCAGCAAAATCTGTTTTCTTAACCAACCCAACTCGCTGAGAATGGAAAGATTTTGTAAACATCCATAGAAGGAATTACAACATGCATTAGTCATAAACTCATTCTGTATCAAGATTATATTAACAACTGAGTGAGGAAAAACTACATAAGGCCTTTTAAGAGTAAGAAGGAGATATTTTCTTAATTTTGGATTTTTTTGTCTTGTACTAACAGAAGGTATCAACAAAGTGAACCACAAATTTTTGTCTTTTACCACAGTATATAGTGTTAAAAAAAAAAGTCACATAACAGCCATTGATTTAGCCCTCAACTGGCATCTTCTAAACTAGAAGCAAAAAGAGAGAGAGAGAAAGAGAGAGAGAGAGAGAAGGCTTAAATTCTTTGGGACGGCTGGCAAGATCTTAACTCCTTGTTTATTGATTTTTATGTTATTGCTCCTGGTTATGAATTATGGATTAAAAAAACTTTTATGATGGCTAATAAAACAGAAAGCCAGGAGAAAAATTCCTTTCCCCAACTCAAACCACTCCATCAGTTTCTTTTTCTTTTTTATATTAATCTATAAACAGAATTTGGGAGGGGGGAAAAGTACATAAAAATCCAATCTGTGTCACCAAAAGGCATGAAGAAATTCTAAGATATAAGAATTCCATGACAACATAAGAGAATCCCCATTTCTCCTGAAGCTAGAGGCAAGAGAGAGCATTAACTCTTTCCTTACCAAAAAGATGTGTGACTGATGATCAGTGGTAAATTTCAACCATTGGTCACTGATAAGGAAGAGTTAGTGCCACATTTTCATTTGATTTTGTTATGTCATGGCAGGGGAGTGGTATATATGGTACTGAGTTTCTTTTACAAAGCATTGGTCTTCATGTGTTGTTTCTATTATTGCCTGTTGGTGATCTAGGGCAACCTGGATATACAGTTCTAGTACTCTCAACTTCTAATTTGGCAAGTAGTTTCTCTAAAAGCCTGTAGATAGAAATCTAATTCCCAGTATACATAATTAAAACTAGGAAGGTTTTGTGCTCTGAGAACACATGAATTTCTATAAATATTAGTAGTATTGTCATTTGATTCAAAACTCCTGGGTGGGCCCCCTTAGGTTACTGATGTCTTAGGAAAAAACAATATTGTCCCCAAGGAGAGGGATCTTTTAGTCTCCTTTCTATCTGTACATTAAAGTTTTCAATGATAGATTGACTGGTCTCCTAGATGCCAGAAATGAAGAGAAAATCCATCAAAAGATACAATGTTGGAAAGCACCATAAACATAAAGGATAACGGAAAGATCAGATGTTTGACTTAAAAATTGAAGCACTAATCATCATTTTCTATTTTTAAAAAAATGGGAACATTAGAATCTCAGAATGAACATTGTCAAATTCCTTTGGGGGAGCTGTTTTTATTGCAAATACTTTACATGGAGAAGTAAATAGATTAAACAATTCTGAGTACTTGCTCAATAAGTCTAGAACATGTCAGAATTCTACATGTCCAGCTGGATAGAGTTGGGATACTGTCAAGGAACTTCACTGGAATGAATGCTCAGGTGCCCAGCACGATCCACAACCTTTCCGGTACATTAATCTCACTACATTCATTCCAAGAAGAGGTAGAACTGATGCTTAAAACACTCAACTGTAATTAAAAGATGATAATTAACTTCTTTATATCACATAGTCATTAATTGTCAAAACTGGAATTCAAACCAGTTTGCCAAATCCCTGCTGCTGCTGAATTTGCCAGGCTTAAAAAGAAAGATGAATTAATCTCTGGCATTTCACTATTTTTAAAGCACTATTCCACAATTTACATTTCTTTACTACCTGGTGAAAAACCCTGTGTTTTATTTCCTTACCTTTATATTTCTATGCCTATTCTGTACTCAACACACACACACACATACACACACACACACACACACACACCCTTTTGATCATGATCTGTGAACATACCCTTTCTTTTTCATTCTGTATTTTCTATTCAAGTAACGAGTGCTTTCCCATATTCCTCAGGTTCTTTCCCCTGGATGACATCGATAATATACATTTCTGTCCTGAACTTAATTAAATTTTCTTAGAAAATTTTCCCTTCTCATATTCAATAACATCTACACTATATCTCCACATCAATTTATCCAGGACATTTCCAATTACTCTCCTATAATCTAGTCACACTATTCTTCAAAGGCAATCCACACACCATTTCCTCTACGCTTATTTTACTGTACACTCTAAATCCTTAGAATAGTTCATATTTATCGAGTTCTGTACTAAATGCAGACATAAGTTAGTGAGATCACCACATTGAAATATGGAAAGGGCTAAATCAGAAATCAGTGGGGCCAGCGCTGTGGCGCAATGGTTTAAAGCCGCTGCCTCCAAGGGCCAGCATCCCATATGGACACAGGTTCGAGTCCCAGCTGCTTCACTTCTGATCAATCTCTCTGGTTTGGCCTGGGAAAGTAGTAGAAGGTGGCCCAAGTCCTTGGGCCCCTACACCTGCATGAGAGACCTGGAAGAAGCTTCTGGCTCCTGGCTTTGGATTAGCCCAGCTCTGGCCATTGTGGTCATTTGGGGAGTAAACCAGCGAATGGAAGACCTCTATCTCTCTACTTCTGGCTCTACCTCTCTCTGTAACTCTGTCTTTCAAATAAATAAAATAAATATTAAAAAAAAAAGAAATCAGTGGGAAACTGGCAGTTTTTCTTGAGAAGGTAACTCTAGGGGCCAGTATCATGTGGTTAAGCATCCACCTGTGACACCAGCATCCCATATGAGCAACAGTTCCAGTCAAGGCTGCTCCATTTCTGATCCAGCTCCCTGCTAATGTGCCTGCAAAAGCAGCAAAAGATCGCTCAAGTGCTTAGGATCCTGCCATCCGTGTGGAAGAACTGGATAGAGTCTCTGGTTTCCGGCTGCATCCTGGCCTAGCCCCAGTGATTTTGGCCATTTGGGGAGTGAACCAACCAGTGGAAAAGTATATCTCTTCCCTCTTCTCCTCTCCCTTTAGGTTCCCTCCCCTCCTCTCCTGTCCTCTCCATGTAACTCTGCCTCTCAAATTAATATTTTTTCTTTGAAAAGAAGGTAACTCAAATATGAATATGGGAAATTAATAGTCACAAAAGGCTAATTAGTTTTCTGTTGTTGCGTGAAAATGTATCTGCAAACTTACTCAGCTTGAAGCAACAAACATTTTATTATTTCACATAATTTCTGAGAGGCAGGAAAGCAGGAGAACATCAGCTGGGTGGTTCTGGCTCACTATCTCCCAGTCAAGAAGATTACTGTAACTGAAGTCCCAAGAAGGCTTGATTGGGGATGGAGGATCCACTTCCAAAATAGCTATTGACAACAGATCTCCATTCTTTACACATGGGCCTCTCCTTTGAGTGCACTGGTGATGTAACCATTGGCTTCCCCCAGAGTGAGTTAGCCAAGGAAGAGATAATAAGAGGGAACAAGAAAGTTGTGATGTCTTTTACCCTAAGCTCAAGAGACTACATGGATCTTCCAATCCTGTAATCCCGTTACAATACGGAAAGGCACCAACAAG
The DNA here is from genome assembly GCF_033115175.1 of Lepus europaeus. Classification (NCBI taxonomy): domain Eukaryota; kingdom Metazoa; phylum Chordata; class Mammalia; order Lagomorpha; family Leporidae; genus Lepus; species Lepus europaeus. Next base: position 155,489,520 of record NC_084827.1, read on the forward strand.
TGTTAGTGACAGCAAATGAGAATCACCTATACTTTACTGTTTATTTATTTAAATTGATGCAAAAATGTATTGTATTTATGGGGTACAATGTAATGTTTCAATACATGATTACATTGCATAATATGCAAATCAGTGTAAGCATATCTCCTCATATCTGTTCATCAGTTCATCATTTCATTATAGTGAAAACACTCAAAATCCCATTTTCTTGCTTTTCTGAAAAATACAGTACATTATCATCACATATAGTCCTATTATCGTTATCATGTAATGGAGCACCAGAACTTTTCCTCCTCTCCAACCATTACAACACCCATTAGCAAACTTTTCTTACCTCCCCTTCTGTGTTATATTCCACAGGCTCTGATAACCATTCACTGTTCAGCTTCTACCAGATCATCTTTTTTTATTACTCTGTATGTGAATGAGAGTATGTATTATTTGTCTGACTGTGCCTAGAACTTAGTTCACTTAAAATAATGACTTCCTGTTATGCCTATGTTTATACAAGTTGTAGAATTTTACCCTTTTATTTTTTAATAGATTTTTTATTTTTTAATAGATGAATTTTTAATAGATGAATATAATCCATTCCATGTAGTATATCTTTTAACTTTTATTTAATAAATAAATAAATTTCCAAAGTACAGCTGTTGGATTACAGTGGCTTTTCCCCCCCCATAACCTCCCTCTCAACTACAATCATCCCATCTCCCACTCCCTCTCCCATTCCATTCACATCAAGGTTCATTTTCAATTATCTTTACATACAGAAGATCAATTTAGTATATATTAAGCAGAGATTTCAACAGTTTGCACCCACACAGAAACGCAAAGGGTAAAGTACTGTTTGAGCACTAGTTATAGCATTAATTCACATTGAACAACACATTAAGGACAGAGATCCTACATGAGGAGTAAGTACACAGTGACTTCTGTTGTTGACTTAACACATTAACACTCTTGTTTATGGCATCAGTAATCTCCCTAGGCTCTTGTCATGAGTTGCCAAGGCTATGGAAGCCTTTTGAGTTTGCCAACTTCGATCTTATTGATCTTATTTAGACAAGGTCATAGTCAAAGCAGAAGCTCTCTCCTCCCTTCAGAGAAAGGTACCTCCTTCTTTGAAGGTCCATTCTTGTTTTTTTTTTAACTTTTATTTAATGAATATAAATTTCCAAAGTACAGCTTATAGGTTACAATGGCTTCCCCCTTCCAAAACTTCCCTCCCACCGACAACCCTCCCCTTTCCCGCTCCCTCTCCCCTTCCAATCACATCATGATTCATTTTCAATTCTCTTTATATACAGAAGATCAGTTTAGTATATATTAGGTAATGATTTCAACAGTTTGCCCATATAGCAACACAAAGTGAAAAAAAAAATACTGTTGGAGTACTAGTTATAGCATTAAATAAGAGTGTACAGCACATTAAAGACAGAGATCCTACATAATATTTTTTTTAAATTAATTAATTTTCTATGCCATTTCCAATTTAACACCAGGTTGGTTTTTTTTTTTCATTTCCAATTTTCTTTATATACAGAAGATCAATTCAGTATATAATTAGTAAAGATCTCATCAGTTTGTACCCACACAGAAACACAAAGTGTAAAAATACTGTTTCAGTACTAGTTATAGCATCACTGCACATTAGACAACACATTAAGGACGGATCTCACATGGGATGTAAGTACACAGTGACTTCTGTTGCTGACTTAACAATTTGACACTCCTGTTCATGGCGTCAGTAATCTCCCTAGGCTCTAGTCATGAGTTGCCAGGGCTATGGAAGCCTTTAACATACAATTATTCTTAGGTGTTTAAATTTAGCTGAAAAGTGATCCCTGTTAAATTTAAGAGTGGGAATAAGAGAAGGAGGAGATGTACAGTTGGGCACATGCTCAATCTGACTTGCCCCAAATGGTAGAGTTAGAAACGTGCCAGAGGATTCCAATTCAATCCCATCAAGGTGGCATATACCAGTGCCATCTCACTAGTCAAAGTGATCAGTTTCAGTTCATAATTGATCATAATGATAGGTCTAAGAATCAAAGGGATCACATAAAGAAGACTAGTGTCTGCTAATACTAACTGATAGAATTAAAAAGCGAGAGAAAGATCCAACATGGGAAGCGGGATACACAGCAGACTCAGAATGGCAGATGTCCTAAACAGCACTCTGGCCTCAGAATCAGCCCTTAAGGCATTTGGATCTGGCTAAAAAGCCCATGAGAGTATTTCAGGCATGGAAAGCCAAGACACTCTGGCAAAACAAACAAACAAACAAAACAACAAAAAAACAGAAACAAAAGACAACCTAAATGAAAGATCTCTGTGAGTGAGATCCCAGTGGAAAGAATGGACCATCAAAGAAGGAGGTACCTTTCTCTGAAGGGAGGAGAGAGCTTCTGCTTTGACTATGACCTTGTCTAAATAAGATTGGAGTTGGCGAACTGAAAAGGCTTCCATAGCCTTGGCAACTCATGACAAGAGCCTAGGGTGATTATTGACGCCATAAACAAGAGTGTCAATTATTAAATCATCAACAGAAGTCACTGTGCACTTATTCCCTATGTAGGATCTCTGTCCTTAATGTGTTGTACTATGTGAATTAATGCTATAACTAGTACTCAAACAGTACTTTACACTTTGTGTTTCTATGTGGGTGCAAACTGTTGAAATCTTTACTTAATATATGCTAAATTGATCTTCTGTATGTAAAGATAATTGAAAATGAATCTTGATGTGAATGGGATGGGAGAGGGAGTGGGAAATGAGATGGTTGTGGGTGGGAGGGAGGTTATGGGGGGGGGGAGCCACTGTAATCCAAAGGCTGTACTTTGGAAATTTATATTTATTAAATAAAAGTTAAAAAAAATAATTACAGCAAGATAGGGAGAAGCAGAGACATAAAGAGAAGAAAGATATCTACATCTGCTGGTTTAGCCCCAAAATGGCTGCAACAATAAGAACAGGGCCAGGCAAGCCAGGAGCTAAGAGCTTCATCCAGGTCTCCCACGTGGATGCAGGGGCCCAAGCACTTGGGCCATCCTCAGCTGCTTTCTGAGGCAAACAAGTAGAGAGATTGATGGGAAAATGGAAGAGTCAGGACTCCTTGCCAGCGCATAGATGGCGGCCTAACCTGCTGCAACACCTTCGGCCACAAGTTCTTTTTTTAAAACAAGATTGATAGATTGATTTGAAAGGCAGAGTTACAGAGAAAGAGAGAGAGAGGGAGAGATTAAAGAAAAAGAAAAAGAAAAGAGGAGATATTTCACCTGCTGTTTCACTCCCCAAATGACCACATCAGACTGGCCTGGGCCAGGCCGATGCCAGGAAACTGGAGCTCCATCTGGGTCTTCTTTTTGGGTGCAATGACCCAAGCACTTAGGCCATCATTTGCTGCTTTCCCAGGTACATAAGCAGGAAGCTAGATTGGAAGTGGAGCAGCAGGGACTCTAACAGGCACCCATATGGGATGCCAACATTGCAGGTGATGACTTAACCTGCTGCGCCACAACACTGGCACCTCTGGTATCAATCATTTCACCATTAACATAAGACTTAAAGTTTAAATGTCTGTGTCTATTTGGGGAGGAAAATTCTGTTTAAATCATTACAAATTCCATCCTCTTCAATTTTTTGGAACGATTTTTTTAAAAAGTGATATTTCTGAATAATTTAATTCTTACGGAATACATGGTAGAATTTACTAATGAAACAATCTCATTCTAGTATTTCTATGATGTGAGACTTTCCTGTTAGTGATTCAATCTCATACTTGTTATTGGTCTGTTCTTGTTTTCCATTTCTTCACGATTCAATCTTGATAAGACATGTAAGTCCAAGATTCACACGTTTCTTTTAGATTATCAAGTTTGTTGGTGTATAGTTGCTCATCATAACAGTCTCTAATGATCCTTTATATTTCAGTGTTTTCAGTTTTAATGTCTCTGCTTTTATCTCTGATTTTGTTTCAGATTGTTTCTTTTTCTTTTAGTCTAGCCAAGAATTTGTCTCGTGTGTGTGTGTGTGTGTGTATTTCAAAGAACCAGATCTGAGTTTTCTTGATCTTTTATAGTTTTTTAGTTTATATTTCATTTATTTAATCTCTAATATGTATTATGTCTGCTTCTTCTAATCTGTGATTTGGTTTGTTCTTTTTCTCATACCTTAAAGTATAATAGGCTATCAATTTTAGATATTTATGCTTTTTGATGTCAGTATTGGTTGCTGCAAACTTCTATCTAAGTACTGTTTTTGTTGTATAACACAGATTTTGGTTGTTCTGCTTCCATTTTCATGTGTTTCAACACTTTTTAAAATTTGCAAAGTGTCCAAAATTTTTCTAGCTATTAATATCCAGTATTATCACTTTGTAGTTGGAAGAGGCAATAAGTATTCTTTTTTTTTAACTTTTATTTAATGAATATAAATTTCCAATGTACAGCTTATGGATTACAATGGCTTCCCCCTCCCATAACTTCCCTCCCACCCGCAACCCTCCCCTCTCCTGCTCCCTTCCCCCTTCCATTCACATCAAGATTCATTTTCAATTCTCTTTATATACAGAAGATCAATTTAGTATATATTAAGTAAAGATTTCAATAGTTTGTACCCACATAGAAACACAAAGTGAAACATACTGTTTGAGTACTAGTTATAGCATTAAATCACAATGAACAGCACATTAAGGACAGAGATCCCACATGAGGAGCAAGTGCACAGTGACTCCTGTTGTTGACTCAACAAATTGACACTCTAGTTTATGGCACCAGTAAACACCCTAGGCTGTCGTCATGAGTTGGCAAGGCTATGGAAGCCTTCCAAGTTCCCCAACTCTGATCATATTTAGACAAGGTCATAAAAGACAGAGTGAGGATAGTAACCAATGATCCTAAGAGTGGCATTAACCAGGTCTGAACAATTATACAGCATTAAGTGGGGAAGAGGACCATCAGTACACACAGGTTGAGAGTAGAGCCATTGGAGGTAGAGTAGAGGTTATGATTATGAAGGAATGAGGCCCAAGTGCGCTAGACAGGGTCTAGAACAAAGGACAGAGACATTATTAGAGGAGCTAAGAAAGGTGCTGTCTAAGCTACAATTAAGTTTTCTGATTGAGAGGCAAGTAGAACCTGACAGAAGGGGCTTGATAATAATCTGGTGGGCTTTAGGCCTTGTAAATTCAGAGGCCCAGACCTATCTATCTCTTCACATGGGGTACATCCTAAGGGAGGTGTGAACCTTCTAGGGGAAGGCACTCTGTTGACTTTCATTACTTGGCTGGCCTGGGAGGAGAGCTGGCCAGGTAAAGGCAGGTGGCATCTCTAACAAGAAATTTACAGTTCTGCCTGCAATGTTGCTGACCCTACTTGACCATCCCCTCAGCTGCAGCAGTCACTTTGGAAGCTGGGCTGAGTGAAGGGCTTTTCAGCTTAGAGCCAATAAGATCTGTGGCTCTGACCTGGGCATCCTTCGACTCCAGGGCAGGTCCATTTCCAGTGATCCAACTCTTGGCATAGCTGCCAGGGCTCTTCACAAGTTGACTTCTGCTGAAGCCCAGGCTTACCACATTGAAAGCCACTGCAGTGGACTGGCCTGTTGGGTCTCCTTGGGGGCAGATCATTGTACAGATCAGCCATTAATAGGCCTGCTACCCATTGCTTCTGAGGCCTAGCTTTCTTTTCCTCCTGGATTTGTTAAAGCAGATCAGAGGATACAAGTCAAGGGAGTGCCCAAGTCCCATCTCTAATCTTCGGTGGCCTGAACTACAAGTCTATAGTCACAGGCATGTTCCTTAGTAGATTTTTTAAGGTAGACAATGCCCATGAGGAAAATTATATTCTCGCTTTAAAACTTTCTTCCCTTTGGTCTGAAAGGGAGGTTTTTTCTACTTACTGTTTACTTCGCTGATGGTGAAGTGAATCTAGCTATGGGATTATTATTTAAGCTCTTATTTTGGCTATGCTATTACAGAAAAATGTTAGTCATCTCTTTTATAAGGTCTAAAGATTAAATTGTGCATCCTACAGATTCCTTCATAATAGAATTAGTTTCCTACCTTGAAGAGAATAGAGAAATGAAAGAACAAGTTGGGCTTAGAATAGAGAAATGAGGGAGCAAGTCCTAGATTGCTTGCTGACAAGAGCAATATCACATGAATACTTAGCAAACAGTTTCAACCATTAGATAACAACTTAAGAACACAGTTACCAGAAGGTCCATCTATAAATTTTAAGAATCATGTATTTGAAAACACCTCTTAAATATCTAACATGGTGTAGTTTGTTTAACCAGTAAACTTAAGCACAACCATATAAAATGTTTTTAGTTTCTTTCTACCAACAAGTATAAAACATATGATGCAGAGATTCAGGTCACATGAATTAAAATGTGTCTTTGATTAATTTTAGCAGCTTAATTTTATGGACAATCTTATCTATAAGCCAATTAAAATAAAATTCTTAATAAAATTTTCCCATGTGGACATACAATATGTACACACATATAACATAACATAATAGACCAATATAGCAATTGTAATAATAGCTTATAAAATCTTTAACTCTTTTTGTAGATTGCCAATTGATTTGAATTGCTTTTTTTTTTTTTTTTGTAACCTCAGTTAACCATACTTTCTCTCAGTTGGTACTGTTAATACATTATTGGCTTCATCTGTTTTCAGAGCCATCCCAAAGTACTGAATACAATAGAAGTGGCTGGAAAAAGTCCATAGGAACCAATAGGAGGACAGCTAAACACAGAACCAACAATGCTTGTTTTATGAGCAGCAAATCATATATAACTGTGGATGACAAAAGACTTTAAGTCGCCATGTTTAAAATTATAAACTCATCAACCAACAAGAGGCACTTGCTTACTTCACAGTATTTTTGAAAGCACCTGTAGGATTTTACAAGTATTTAACCCTTTAAGCCTCTGGGCCTTTCTCATTAAGATAACTATCATGTCTAGCAACACAAGCTCATTAGATTTTTTAGTTCTCAACATTTGTATTAATAGCATTTTCCATTATAGAAACTTAAAATTTAGTACCACGTCACGGCTTGACAGTACTTTATCCTTTTTAGTATTTGTTGTTGTTGTTGTTGTTCTAGTACTATTGGTTGAACTCAGCAATTAACACACAATTATTCTTAGGTGTTTAAATTTTAACTGAAAAGTGATCCCTGTTAAATCTAAGAGTGGAAAAAGAGAGGGAGGAGATGAACAATTTGGAACATGCTCAATCGGACTGGCCGCAAATGGTGGAGTTAGAAATGTGCCAGGGGATTCCAACACAATCCCATCAAGATGGTATGTACCAATGCCATCGCACTAGTCCAAGTGATCAATTTCAGCTCACAATTGATAGCTCTGATAGGTCTAAGAGTCAAAGAGATCACACAAACAAGACAAGTATCTGCTAATACTAACTGATAGAATCAAAAAGGGAGAGAAAGATCCAACATGGGAAGTGGGATACACAGCAGACTCATAGAATGGCAGACATCCTAAACAACACTCTGGCCTCAGAATCAGCCCTCAAGGCATTCGGATCTGGCGGAAGAGCCCATGAGAGTATAGCAGGTATGGAAAGCCAAGATATCATGGGAAAAAAAAAAAAGACCTAAATCAATGATCTCTGTGAGTGAGATCCCAGTGGAAAGAACGGGGCCATCAAAGAAGGAGGTACCCTTCTCCAAAGGGAGGTGAGAACTTCCACTTTGACTATGACCCTATCGGAATAAGATCAAAGTCAGCGAACCCTAAAGGCTTCCATAGCCCTGGCAACTCATGACTAGAGCCTAGGGAGATTACTGACGCCATGAACAGGAGTGTCAAATTGTTAAATCAGCAACAGGAGTCACTGTGTACTTACACCCCATGTGGGATCTGTCCCTAATGTGTCGTCTAAAGTGAAGTGATGCTATAACTAGTACTGAAACAGTATTTTTATACTTTGCATTTCTGACAGTACTTCTAATATATTCCAAATAGCCCTATTAGTTGGTGTCTCTATAAGATGAGAGACATAGGTCCTTCGATTTTTTCAGTTGGGCCCAAACTAGAAAAACCAAAGTCCAAGATTTACTGGAAATTTTAGAGTCCAGATTGTTTGGAACTTTGATTATTTGAATACCTGTCAAGAACACCAAGAAGGCTCAAAATCCAAAATATCTGGTTGAAATAAGATTCCTTAAAATCATGACATAACATAGACCAAATTTGATCATTGTTACAAGGTGATTATTCAAATCTTTGAAAATAAGCACATATTTAAATAACCCATAGCTCTTCATAAAAATTCAGCTGTTTTTGAACAATTAGAATTTAACAGACATCAAGAGAATATAGTAGATTACTTTAACACATTGCTTTAACAGAGCATCAGATTTTAATTCTATGTCAAAGAGAAGTTGAGCTTCCTGTGATCTTTTGCTGTGAGGTTTCCTTCCTTTACCTTCTTTCATATTGGTGACCATGTTCTGTGTTTCTGTGTGTAACACATCTTTAAGCATCTTTTGCAGGGCAGGATGAGTGGCAACAAATTCTTTCAATTTCTGTTTGCTATGAAAAGTCTTAATTTCGCCTTCATTCACAAATGAGAGCTTTGCAGGATATAATATTCTGGGCTGGCAGTTTTTCTCTCTTAGTACCTGGGCTATGTCTCGCCATTCCCTTCTAGCTTGTAGGGTTTCTGATGAGAAGTCTGCTGTGAGTCTAATTGGAGATCCCCTGAGAGTAATCTGACGTTTCTCTCTTGCACATTTTAGGATCTTTTCTTTATGTTTCACTGTGGTGAGTTTGACTACAACATGTCATGGTGAGGATCTCTTTTGGTCATGTTTATTAGGGGTTCTATAAGCTTCCTATACTAAGATGTCTCTTTCCTTCTCCAAACCTGGGAAATTTTCTGCTAGTATCTCACTAAAAATGCCTTCTAATCCTTTCTCCCTCTCCATGCCTTCAGGAACTCCTAGGACCTGAATGTTAGGTTTTTTAATGGTATCCTGTAGATTCCCGACAATATTTTTTAGATTTCTAATTTCCTCTTCTTTTCTTTGGTTTGCCTGTTTCCTTTCCTGTTCTCTGTCTTCTAAGTCCAATATTCTCTCTTCTGCTTTGCCCATTCTGTTTTTAAGGCTCTCTAATGTGTTTGTCATTTGATCTATTGAATTCTTCATTTCATTATGATTTCTCGTCACTATCACAGTTTCTTGTTCCACTAGTTGTTTCATTTCATTTTGATTCCTCCTTAATATTTCATTTTCACGAGAGAGATTTTCTATCTTGTCCATTAAGGATTTCTGTAGTTCAAGAATTTGTTTTTGAGAACTTCTTAATGTTCTTATCAATTTTTTGAGATCCGCTTCTTGCATTTCTTCTATCTCATCATCTTCATAATCTTGAATTGGGGTGTCTTTTTCATTTGGGGCTGTCATAGTGTCTTCCTTGTTCTTGTTACCTCGGTTTTTGCGTTTGTTGTTTGGCATGTTGGAGATATTTGGTTTCTTCACTGTGGTGTTTCTTCTTGTTATACTATGGCTCTAGGTTAAGTGGACTGTTTGCTTTCGATGGAGCCTTAGAGACTTGAGATGAGTGTGGCCTGAGAGCTCTGTTTGGTTCCTCAGGCTTGTGGGTGTGCCAAAGGTGACTCTCCCAGGTTAGGCGTGGTAAATCTCTCTTTCATTCTTTTTTTTTTTTTTTGATTCAAAAGGGAAGTAATTCCGCACAGCTGAATATAATTGGAGGTAGTTAGCAGGCGAATGATATACCCACAGGAGCAAGAGATCAGAAGCTCTTTCCCAAGGATCACACAGGGAATCTCTGCTGCCCTCAGTGTGGGCTCCAATTCTCCTGAAGTCTCCCACTGGGTTGCCAAGTTAGATCCTAATCTCCTGTTATTTCACCCCGCCCCCCCAGATTCAGGTGTTTCTGCTAGGCTCAGGGCCGGTGCAGACCTGAGGTCGCCCTGCTTATTTCTGTATTCCAAAATGGCGCCTGCTCTTTGTCTTGCTCGCTTTTGAGAGGTGACTGGAGAGAGAGAAACCCGTGTCCGTATCGGTCACTTTTTTTTTCCTCTCTCTCTTCTAGTTAGCCTGGTGAAATTTTCCCCACGGGGTTTCAAGCCTCATTCCCCCTAGTCTCCTCTTTCCGCTTTCCTGCTGGTGTCTTGGGCTATTGAGGTTCGGCTAACCTTGCGTTCCAGCGCTGGTGTGTTGATTCTGCCGCTGGTGTCCCGATCTTGGGCTCCCACGCTCTCCACGCAGGTACACTGTGAATCACTAGTTCCGGAAGAGTTTCCTCTGCTGTTTCTTCCCTTACTCTTCCTTGAACCTGCAGTATCTCCACTTTTATTAAACTGTCTCTTCCCGGACTATCAGTGTGCTCCCTTCCTATTCCGCCATCTTGCCACTCTCTCGCAATAAGTATTCTTTAATTTATTTTTTTTTAATTTGTAGAGGCTTGTTTTGCTGTTTGTATGTGTATGTGATCTATCCTAGACAGTGTCTGATGTGCCATTGAAAAAGATTTATATTCTGAAGTTGTTGGATAGAATGTTCTGTAGATTTTTGTTAGGTCCATCTGGTTTAGGGTGTAAGGTTTTTTTTTTTAATTTATTTGAAAGCAGAGTGACAGAAAGAAATGGAGAGACAGAGACAGAGACAGAGAGGGACCTTAAATCTACTGGCTCTCTAGACAAATGACTGCAACAATAAGCACTGGGCCAGGCCAAAACCAGGAGCTCAGAATTCCATCTGGGTCTCTCATGTGAGTGGCAGTGGTCGAATAACCTGGGCCACCTTCTGCTGCTTTCCTAGGTGTATTATCAGAGAGCAGATTGGAAACAGAGAAGCCAGGACTTAAACTTGCACTCTGCTATGGGATGCCAGCACTCTCCCAGGTGGGAGCCTAATCAGCTGCACACCAATACCAGCCTCTTACTTTGCAATTTAACTCCACTATTTCGTTGTTGATTTACTGTCTGAATGATCTATCCTTTGCTGAAAGTGAGATGCTAAAACACCTTCACATTATTGTATTGTAGTGCATATTTCCCCTTAGGATTATTAATTTTTGCTTTATATATTTGAATGCTCTGATATTGAATGCATTTACTCATATTTATAGTTGTTATTTCCTCTTACTGAGTTGACCCATTTTTCATTATATAGTGACCTTCCTTGTCTCTTTTTAATGTTTTGAAACTTATTTATTGTATTGCACATAACTACTTTTTAAAAAAGATTTATTTTTACTTATTTGAAATACAGAGTTACAGAGAGGTAGAGACACAGAGAGAGAGAGAGAGGTCTTCCATCTGCTGATTTGCTCCCCAAATGGCTGCAATGGCCAGAGCTGAGCTGATCCAAAGCCAGGAACCAGAAGCTTCTTCCAGGTCTCTCATGCAGGTGCAGGGGCCCAAAGACTCAGGCCATTTTCTACTGCTTTCTCAGGCCATTGCAGAGAGCTGAATCAGAAGAGGAGCAGCCAGGACTAGAACCAGCACCCATATGGGATGCCAGTGCTTCAGGCCAGTTTTTCAACCCATGGTGCCACAGAGCTGGTCCCATAACTATTTTGTATTTCTTTTGAGTTCCATTTGCATGGAATATCTTATTTCATCCTTCCATGTTCAATGTGTGCTTGTTCTTAGAGGCAAAGTGATTTTGTAAAAAGCAGTATATGTGGGGCCGGTGCTGTGGTGCAGCAGGTTAATGCCATGGCCTGAAGCGCCAGCATCCAATTTGGGTGCTGATTTGAGTCCTGGATTCTCAAATTCCAATCCAGCTTTCTGCTATGGCCTGTGAAAGCAGTGGAAGGTGGCCCAATTCCTTGGACTCCTGCACCCACTTGGGAGACCCAGAGGAGGCTCCTGGCTTCTGGGTTTGGATTGGCGCAGCTCTGGTTGTTGCGGCCAATTGGGGAGTGAACCATTGGACGGAAGACCTCTCTCTCTCTCTCTCTCTCTCTCTCTCTCTCTCTGCTTCTCTTCTCTCTGTGTAACTCTGACTTTCAAGTAAAATAAATAAATCTTTAAAAAAAGCAGTATATGGCCAGAGCCGTGGCTCAATAGGCTAATCCTCAGCCTGTGGCGCCGGCACACCGGGTTCTAGTCCTGGTCGGGGCGCTGGATTCTGTCCCGGTTGCCCCTCTTCCAAGCCAGCTCTCTGCTGTGGCCCGGGAAGGCAGTGGAGGATGGCCCAAGTCCTTGGGCCCTGCACCCACATGGGAGACCAGGAGAGGCACCTTGCTCCTGGCTTTGGATCAGCGTGGTGCGCTGGCCGCAGTGCGCCAGCCGCGGCGGCCATTGGAGGGTGAACCAACGGTAAAGTAAGACCTTTCTCTCTGTCTCTCTCTCTCTCACTGTCCACTCTGCCTGTCAAAAAAATAAAAAATAAAAAAAAAACAGTGTATAATTGTGTCATATTTTTATCCATTAAACTATTCTATGTCTTTTAAATGGATAACTCAATTCACTTATGTTTTCTGTAATTGTCAACAGGTAACGCCGTACTACTGTCATTTTCTTTTCTACTGAGAATTCTCTTTGCTTTCAACTTTTGAGAGTTTGATTGCAATTCAAGAGTGCTTCATAAAGTTCATTAAAATGCATTGCATAAAAATATACATTTTTAAAATCTTTTCCACTCAAGTAAACTTAAATTTTAAATGTATTTTTTCCCATGAACTTCTGAAGTCCTCTCATATTCTTATATAGCTTGGATGAATGAAATCTTTTACTTTTCTGTGCCCAGGTATTCATATCCATCTCTAAGTCTGTCATTTTTTCTATTATATCTTTGACTAAGCTTTATAGACCTTTGGCCTCCTCAAGTCCCTCTTGAACCCAAATAATCTGAATATTTTCTCTTTAATGTTATCCAAAAGTTTTCAGGAGGTTTTTTTTTTAATTCTTTGTCACTATTTTATCTTTTTTACCATCTGACCATATTTTCAAATAGCCTGTCTTCAAGTTCACTAATTCTTCTGTTTGTTCTATATTTTTAATATACTCTGTTGCATTTTAATTTTGTGTAGTGTACTTCCATTTCAAGAATTTATTTTTGATTTTCTGATTATTTAAATATCTGTTGAATTTGTTTAATAGAGAACTAAATCATTTGTGTTTTATTGAGGCTTGTTGGGTTTCCTTAAAAGAGCTATATTTGATTTTTCTGAATGTTTACACATATCAATTGCTATATCGTTGTTTTATGGAACCTCATTCTGTCTATTAGGTGAGATCACGATCCCCAGAAACTCTTAATTATTGATGGAAAACATCATTTGTATGCTTGAGGATTGTTTATTTACTCCATTCTTCACAATATGACCTTCTGAAAAGTCTAAGCAGGCTGCTTATTTTCTCTGAATCTATGATTTCTTCTGCCAATTCAACACTAGAGAACACTTTAAGTCTGGATTTACTGAGTCCATATTGATGTGTTGTTGCGATTGTAGCACTAGAGAGCTCATCAAAGCAAATTTTTCAAAATCCATTTTTGTTTGTTGCTCCAAATGAGCTGGGGAAGTACCTCAGTGGGATAATCATTCTAGCAAGCTTCTCCCTGGGGACAAAGTGGGTCCAAATGGCTCTTTCATAGTCGATGACTTGTGATCAGGCACCATGGAATTATACCCTGTCTTCTCTCTTACCATATGGGGATTTTCCCCAGGATCCTATGCAATGAATTGGCACCTACTTCTCTTCTTCCTCCAGACACAGGACACAATTACTTTCCGTGTTGTGCTGCCTCAGGTTCAGGGAACACTATGATGTATAGTCCAGTACTCATCAAGGCCACAATGCTAGATCATATCCAGAATCCAAGACCTGACAAGCCTGCCAAGACAAGTGTAGCACAGGAGAAGGACTAAAACTGAAACTAATATGAGTTCTCTATTTCTGTGGTAGACCCAAGTCTTGAGACCACTGCAAACAGCCACATATTGTCAAGTGAAAATGAACTCAGATAACAGAGAGCACAAGTTTCTTCCTTGCACTGTGGTAGTTGCAGGGGATCCATCTAAATGGATCAATAGAGCTCATTCATTGTTATATTTCACTGGCCAGAACTGGTTCCAAAGCAAAATCATGCATTTACTATCCTGTCATACCGCCATTGGATAGAGTCTTTCTCTGCACTGCACTAAGCTTGGGAAAAGGGTGATGGAAGCAGTCCTTTGGTCACTGAGGCTGATGCTTAACAGGGTTGCACCTGAGTCTCAAAGGAACCTACATTGTCTGAGGGGTACATCCCAAGCTCTCAGTACAGCTGGTGGCAATGCAGGCCAAAATGTAATTCTCATAAAGGTGCAGATTTCTTCCTGTGCTGGGACAGGCTTAAAGTTCTCTTCATGAGTACTGTTATTGGATTAGGAATTTTTGAGTTCTGTCATTCTCATTGATTGGACTGGCATTGAATTACAAGGCAAAGTCACGTAGTCACTTTCCTGTCTGATACTTAGCAAGTAAAGACTTGCTCCTTGATGGGCTGCCTGAGGTTAATGGGGTTGTTGAAGTCTTTTCACCATCTAGTTAATAGGTCTCAAGGCTCAGATTGTGATCGTTGTCCTAGGATGTACAGGTTCCACGGGGCTCTATCTGGTACTGGATTTCACATAGCAGTCCTAGTTCTCTGATTCAAGTCTGGGACCTGAACTCAATTCCATCATCTTCAAATGGAAAATTGATGGAGAGGTGTTGTGGACAACATTTTTCCTCCTTGCTTTCTTCAATGATATTCTGTTGCTACACTAATATTAAGCACTGTGGTATCTCATCTGATTTTCTTCACTGGTAATTGCTGCTTAATAGCTTTTTAAATCATTGTTTTTGTAGGGAGATGATCACCCATCATCACTTTTGTGAGTTCTGTTCTTTAAGATGACACAATTAGTAATATGCAGTAACTTCAAAAAGTTCATGGAAAAGTGGAATTCCAAGGTAACTGTAATTTTTCTATGAAGACCCATTGTGCCTGGATTTGAAAGACAAGGCAAATAAAATGAATCATATTCCTGTGTTTTCTTTTCTCTTTCCAGGTCCAGTGCCAACGACAGTATGAGATCTAGAAACCTTCTCAAATTAAGCCCACAAGACTCCTATTTCTTCCCTATGAACTGAGGAGTTAGTGCAAGTTCATCTTTGAGTTTTATTGTGACTAAGTATATATTTCCATTAACTGAAGGGCAGAACATCAACAGTCCATGCTTATTCATCTCTTTGAAGAAAAAAACATAAAATACTTTTCATCTCATGGGCATTTTTAATCTGAAAAGTGAGAGCACAAAGATAAAATGTTGTTACTAGTAGTAACATTCCCCATGATCAGTTTAATTCAACAAGTTTTGAACACAATTCAATGGGTAAAAGTAGTATTTCAATATATATTATTGGAATAAAATAATAATATATTATTTATATATATAAAACACAAATTTTTGAAAACTTTGGCCAATAAACACATAACAATAATAAGAGCTAAACCATCAAGCTTCTAGGAAAACATACAGGAGAGGTCTTTGTCATATTAGGAACAGAAATATTGGAGGCCAGCACTTTGACCTAGTAAGTAAAGCTACCATGTACAAGGTCAGCGTCCCATTCAGGGGCTGATTTGTGTCCCGGCTGAGCCACTTCTGGTCCAGCTCCCGAAAATGGCCTGGGTAAGCAGCAGAAGATGGTCCAAGTGATTAAGTCACTGTCACCCACCTGGGAAACCTGGAAGAGGCTCCTGGCTCCTGGCTTCAGCCTGTCCCAGCCCCAGTCATTGTGGCCATTTGGAAAATGAATTAATGGATGGAAAACATCTCTCTCTATCTGTCCCTCTCTCTTTGTAACTATGACTTTCAAATAAATAAATAAATCCTAAAGGAAAAATACTACAAAGCAATAATAACTTAAACAAAATGATTTCTTTTTGTTGCACTTGCTGCCCTCACTTTCCTATGCATCCCTCTCACTGAACAAAATCCTTAAAACTTACCCTGTTGCCTGGTCTATTTAAGCCAGTATTCAGAATTCCTCTCTGAATACGTGGCAAGAACCCATAAGGCTTATTGATATTGAAAAAATATTAATAAGCAACATGGTACCACAATGGTGACTCTGGCAGGACCCTTAATAATGGAGATATTCCCGAGATTGTTTATTGGTTTAAAAGGAAAAATTGGCAACATGGCTTCTAACCCTAATTATCTTGCACTCTGCTCCCTCCCCCATCTGTACTCTGTGCTTACCCTGCACACCCTGCCTGGGCCCACACTGGAGGAAGGGGCAGCTTTTGACTCTTGTGATGGGTGCAGGGCCTGGATTGTGCTCATCCCCCTCAGAAAGTGCATTTCCAGCCTAGCTGACTATGCTTCCTTGCAGCTTGCCCAGTTCCAGCAGCACCTGGCCTAGGCACAGAGATGGATGCATCCCTGGGCAAAGGGCAGGAGCCCAAACAGCAGAGATAGGGTTGGAAGCTGCTGATCCCACCTGCCGCTGTTTCTGACCCACTTGGGTGTGGGGGAATGGGGGGGATGCCTGGGCCACTCCCAGAATAGCCACCAGCTGAATCCTGGCCACCCCATGGAGGAGGGGGGTCTTGCTAACAGGATAAGCAGTGTTGCTGCAGTGGCCATGGCTCTAGCTAGCCCTGCCCTGGTGGAAAAATTCTAGCTGCTCCTGAGGCTCTATTTATTCAAAACAGACAAACAGTGATTAATTTAAATGGTTTTTCTTTGAGTCTTAATGCTGGTAGCTTTCAGAAAAAGCATGGATTGATTTTTTTTTTTTTTTTTTTTTTTTTGCTGTTTCCTGCTTTGAGAATGTTAGTGCTAATGGAATTCGAGCAGAGAGATGAGAAGAATTTTCACAGAGGGCTAGTTTCAAGTTTCCAAGTTGTTTGTAATGTGTTTTAAAGACAATTGACATATTTTCTACGGTTGAAACTTTAAAAAGTCTTTATTTTATGGACTGATTCCAAGGGTATTAAAAATTCTGTTTTGCCTCAGGGTCTTTGATTCTTAAACCAAACATGCTTTCAATTGTTAATATTGAGCTGGAGAAATGGTTTGGTTGCCTAGGAACATGTTAGCATCAGGGAGGCGGGGCATTAAACTTGGCAAATGCTCCACTTCCTGCTACAGAGTGCAGGACTTCCATTCTAAAGATGGCAATCCCCTGTGGGAACTTTCACCCCTACCAGAGGATGGGCAACAGACTCCTCCCCAAGATGACAGCCCCTATGGCCAGCCACTTACCTGATTAATAGCATAAATTTTTATTTTTTTTAAAGTTTTTTTTTTTGACAGGCAGAGTGGATAGTGAGAGAGAGAGACAGAGAGAAAGGTCTTCCTTTTTGCCATTGGTTCACCCTTCAATGGCCGCTGCGGCCGGCGCATCTCCCTGATCCGAAGCCAGGAGCCAGGTGCTTCTCCTGGTCTCCCATGCGGGTGCAGTGCCCAAGGACTTGGGCCATCCTCCACTGCCTTCCCGGGCCATAGCAGAGAGCTGGCCTGGAAGAGGGGCAACCGGGATAGAATACGGCACCCCAAACGGGACTAGAACCCGGTGTGCTGGCGCCGCAAGGCAGAGGATTAGCCTGTTAAGCCACGGCGCCAGCCTTTTTTTTAAGTTATAAATTGCTGCTTTGGCTTCCACACTGGTATTCTTTGTTTTGGCTTCTGTACTGGCAGCTTCCACACTGTTTTTTGTTGCTGTTGTTGTTGTTTGTTGGTTTTGGCTTACACTGGCAGCTTTAACACTGGTCTTCATTATTTTAATTTTTTATTTTAGTTATCCGTTTTGCTTTACTAAGCTGCATTTAAAAAAGATAACAATAAAAAGGAAAAAAATTTAAAAACCCCTTCACTGGGCTTGATAAAATAATGGACCCCATTTGGTAGACAAATAGAGCTCTAAGGTGTCAGAATTGTAACTAATGCAATACATCCAAGTCACGTCCTTTAGGAATTATAACTAATGCAATGTATTCATGTCAACTGCTTAAGGATAATTAAGCTTGCAAAAAGCTGTGTCTGTTTTTATCTTCTCAGGTCCTACAAAGAAACTGTAAAGCTGTATAATTCTGCATACATTCCTATGGACTTATTTCTATGAATACAGCTTAAAACTTTGTCATGGGATCCCCAACCCCCTTAAGCTAGATGGTAAAAGTAACATCTCCATTGTTAAAGTGATCATATAGATAAGATTAAGTTTTAAAGTAGTCATATAGATAGGATTAAGGTTTTTTTTAAAGATTTATTTTATTTTACTTGAAAGTCAGAGTAGAAAGAGAGAGGAGAGGCAGAGAAAAGAGAGGTCTTCCATCTGCTGGTTCACTCCCCAGTTGACTGCAAAGCTGCAGCTGTGCTGATCCGAAGCCAGGACCCAGGAGCCTCTTCCAGGTCTCCCATGTGGATGCAGGGGCCCAAGGCCTTGGGCCATCTTCTACTGCTTTCTTAGGCCATAGCAGAGAGCTGGATAGGTAATGGAGCAGCCAGGACTAGAACCGGTGCCCATATGGGATGCCAGCACTTCAGGCAGTGGCTTTACCCGCTAAGTCACAGTGCCAGCCCCGATAGAATTAAGTTTTAAAGTGATCATATAGATGGGACTAATTGTTAAATGGTCATATCAGTACGGTTCAGTGTTTACTACTAATAATAAATAGAATTAAAGAGGAGTAAATGCGCCAACCTGGGAAACAGTCCAAAGAGCAGACTCATAGAATGACAATTGCTATAATGCTCAGTGACCTCAGAGTCATCCCTAAAGTCATTCTGGTCTGGCTGAAAAGTCCATGAGAGCATTTCAGGCATGGAAAGTGAGGACACTCATGCAAGAAATGTTCCTACTTGGAGAAACTTTCTATGGAAAAAAATGGTCATCAAAGAAAGATGTACTTTTTTCTCTGAAGGGAGAAAACTTCCACTTTGCTTATGGCCCTGTCTAAATACTGAGAGTGTGTGGATTCAAAAGGCTTCCATAGCCTAGACAGCTCAAGTCAAGAGCCTTGGGCAATTACTGATGTCATATATAATAGTATTAATTGTTAAATTAGCAAAAGGAGTCATTGTGTACTAACTTCCCATGCAAGACCTCTGTCCTCAAAGAGTTACATATTAGTATTAATGGTAAAACTTGTTCCCAAAAGTTTACCTTGTTCTAGTGTGTTATACTCTTATGCATCATAAGTTTCAGTTATGTCTAAATGTCAAGCTTCATTGCCTGTATTCTTAGGTGTTTCTTTAAAGTTAATTGTCTCAAACACAAACTCTTGGATCCATGTCTCTGTGATATATACTATGTTTTAACATAAGGTCAAATACAGAGTACAGAATGGTTAGAGGCCTCAGGGCTATTAATGAGAGAGTCACTTCAATACATCTTACTGTGTGCTAAACCTTTGCCTAAGGGATACTTTCTTCTGCATCCCATGAAACCCATAATCTAGGAAAGTGATGATGCAGAACTTCCCAGAGAAAGCTCGGGTTTCTAAACTAGAGGTAGATTACTTGGGATATGCTCTAAATCCAGGAAAGTGTGCTCTATCAGTCAAGAGAGAGGAAGCTATTCTATATTAAAAAAAAAAAAAAGCAGATAAGGAGATTTCCAGAAATGGCAGGATTCTATGGAATATGGATTCCAAGATTTAGATTCCAAGCTTTTGTATAAAACTTCAAAAGGCCCTGATGCAGACAGTGTGCTGGACAGGGGAGCTACAAAATTTCTTTCAAAAAATGAAGAAGCTTCTAAAAGAAGCTCAAACATTGGGAATTGCTGATGGCAAGATTCTATGGATTTGGATTCCAAGCCATTGTATGAGGCTTTAAAAGGCCCTGATACAGACACTCTGTGCTGGACAGGGGAGCCACAAAAGTTGTTCCAAGAAATTAAATAGCTTTTAACAAAAGCTCCATCATTAGGAATTCTTAAACAAGCCATTCATAGAGAGATCCTCTTCAGATCATTGCAGTTTAAATCAAAGGGACCTTACCAGGTGCTACTGAGCATGACTGCCCCAGGAAAATAAGGACTAAAATTCTACCTCTTATGTCTTCACAGGTGAACTCAAAAGACATGTCTAATTATTCCTGTAAGCCAATCAAGACCTGAAGTACCTCTTCAAAAGACGAAAAGATAACTAAAACTTCTGTTTTTGTCAAATCAAGACTACTGCACCTTAAGGCAGACATGCTGTGCCTGCTTCCTTTTTTGAATTTCTCTGGAAACTGTTATTGACAATAAAACTTCTAATGCTTTTTTTTTTATCATAATTTTCTATGATCAAGCTAAATGGGTGTACAATCTACATAAGGGTAGCCTATCACCACCCACTATCTGGGAGATGTGAGATATGTTCTTTTCAAATTAAGGGGCATGCCACTTACAATTGGTTTTGTTCCAGTTTTGCTTATGCTAATTAACAAACTTCCATGTTTCAGAACTCAGCAACTTCTGGGGATAACAGACCATACAGGAGACAGTCATTGGCAGTGACAGAGACTGCTACATTTTTTTTAAGCAAATTTGTTAGATAAGATCAGTGGAGACTTCCAACCCAGGACTGGGAGGGTCTGTGCTATGCCCCTCATAAGCACGAAGCAGGTATAGAATAACATACGATGATTCTACAACAGCTCTAGGATTAAGGGCTGGAATGTCTCTGAAGTGGGAATGATGTAGGCAGGTAGATAGATTAAATTTGATTAGATTTGTGAGCTGGAAGGCCATGCCCTCAACCATGCCCCTGTGTGACCTCATGCCCCTACCTGACCTCACCTGTATGCCCATCTGCCAATCAGACTATGTAGCCACTCCCCTTAGAAATGAATAAAGGCTGATGCCGTAGCTTAACAGGCTAATCCTCCGCCTTGCGGCGCTGGCACACCAGGTTCTAGTCCCGGTTGGGGCGCCGGATTCTATTCCGGTTGCCCCTCTTCCAGGCCAGCTCTCTGCTATGGCCCAGGAAGGCAGTGGAGGATGGCCCCAAGTCCTTGGGCCCTGCACCCGCATGGGAGACCAGGAGAAGCACTTGGCTCCTGCCCTCGGATTGGCGTGATGCGCCGGCCGCAGCAGCCATTGGAGGGTGAACCAATGGCAAAAAGGAAGACCTTTCTCTCTGTCTCTCTCTCTCTCACTATCCACTCTGCCTGTCAAAAAAAAAAAAAAAATGAATAAAATGCCTGGAGCACGGTGGGCCCCTCCCTTTTTGTTGCCCTTGCTGCCCATGCCTAAGGGGCATAGCACAGGCCACCAGCCCCCTGTGTTTTTGCCTGCATGCTTGCTACATGTGGCTTGCTGCTGGCCTACTCTCTGTTTGGTATGGATCCAACTTACCAACTTAATCTCTAGGCTTCTCTTTCTCCCCAAATAAGCCCTCACTTTCCTATTCACTCTCTCACTGAATGAAATCCTTAAAACTTAAAAACAAAAACACATTGATATAGACCAGTGGCATGGAATAGAGAATCCAGAAATAAATCCACATATTTACAGCCAACTTATTTTCAACAAAGACTCAAGACTCAGGAATGAACATTTAAGAAAATGCGAGTGGGAGGGAAGTTATGGGGGGAAAAAGCCATTGTAATCCATAAACTGTACTTTGGAAATTTATATTTACTAAGTAAAAGTTTTTTTAAAAAAGAAAAATCTATAAATGGTGCTTAGAAAGCTCTATATCCATGTGTAGATGAAAGAAAGAACATTTTATATTAGTTTTCCATCACTTATGTCTTTAAATAGAGAAATAAATCTTTAAAAACATTTTCATGTGTTTTAATCCAAATTTCAAGTCTCATACAAGGGACATTTTTTAAAATTATTAGAAGACCTTTCCTTGGTTTGAGTAGTTGACTGATAAGATTGGAATACTAGAACTATAAATAGAAAACACTAAATAAATGCAGCTGATATTATCATGGAGTTACATCAGACGGATCATATTGTTTATAGTTGACAAGGAGATCTTTCCATGTGTATGGGCTTACAATTTGTTGAACCATTATGTGGCTTCCAAAAGCCGATATCCACTCTTGACAACTAAACCATAGTGATCATTTCTCACCCAAGTCTGATTGTTAAACATGGACATATCAAGTGTGTGATGGATGAAGGCATGCTAATTTATCATAGATCTTAGGAAAAGAATCCTCTAATCATTGTAAATAAGGTAAACTTCTCCAAAAATTGCTTTCTTTCTCCTGATAAACTCTGTCTGATGGAAAAACTACTCTCTGAGAGGAAGGATGTAGAAGAAATTGATGAAACAGATCAGGTAAAACTGGAGGACTTTGATCTAAACCAGGAAAGACTGCACCATTATCATGGAGAAGCATATGAGGAAGGTGAACATCAGCCGAGAGCAGGTGTTTGGCGTTCAGCCTCTTAATGGAACCAGTGGATATGTCACTTCAGGCATTTTATTGCAGCAGTGAATGAATGAGTGAAGGACTATTACCGTAATACATTCACTACTCACTTTTTGCTTTAATATTCAAGTATAATAGTGTTTTAAAAGCTAATTTATGAATAAATGCACATATAAAAGAAAAAAAAAGTAGCTGATATTTTTTATCATAGATTGAAGAAAAAGAAGACCATCCTTTCACGGCTGTACAATGGGGCCACAGAGATATCACTCTGATAAGAGGGTAAGATGTTCTGCCCACGTGTGGTAGGCCCAGCGGCTGATCTCTGAAAGACAGTCTCTGTTTTGGATGCAGTTTCTTGTAGCAGCAGGTGCTGTTGCCTGATTGCATCAGAGACCTACCTTGCCTGTGGTTCAGAAACTGAGTGGGCAACTGCCTTGTCCCTCTACTAATCTAAATTTTGTTTGACTAATTGGGACCAACCTTCTTTTCTCTGAGCCTTTCTCTGAGCAGTTGCCTGCACTGTGTTCCAGGCAACTGTCTCCTGCAGGGTCTTTTTCTATGTGATACTTCTGAATGAATATATATATATATATATTCATATATATACATATATATATATTCCTAATTCACAGTGAAAACATATATTCATAAATAATATATTAATATAAAATGCCAATGTTGGAAGACATATTCACCTCCTTATACCATCTTGGATGGTATTTCAACTACTATCCTTTCAGTTTTATGGAAACCTTCTGCAGTTATTTCACACATGGAATTATTACACATCACATTATTTATATTTTTCATAAATAACAATGAATTTTGCTTGTAGACTTTCGTCTCACTCTCATATAATATTTGAACTATACAGAAATATATTTAATTTGAAATTCAAAGAAAATCAGTTTCTTAAGTTCATTGCTATTGCTCTTTGTCATTAAATCTAAAAGATTTATTCCCTGGTCTATCTACTGAGGAAAGCAGAAACCTCAATGATCTTTTTGTTTACAATATTAAATCAAATGACTAAATCTGCTTCTGGAATTTGCTCTTGTGTTTGTTAAGTAACATAATGTGATTGTTCTAGTTTATTTAAAATAGATCTAAATGTAAATTGGTATTATGATCTGGAAATAATGAAAAATTATAGTTGAAAGAACTATAAGTTGAAAGAACATAGTTGAAAGAACATAGCTTCAAAATATGTACATTTGTGTCTTCAGCCTGCCCTAACCTTTGCTGTTGTGGGTATTTTGCGGTGAATCAGAAAATGGAGGTTCTGCCCCCTCCTTGCTCCAACCCTTGTCACTCTGTCTTTCAAATAAATAAATCTTTTTTTTTTTTCTTAAAGGAATGTTTTGGAGTTAAAAAGCATTCCATCGGGGTTGATGGCATAGCTGGTAAAGCTGCCATCCTCAACCCTGGCATCCCAGATGGGTACTAGTTCCTGTCCTGGCTGCTCCACTTCTTATCCATTGCTCTGCCATTGGCCTGGGAAAAGAAGAAGAAAAATGGACCAAGAGTTTGGGCCCCTGCCACCCACTTGGGAGACCTGGATGAAGTTCCTGGGTCCCAGCTTCAGCTTGGCCCAGCCCTGACCATTGCAGCAATCTGGAGAGTGAACCAGGTGATGGAAGAACTTTCTCTCTCTCTCAGACTCTCCCTCTCTCGGAATCTCCAACTTTCAAATAAATAAATAAATGTTTAAAAATGTATTTCTCATACATATTCATATACATGTTATACATACTCTTACACATATACACATGGGCTTTGTCTATTTTTTAAAAATAATTTCAGCTCCAATAATCTTTTAGTCCTTTGTCTGTACACATATTATTTGTCCCTCATCATTTTCTAAAATAAATGGCTTTACCATGTTAATTCATAGTTTTTCCAAATCAATTTTACCCAGGACTCTCTTTTCATCTGCCAATATAAAATAATAATGACCACTACTAAAACCAAATGAAGTTTCCTAAAATACTATTTACTCTGTCAGTCTCACCAAATTCAAATAATGATTGCATTGTGTTGGGTTCAACTGCCCCTTAAAAATAACTATCATGGACCAGCATTGTGGCATAGAAGGTTAAGCCTCCACCTGTAGTGCCAGCATCCCATATGGGTGTAGGTTTGAGTCCTGGCTGTTCCTCTTCTGATCTAGATCCCTGCAAATACACCTTGGAAAGACACAGAAGATGGCCCAAATACTTGGATCCCTGCACTCATGTGCAGGAAGAAGCTCCTGGCTTCAGATTGGCCCAACTCTGGCCATTGCGGCCATTTGGGGAGTGAACTGGAGGAGGCAAGATCTCTCTCTCCTTCTTTCTGTGTGTTTCTGTCTTTCAAATAATACATTTAAAAACATAATAATCATTATATAATTTGGAGAATCACCAAGACTCTTGATTTTTTTTATTTTTGGGAGGATAAAGAAACAGTGAGATAAGAAACAGTGAGATCCTAAGAATAAGATGGGAAATAAAATGGTAATGAAATAAAGATTTAAAATATATAGCTTTGTTCTGTATCCTTGTGATAATGCAACAACCAGGAGGAAGCAAGTGATTTTAATCAGATTGTTGAGGTACCCCTAAGCAGTGCAGGTTTTTTTTATTGCTGTTGCCATATCCCTTTGAATGCTTAAGGGACAATAGCAATCAATGTCAATTCAATTTTCCTGAATGTTTGCTAAAGTTCATAGACATGGCTTAATTTTAACTCACTGAAAGTGTCACTCAAATGGTTAGGTGTGAGTATCAGCTGACACTTGAGGGCTGTCAAATAAAAAAACTGAATCCAGATTCAGGTAAAAACAGACTTGATTCAAACAGACTATTGCCAAGGATCTGTAATTATTTCAAGGTTAGGTTAAAAAGGCTTTTCTTTTATCACAAGGAGTAAACAAAGCTGGAACAAAACTAGGAGTGCAAGAATGGAATGAGCAGGTGCACAATGAGACCCTTGAGCAGAAAATGTTTCCTTTCCCATGAGCTCATCAGAAGACCGGTTTACAGGGTTTTTCTACAGTGTTTCCTTAAGCCCAAAGATGAACCCAAATTTACAAGCCTCAGGAAAGGAAAGGAGCCAGATTAAAGTTGGGTTCAGTTTATGCACATTTTGTCAAGATGGGTCATTGTGTGGGGACAAAGAGTGAAGCTAATTGTTTATGAGACAAAGGGTAGAGATCTGGACAGTCTGTGTTTGCTCTTATTGATTACAAGGGAGTCATCCTACTGTCTTGCCTGAGTCATATGAGGGAGGATACATCTCAGCAGTGAACCATGTTCCCTGAAATACAAAAAGGAAAGGATTTCTGATCCTGTTTCCAGGAGCAAAGTTCTCAGGCCACATTTGTTAGGGACTGTGCAAACCAAGCAAACAGGAAAATTCTGTTGTTTTCACCTAAGAATTGTATTTCACTGATACATTGCTCTTAACTGCAAACAATGTATTCCCCATAGATAGACTGCTTGAGTTAAAAATTTCTTATTTTTCTCTTTTTCCTTTTACAATTTCATCAATAAGTAAGGAAACATTAAATCGTATGATTACAGCTTTGTTCATTCATTTATGTGCTCATCAAATGAATCTAGAATAGTGGTCTACAGAAAAGACTATGTAGATTGTTGGGTGCATTGGCCTGTAAACAGGAGTTTGGAAGATTTTCAAAGAAGACCTGGGGTTTTATTAATGAAAAGTTTTTGCTTTCTTACTGTCCTTGCAATCACTTCTTAAGCTTCAGTTGCTAAAGGTCCCTGCTTTAGTGTCTCCTGTCCCCTCCTGTTGTGAGCTTTGGTCCAAGTGAAGAGAAGAAGATCAAAGATTAGCCTGCCAAGCACTCACTGCCTTTTTCTTAACATTCTAGGACAACACCTGCTGCTTTCCTGGGGTATAGTTGCTTATCATGAGAAGTAATACTGAGAAACCCATGGGCCCAGGTTCACCTTGGACTTCATCATTCTAATAAAAATCATTAGTGTTTCTTTTTTAATAGTGTGATAAACCAAAGTTTTATTTCACAATGCTGTGTCTCTTTAAAAGCTGCTCTAGGAACTTAGAGATTTGCTTCCCCCAACATTAAAGGGTTTTTTTTGTTTTGTTTTATGAAAGGGTTTACCACAGTATTCATTCAAAAATAATTTTACCTTATGCAGTTATAATTTAGAATAATTGTAGTTGTGTTAGCTTTGTTTTGGAATTGAAGAACCATAATGTGAAGGTTGCTGAATAGTAATTTAATTTCTTAGCCTCAGTGGGAATTTTTGGCTTGCTTTGCTGTCCACCCTCCCAATATTCTTCTCTATTCTGTAAGGAGAAGGATAACAGAGAGGGAAATGTTTTGTGCAGAGAAAACTTTTAAAAAGTAAGTACCATGAATTTGTCTGCCCTCTGGAAATAATAGGGCTATATCAATCCCAGCTCCAGTGAGTTTATGAGCAAAGCATTTGGCTGACAGTGCATGAGGCATACATTTTGGAAGGATTGGGAAGTTGAGTCCCTTACCAGCCTTAGGGGTGGTAAGATAATATAATAGACAAGAACTTGCAGCTATATTTAGAGACATTCAGACAAATTCATGCCTGCTCCTTGATACCATGAAGGTGAATTTTATATCAATCTTTCTCGAAGATTCCAAATGATTTTGCTTCTGTGGAGCAAAATATTCATGAATAGCTACTCCAGTTTTACTCCAAACATGACTCTTAGAGGCTCATTACTCAAACCCACATGGTTCTGCAATGACTCCTTATTTCAATGCCTTGTCTTAGTCATTATTCTCTCACTGGTTCTATTGTTCTACCAAGAGTGGAGTTCCACTGTCTTCTTACCAGGAACAGTTCAATTAATTTAGACTTTCACAAAAGCTATGAAGACGGTGATGCAAACCATCTTGAGATAAGGAAACACAAAGGTATTACATTCAGGAATGGCACATAGAAAAACCAGAGAGAGAAAAATACAAATGAGTTTTTATCACGCTTGTTCTGTCACAACAAAGAAGGCAAAAGAAATTACCAGGTAGGGAGAGAAGATGGTGGAATAGTGACAGGGAGATGTGCTCTAGGCTAGGTGAAATTAACAATTTCTCAAGTTACTCAAAACAATTGAAAGGGAGAGAATTCTCCTAAATTCCTTTTAAAAAGCCAGAATTAACTTAGTTACTAAACTAGAAAAAGAAACAACAGAGAAAGAGAACTATAGACCATTTTCCCTGATGAACATAGATGCAAAAATCCTCAACAAAATATTACCCAATTGAATCCAGCAACACATCAAAAGGATCATTCATGCAGAGCAAATGGGATTTATCCCTGGTATGCAGGGTTGGTTCAACACCTACAAATCAATTAATGTGATTCATCACATTAACAAGCTGCAGAACAAAAATTATATGATTATCTCAATAGATGCAGAGAAAGCATTTGGTAAAATACAAAATCCTTTCATAATGAAAATCTTATGCAAATTGTGTATAGAATAAACATTCCTCAACATAATCAAGTCAATTAATGACAAACCCACAACATATTCCTGAATGGGAAAAAATTGGAGGCATTCCCTCTAAGATCCAGAAGCAGACAAGAATTGCCACTCTCATCACTGCTATTCACTACATTCCTGGAAGTTTTAGCCAAAGCCATTAGGCAAGAAAAACAAATCAAAGGGATGCAGATTGGAAAGGAGGAAATCAAACTACCCCTATTTGCAGATGTCATGTTTCTATATATAGGAATCCAAAAAATACTCCGCTAAGAGACTACTGAAACTCATAAGAGAGTTTGGTAAAATAGTGGGCTATAAAATCAACACACAAAAATTAGCTTTTGTGTACACAGACAATGCCATAGCTGAGAAAGAACTTATAAGATCAGTCCCATTCATAATAACTGAAAATAGATCTTTGTAAAAAAATAAGAATAGGAATGGGAAATGGAGGATGAAGAACAGTGGGAGTATGAGTACGAGGGAGGTGGGATGGGATGAATTACTATGCTCCTAAATTTGTATATGTGAAATGCATGAAGCTTATATTTTTTATTTTTATTTTTTTTTACTTTTATTTAATGAATATAAATTTCCAGTGTACAGCTTATGGATTACAATGGCTTCCCCCCCCCATAACTTCCCTCCCACCCGCAACCCTCCCCTTTCCCGCTCCCTCTCCCCTTCCATTTGCATCAAGATTCATTTTCAATTCTCTTTATATACAGAAGATCAATTTAGTATAAAGATTTCAACAGTTTGCACCCACATAGAAACACAAAGTGAAACATAATGTTTGAGTACTAGTTATAGCATTAAATCACAATGTACAGCACATTAAGGACAGAGATCCCACATGAGGAGCAAGTGCACAGTGGCTCCTGTTGTTGACCCAACAAATTGACACTCTAGTTTATGGCGCCAGTAACCATCCTAGGCTGTCGTCATGAGTTGCCAAGGCTATGGAAGCCTTCCAAGTTTGCCGACTCTGATCATATTTAGACAAGGTCATAAAAGACAGAGTGAGGATAGTAACCAATGATCCTAAGAGTGGCATTTACCAGGTTTGAACAATTATAGAGCATTAAGTGGGGAAGAGGACCATCAGTACACACAGGTTGGGAGTAGAGACATTGGAGGTAGAGTAGAGGTTATGATTACAAAGGAATGAGGCCCAAGTGCACTAGACAGGGCCTAGAACAAAGGACAGAGTCATTATTAGAGGAGCTAAGAAAGGTGCTGACTAAGCTACAATTAAGTTTTCTGATTGAGAGGCTTTGAAGCTTATATTTTTTAAATAAAATTTTAAAAAGGAATTCACCATCTGAATATATCTCTCTGCCACCTTGGATATTCAAAAGTTGAAAATATATCACCTCAATGATGACTCAGGCAAGGTTCTACTTGAAGGAAGCACAAGGATAGGGAAAAAAATTGTGCAGTTAGACTCCCACTTGGGCCACTGACTTTATATATATATACACATATATTCATGTGAATCAACTAATGTTATGTCTATTACCTAGGTGTCCATAGATGTGTATGAATGCATACACTTTTTAAAATTGATTTGGAGTTATCACCAGGAAATCCAGGGAAGAGCAGGATATGCCAACTAGATTTAGTGACGTTTCCAAGGTAGGCTAGGAAGAATATGGCAACAAGCTTAAAGAGAGGAACCAAAGAGTAAACTTGTTCCATAAGCCTACACATGTATCTGTCCTAGTGTCAGATTAAATGTTTAACATATTGCCTTAAGATATTAAATCACTCACAAATTATGATATATCTGCCTATTGTCTAGCTGGTTTGAAATTTGATTTATATTTGGAAATATGTTAATCCATAGAATCTTAAAACTTTTAGTTCCTTTTAGAAATGAAATAAGAATTCTCAGGGGCAGGCACTGTGGCACAGCAGGTTAAGCCACAATCTGCAATGTTGGCATTCCATATAGGAACTGGTTCAAGTACTGGCTGCTCCACTTCCAATCCAGCATCCAGCTCCCTGCTAATAGCCTGGGCAAGCTGTGGAAGATGGCCCAAATCCTTGGGCCCCTGCACCCATATAGGAGCCCCGGATGAAGCTTCTGACTCCTAGTTTTGGCCTGGCCTAGCCCTGGCCTTTGTGGCCACTTGGGGAGTGAACCAGCAGATATAAGATCTCTATCTCTCCTTCTCTCTGTAACTCTGCCTTTCAAATAAATAAACAAAAGTTAAAAAATTATCGGGCTGAAATGAGACAACCATGTTATATGTCCTCTGGGAATCATCACGTATGAGCCAGGATTCCACAAGTGTGTATATAATGTTTTAACCTAGGAATGCAGCCAAATGAGTTCAGGATTTTTGTTCTTGTGCTTTAAGCCTTAAATTAAGGGCCATGTTACTTGTTTATGATGCTTTCCTTAAGCCTTTCTTTCAACAGTTTGTACCTCCAATGTGTTAGGAATAAAAGCTTATAACAAGCTAATTCCTGCAGGGAGTACAAAGATGACAAAAACAGATATTTAGAAAAGAAACTTCACATCCTGCTCCATCAGCTGATTGCCTCTGTTTAGATCTTGAATTCTTTGTATCTCTCAGGGTCTAAGATGTGCTGTTTCCTTTTAGCTACAGTCAAGTTAGTTGCTCACAGCCCAACAGCCTAGCCTCTTGTTGGTTCATGAGTTTATAATTTTAAACATGGCTATGTATAGGGTCCAACAGAATTGCTCCAGCCACTTCTATTGTATTCAGTATTTTGGGATGGTTTTGTAAAAGCCAATAATGCTCTACAGGTTTCAACTGGAAAAAGGATGGTTAATTCAGGCTTCTAAAAGCAGAAAGTAGGCTGGCACCGTGGCTCACTTGGCTGGTCCTCAGCACCCCAGGTTCTAGTCCTGGTTGGGGTGCTGGGTATTAGTCCCGGTTGCTCCTCCTCCAGTCCAGCTCTCTGCTGTGGCCGGGAGAGCAGCGGAGGATGGCCCAAGTGCTTGGGACCTGCACCCACATGGTAGAACGGGAGGAGGCACCCGGCTCCTGGCTTTGGATCAGCGCAGCGCCGGCCGTAGCAGCCTTTAGGGGAGTGAACAAATGGAAGAAAGACCTTTCTCCCTGTTTCTCTCTCTCACTGTCTAGAATTCTATGTCTCTCTCTCTCACTTTCTAACTCTGTCTGTCAAAAAATAAGAAAAATTTAAAAATTTTTTAAAAAGCAGAAAGTAATTTAAATCAATTGGTAAATTTAAAAAGCAGTTAAAGAGTTTAAGAGTTATTACTGAAGTTGCATTATTGTTCTATCATTTATGTTACGTTATATGTGTGTACATGTTGTATGTTTACATGAGAAAATTTATAAAGAACTCTGTTTTAATTGGCTTTCAGATAAAAGATTGCTCATCGATTTAAACTGCTAAAATTAATCAAAGATACATTTTGATTCATGTGACCTGAATCTCTGCATCAGATGTTTTAAATCTGTTGGTAGAAAGAAACTAAAAACATTTTATATGCTTGTGCTTGAATTTGCTGGTTAAACAAGCTACACCATGTTATATATTTAAGAGATGTTTCCAAATAAATGCATTCTTAGAGTTTATAGAGGGCATTGGACTTCTGGAAAATGTTCTCCTAAGTTGTTATTTAATGGTTGAAATTGTTTGCTCAGTTTTCATTTGATATTGTTATTGTCAGTAAGCAATCTGGGACTTGCTCCCTCATTTCTCTATTTGAAGCCCAACTTGTTCTCTCAATTCTCTATTCTTTTCAAGGTAGGAAACTAATTCTATTCTGAAGGACTCTCCAAGATGCACAATTAGATTTTTAGGTATTATAAAAGGGATGGCTAACATTTTTCTGTAATAACACAGCCAACATGAGAGCTTAAATTATAATTCCACAGCTAGATTTGCTTTGTCATGGCAACAGTAAACAGGAAAAACCTCACTTGCAGACCAAACAAAGGGAGAGAAAATTTAAAAATGAGGACATAGCTATCCTCCTGGGCATTGTCTATTTCAGGAAAAAACACTATCAGAACATGCCTATGACTATAGACTTCTAGTTTAGGCCACCAAAGATTAGAGAAGGGACTTGAGAACCTCCTTGACTTGCATCCTCTGGTCTGCTTTAACCAAAATCAGGAGGAAAAGAAAGCTAGGCATCAGAAGCAATGTAAAGATAGGTGGCAGGCCTATTAAAGGCTGCTCTGTGATCTGCCATCAAAGAGACCCAACAGGCCAGTCCACTGCAGTGGCTTTCAATGTGGTAAGCCTGGGGTTCAGCAGAAGTCAACTTGTGAAGAGCCCTGGCAGCTCTGCCAGCCAAGAGTTTGGTCACTGGAAATGGAACTGCCCTGGAGTCAAAGGATGCCCAGGTTAGAGCCACATACCTTGCTGGCTCTAAGCTGAAAAGCTCTTCACTCTGCCCAGCTTCCAAAGTGACCACCGCTGCTGGGGGGACAGCCAAGTAGGGTCAGTAACGTTGCAGGCAGATTTGCCTTTACCTGGCCAGCTTTCCTCCCAAGCCAGATAGGTAATGGAAGTCAACAGGGTGCCTTCCCAAGGAGGTTCACACCTCCCTTATGATGTTCCCCACATGAAGAAATAGGTCTGGGTCTCATAACTGGCAAGACCTTAAAGCCCACCAGATTATTATCAAGCCTCTTCTGTCAGTTTCTATTTGCCTCTCAATCAGAGAACTTATTTGTGGCTTAGACAGCACCTTTATTAGGTCCTCTAATAATGACTTTGCCCTTTGTATCAAGCCTGCTTGGGCTTCATTCCTTTGTAATCATAACCTCTACTTTAACATCAATGGCTCTACTCCCAACTTGTGTGTATTGATGGTCCTCTCCCCCATTTAATTTTGTATGATTGTTCAGAATTTCTCTACACACAGGCCCCTCTACCTGCAAAATGTAAGTGGCCTTTCTCCTGGTCTTGGTTGGGATCAGCTTTAAACCACATTCATCAGTCTTCACAAGGATCCAGAGACCACCCCCCATTTCCTCTCCTCTATGAAATCTTGTCATTACCTGGTTAATGCCACTCTTATGACCATTGGTTGCTATTCTCATGCTACAGTGTCTGTTTAAGTGTTTACAGGAGTTGATAATGGAATGAAACAAGGCCTTCACCAACAAGGCAGTCAATCAGATGCTGCTACAAGGATATACTTGGCTCCCCACCCAAGAGACAGCAGCTTGAGACATCGCCTCATGCCAGCGAAGAGTACCTTGTTGCCCCATGTCAGCAGGAAGTAGCTTTAAAGATAGATTATCATCCCTCTACTCCTCCTGGACTTTTGGGACTAATGTAATCCCATACAACTCCTGCATTATAAAAACCAAAAGGGGGGATTGTTAGTAAAATAGTGCAGGCCGGCGCCGCGGCTCACTAGGCTAATCCTCTGCCTTGCGGCGCCAGCACACTGGGTTCTAGTCCCGGTCGGGGCACCGATCCTGTCCCGGTTGCCCCTCTTCCAGGCCACCTCTCTGCTGTGGTCAGGGAGTGCAGTGGAGGATGGCCCAAGTGCTTGGGCCCTGCACCCCATGGGAGACCAGGAGAAGCACCTGGCTCTTGCCATCAGATTGGCGCGGTGCGCCGGCCGCAGCGCGCCTACCGCGGCGGCCATTGGAGGGTGAACCAACGGCAAAAAGGAAGACCTTTCTCTCTGTCTCTCTCTCACTGTCCACTCTGCCTGTCAAAAAAAAAAAAAAAAGTAAAATAGCTCAGCTTTATCTATGGCATGATCTACACCCTGCTGTATCCTAGGCGCTAGCCCCCACCGCCATTGCTGGAAGCCAGGTGGCCACATGGTCCAGCCATCAGTGTCAGCCCCACCCCCATCCTAATGGGATTTGCTGCTCCTACTTCCCTGCCTGTCCCCTGGCAAAGTTTTAAAAGGACCTGCTCCTGAACATGTATCTCTCTCTTTCTCTCCATCTCCTGACCTCTGACTCTGTCTCTATCTCTCTCTTACACTCTCCTTCTCCCTCTTTCTCCTTCTTCACCCCTTCCCTCCAGTCTGTTGGGTTTTCTCTAATAAACACTTTCCCTTAAAAAAATGCAACTTTTTCATGTATGCAAAAAAGAGAAACAGGGTATAGGGCTTAGCATTATCCATAATTTTAAGCATCCACAAGGGTTTTGGAATGTAACTTGTCTGCTCCGTGGTTAAGGAAGGGACAGCTATAATTCTTTAACTCCTGGAGATTGGCCAGGGGCCAGAGATCAGTGGGTTGGTAAAGCCAAATACTGACATCTCCACTGTGGCATCATATTAGTCAGTGACAAGAACATGAAGGATGTGTCTGCCTCGTTCCTAACTTTTCAATGAACCCTCTTTCTCAAGCATATGCAAGAGTTGCAAAGTGCAAGACCTGTGAGGACACCATGTGAATTGGACAAATAAATGCCTGATGTCAGAGATGAGCTGTTTATCAATAACCTAAGGGGGTCTCTCCTGGGTCTACAACTCTGATAACTGTCTGCTTTTTCAAGGAGGGACAGACTTAACTGGATTCATTTGCCCCTTTGAAGAGTATAATCAGTACTGGCTGTCAAAATTATATTGAATTTAATGAAAGTGATATTTCTTATCCACCTGAATTATAAGATGTCTTTAAAAACACGTGAAGCAGTAAAAAGGAAGTCAATTGAATTGGCAAATACACCCTTTCTTTCTTGCCAAAACTAAGCTGTACCAAATCCAATAGCATTAGTTGATTTAATTTTTATTAATTGGTCAATCACTTCTATTTAAGACATCACATCAGTCATTCACTTAATATTTATTGAACACTGTCCATGAACATAGCACTGAGTATGGGAATAATTTAGTTTTTCCATGTGATTGAATTAATTTTATGACACAAGTAATTCTTAGTCTGTGTGCCTCACCAACATCTTGGTAATTATGTGCCTGAATAAAGCAAATCTCTAAACCACACTTGAATCAATCACCATTTCCCAAACAACATTTTAATCACAGTAGTTAATAAGTAACAGTATGAATTAAATCAAGTCTTCTCTTTTTATGTAATACTATGGAATTTTAAAGCTGAAAGTGACTGTAGAGAGTATCTATCCTCACATCCCTTCCTGACTCTCCTGTTTAACAAACATAAGTACTGAGTCAAAACTCAATAAATCTATACAAGTCATCATATTAAATAATGACAAAAGGATGAGAATCCAAGATTTCTGGTTTCTAGTTTCAGTCGTCCATTTATATTGTAAATGACTATTCCTTATCTCTATAAACATTATGGTATCCACGGTAATTATACCCAAAAAGTAACTAGCATTGAATGATATCAATGTAATAACCACCATTTATTGAGTTATTACTATATGCTGGGCACCATACTGCATTGCACTTCCTCATCCCATTTTTTTTTGGGGGGGGGGCAGGCAGAGTGGATAGTGAGAGAGAGAGAGAGACAGAGGGAAAGGTCTTCCTTTTTTTTTTTTTTTTTTTTTTTTTTGCCATTGGTTCACCCTCCAATGGCCGCTGCGGCCAGCGCATCGTGGTGACCCAAAGCCAGGAGCCAGGGGCTTCTCCTGGTCTCCCATCTCCTATGCGGGTGCAGGGCCCAAGGACTTGGGCCATCCTCCACTGCCTTCCTGGGCCATAGCAGAGAGCTGGCCTGGAAGAGGGGCAACTGGGATAGAATCTGGTGCCCCAACCAGGACTAGAACCTGGTGTGCCGGCAGAGGATTAGCCTGTTAAGCCATGGTGCCGGCCCCTCATCCCATTTTTAAAACAGTCCTATGAGGAGCCACGCTGTGGCATAGCAAGTAAAGCCTCCACCTGCAGTGCTGGCATCCCATATGGCTGCCAGTTTGAGTCTCGCTCATCTGCTTCTGATCCAGCTCTTGGTTATGGCTTGGGAAAGCACTAGAAGGTGGTCCAAGCATTTGTTCCACTGAGAGACCTGGCTCCTGGCTCCTGGCTCCTGGCTTTGGATTAGAGAGTGAACCAGTGATGGAAGAGCTCTCTCTCTCTCTGCCTCAGTCTCTCTGTTGTCGGAGGCCACCCGACAAACCACACGGAGACACGCAGCACTCAGTCAATTCATCACCACGTTTATTGCCTCATCGCGTTCCAGGCCAAAGTAGGGGGCCCGGCGATGAGGGACTGGAGGCAGTCTCCCTAAGGAAACCCTTCAGTCTCCAGCCGCGAGCACCAAGAAACACAAGGATATATACCCCAGGCCCCATACAGATAACATTCATTGTGTGTAATCATGCATAGCACAGGAACAAAGCAAGTTTACAAAGTAGCAATGATCAGGGTACAAGCTCTGCAGATAGTGCAAAGAACATCATAAACCTTCATCAGAAGTCACATCCTGCCTGCAGGAATATGGGACAAAAAGTCTTGGAAACAGGATTAGATAAGGGACAGCCTCAGCCTGCTGCATCTCATGTCGGGCCAGGGCCACTGGCCCCGACACTCTGTAACTCTGCCTTTCAAATAAATAAATCTTAGAAAAACACACTCCTCTGAGATAGATAAAGTTACTCTTCCTATTTTACATGGTAAGAAACTGAACCACAGAGAGAAAGAATGAAGTCATTTGGGAAGTAGGAAGCTCATATTCAAACCTAGGTAGTAGGATCCCTGACCCCAACCTAAAGGCCTTAGACCTCATTTTATTGAAAATTGATCAAATTAGTGTGTTTATTGAAGAAATAGACACATCAATTATTTTGGACTTTTATGTTCTAGATACTGACCTAGTCATTGAAGATAGTCTGGTGAGGGGAGTAGAGTTCTTGATCTTGTGGACTTTGTATTCAGGAATCTGTGAGATGTTTTTATAGTGCAAGGATCAAAGCAATATTTGATTATCTCAATTAGTAGTATGTTTATTTAAAGGAAACTTGGAATAAAAGAGACACCATGAAGCCAATTCTACAGCTGCAGAGTCAGACAGCCTGTGTGTTCAGGCCACAGCAATAGCTCTGGAACCTTTAGAAGCTTCAGTAATCTAATGCGAGTATCCCTCAAGCCAGTGATCTGTCACTTTGAGGATCTGGTGTAGCCTCGTCTCTGCTTTGGCTCACTTACTCTGTCTCTGGGTGTTAAAATTCTCAGGAGAGAACCTGACAAGGCCATCTGTCACTGTGTGACAAAGAGCAAGGCTTTTCAGCTGAGTTGTCCTGTTAGGCTGTGCTACATTCCAGTCAGGTGCCAACTCTTGTTGAATCAACTCAGGCAGTAGTTCAGGTTCACAATAGATAGAGCATAAGGTGAGCCACAGACATGATGAGACTCAGAGAACCATGGCCAGCATAATTGCAATATTCCAACTGTATAAATTATACAGACTTACTCTTGATTACTTTGGCTACATAAAACCATCCACTCATTTTTTAAAATAAACAATATTGGGAATTAGCTGAGACCTGGATCAGTGGAGCTGTAAAAAAAAAAACCAAACATGATTTGTACTCAAACTATACTTACCTTTGTCAGATCCATTTAGCTGGTAGATAAAGTTGCACACAAATTCATAGTTTTTATTATCTTAACAGAATTGTTCCTGATACTCTGTCTTTTCATTCAGATATAATATAGTTTAAGTATTAAAAGATGAGAATTCAAAGATAAAAAGGACATAGTTCCCATTCCAAGTGTGCCTGAGGAAGTCAGACAAGAAAATAAATAAGGATAATATGAAGATAAAGATACTGTGGGGATGTGTGACAACGATGTCTGTGGGGTGAGAGCTGGGAATGGGGACAGGTTGGAAAAGGCTTCCCATAGATGGTGATGCTTAAACTGCACCCTGACAGAAAAATAAGAAGAGGAAGCATCCTAAACCTCGCAAGTACAGACACCATCAGGAAGCCAAAGAAAGCAAAATGCCTTTGGGCAACAGGACAGGATTCAGAGTTATCTTCAGTGAAGAGTTGTGGGCAGTGGTAGCAAAAGAAGATTTAGAAAAGAGAAGTACTTATGTCTAAGAACTTTATCTACAAGGATTTGCAGTTTCCCTGAAGAATTTTCAGCAAGGAAAATCTGAGTTTTAAAAATTATTCTGGAGTAGTGCAGCGGAATCAACCAGAGGACACCAAGTGTAAACAAGCAAATCTGTTGCAAGATTTGTTGCTGACAAATTCGGGGCTGGTGCTGTGGCAGAGCAGGTAAAACCACCATCCACAATGCTGGCAAACCATTTGGGCACTGGTTTTAGCCCCTGCTGCTTCTCTTCTGATCCAACTCCCTCTTAATGCACCTGGGAAAGCAGCAGAAGATGGCCCAAGTACTTGGGCCCTTGCACACATGTGGGAGACTCAAAGGAAGCTCCTGGTTCCTGGGTTCAACCTGGCCCAACCCTGGTGATTGTAGCCATTTGGGGAGTAAACCAGAGGATGGAAGATCTCTCTCTCTCTCTCCCTCTCCCTCTCTTCACCTCTCCCTCTTCCTGTATCTCCTCTCACTGTAACACTGACTTTCAAATTAAAAAAATGAGAAATTATTGCTAGAAGGGCATGTTCAATGGCGTGTTCTTTTGGCATTTTCCCCTTCCTACTTCTGCTAAGGTAGTCAGATCCATTTTCGGTATTTGCCTCCGGAGAGGACTTTAAAGAGTTAAAAAGAAGACACCGCCCGCCCTCATTCTGCCCAAGATCATCAGTGGGAGCAAGTGGCACATTCCCAGTAGGTTGGCTGCTGTCACTCATAGGAGCGGATGCCAAATGCACTAAAGTTCACACTAGTGCAGTGATGAGTCCCCCAGCCCCATCAGACTCAAAGGGACCACTGTGAACTTTATCATAACACACCACCACTGGCTGCAATTCAGAGGCTTTTGTGTGATTTCTGATCACACTTAATACTCCTGGATTTACCTATGGCCTGAAAATACTGGGTACTCTCATACTGTAATATTCCTCCCCTCCCATGATATTAGTTAGATGAATCTTTACAATCAGACTCATAGATCAAACAAAAAGAGAACTGTGCCAATCACTGTTTACCTGTATTTAGGCTGTGATTCACACTAACCACCAATGGTTGCTACCCAAGCAAAAAGTAAAGTAGGTCCATATTAACTCAATAACGAGAAAGAAGAGGTGTTAAAGGTTGATTGAAGAACTATTAAGGTAATCACTGGAAGCTGATGATTAGCTAGATAAGGGGTTTTGGTAGCCACAGTCAATGTCTCACTCAGGTCCTCTGGGTCTACTGAGACCTGCAGGGGTAATCCGGGCCATGAGACTATCAGTCCAGGGAAGCTGATACTTCACACTCCTTTCTTCTTGATTTTATATGGTCCACTCTACAAGTGAGTGTCTTACACATGAGGACTTATGAATACCATGATGAGTTAGTTATTGATATTCATGTTCCTTTTTTAAGTTTTTTTTTTTTTATTTGAAAGAGAGAGAGAGAGGTAGAGACACAGAGAGAGGTCTTCCATCTGCTGGTGCACTCCCTAAATGACTACAACAGCCAGAGCTTAGTTGATCCAATTCCAGGAGCCAGGAACTTCTTACGGGTGTCCCACATGGGTGCAGAGGTCAAAGGACTTGGGTCACCCTCTGCTGTTTTCCCAGGCACATTAGCAGGGAGCTAAAGGGAAGTGGAGCAGCTGGGACTCGAACCAGCCCCCATATGGAATGCCGGTGCTGCAGGCCAGGGTTTTAATCCACTGCAGCACACCATCGGCCCCCATATTCGTGTTCTTAAAGTGTAGATAACTTTATGGAGAGGTGGAATCAGAAAAACTTGTCATTGTTCCAGAAAAGTCAATAATCTATATCCCGAATTGCACAAAAACAGATTTTTGACTAACTTCTTAGTTCATCAACCACTTCTTGGTAACTTCTCTATTAAACATTGGATTATGTATTGAGAATTTGAGGATGAACAACATACAGAGTTCTTGATGTTAAGTATATTATAGCGTGCAGAAATAGACATGTAAATAAATCATTCCAGAGGAAGAAGTATCTGCTCCAACTGTTGAGTAGGAAGTGACGGCAGGGAAAGGCATCATGGAAATTAAGGTTGATGTTACAGGTTTAGTCCTTACAGAGTAGTTTAGACTTTTTTTTGTAGGCAATAGTGAACACTGAGCATGCAAACTAAACAAATACAATACCTGTATTCTCATGTTTTGCTTCTTTGAAATATGTTAAGCATGTAGGGCCATGGATTTTTCTACATCTGGTTACATGGTATATTGCTACTTATAATTGAAAATTCTCTCTCTCTCTCTCTCTCTCTCTCTCTCTCTCATAAACATGTATACAGCCACAAATACTATGGACACTCATTGTATACACTGTGAATATTCCACAGGCAGGTTTCTACCCACATGATTTGGAATGTGATTGCTTCAGCACACCTTGGATAAATGCTGTGGGCTGCTCTCCATAAGTCAGGAGCTGGTGGCCATATACAGAAAACAAAGACAGCCTTCATTGCTAGACCCGAGGCTGGATCATTTCAGCATCTTTGAAATTTGAAAGGTATTTGTGGGGATGGCACTTTGACCTAACTGGTTAAACCACTGCCTGTGATGCTGGCATCCCATATGGGCACTGGTTCAAGTATCAGTTCCTTCTCTTCTGTTTGAGCTCCCCACTAATGCACCTGGGAAAGCAGCAGAAGATAGGACCCTGCACACACATAGGAAATTTGGTTGAAGCTTCTGGCTCCTGGCTTTGACCTGGCCCAGCCCTAGCCATTGCAGCCATTTGGAAAGTGAGCCAGTAGATGGAAGTTCTTCCCCTCCCTCTCCCTCTCCCTCTCTAACTCTGCTTTTCAAATAAACAAAAGGAATATTTAAAAAAATGAAACTATTTACCATTGGTGGTTCCAGTGGGTTGTGAAAATCATCTCTTGATCACTTTCTTGAAAAACTTTGTGAGGAAGATTGCATTAAATTGGAACTTGAAGGCCAGGGATGCTCTTATTAGAGCAGAAGGCTTTCCAGAAATAAGCAGAGGATGCACTTTGCTAATGGGCAGGTACATTTTCTAGAACGTGGGTGAGGAATGTCTGTTCCTTGGTCAGTATAAGGCCTACAAAATCATTTGGTCTGGCCCTGCCATTCAACCACAGGATGGACTCAATATTCAATGAATCTATAGAAGGCTGATCTTTAAGTAGATGATTCTGTATTTCCTATGAATGACATTATAAATATCCAAATGGCCCTTGGCGGAAAAACAGTTCCCATCCCTGGAACCCAAGTGCAGTCTATGAATCAGAGCAACAGCAAAGATGCTTGTAAAAACTGCAGACTCTAGGGCTTTATCTTGACTATGAACCACACGCTTGATGAGAGCAGGTTCTGTCCAGATTACCTGAGTTTAGCTGGGACTGCTATATTTCAATCAACCAATGAGGTAAAATACATTGAGAAATAGTGATCAACTCCAGATTTTATAAATGAGGAAACTGAGGTCCAACGAGATTGAATGATTTTCCAGATATCACACAGCAAATAGGTAGGAATTAGAACTACAATTTTTTTTATTATTGCCACCCTCTTGGGAGACCTGGATGGAGTCGAGGCTCCTGGCTTTGGCCTGTCCAAGCCCTGGCTGTTGTGACATTTTGGGGGCATGAACCAATGGATGGAAGGTCTTTCTGTCATTGTCTATGCCTCTTTCTCATTCTCTATCTCTCTGTAACTCTGCCTTACTTGGGACTGTCTTCTGCTGTTTTCCAAGGTGCATTTACAGGAGCTGGATTGGAAGTGGAGCTGCTGGTACTTAACCACCATACATATGGGATGCTAGTGTGGCAGACCATGTCTTAACTCACTGTGCCACAACACAGGCCCCATACATTAAAAAAGAAAAGAAGAAGGAAAAGAGGGAAGAAGGAGGGAAGGAGGGAGGAAAGAAGTAGAATGAAGAAAGGAAGGAAGGAGAAAAGAAAAAGAGGAGAATGAAAAAGCAGGAATTGGTGGTAGACAAGTAGATAAAAATTGAATGAAGAATTCAGATTTAAGAATTCTCTTAAGGGGGCCAGCACTGTGGCACAACAGGTTGAGCTGACACTTGCAATGCAGACATCTTGCATCAGTGTGCTGGTTTGAGTTTCACTGCTTTGCTTTCAATCCAGTCTCTGCTGATGCATCTGGAAAGGCAGCAGAAAACAGTGTAAGTTCCTGGGCCCTTACAACAACCTGCACGGGAGACCAGAATGGAGTAACTGGCTCCTGACTTCAGCCTGGCCCAGACCTGACTGTGGTGACCATTTGGCTATTTGAGGAATGAACCAACAGATGAAATCTCAATCTCTCTCTCTCTCTCTCTCTCTCTCTCTCTCTCTCTCTTTAAAAAATAATTCTTCTAGAAACTTGGTTATTAACTTTAAAAAGACATTATTTTTATTTGGAAGAGAAAAATGATTAACAGGTAAGATTATTGTCTGACAAAACATTCTCCAAAGTCTAAAATCACAGTTTGGATTGAATGACATCTGTTTCTTATACAAAGACACATCTTCGCTATCAATGACTGATTCCAAAGAAATTTTCTAATTGGAAATGTGAAGCAGAAAATAGTGCCATTAAAAGAAGGAGGAGGAGGAGGAGGAGAGGAGGAGAAGGAGGACGAGGATGAAGATGAGGACGGGGATGAGAAGAAGAAAGGGAAGGAGGCCAGCAACAATGTCCAGGCAGCCCAGTTCCCCAAACACTCTGCCATACCCATACCGTATCCCTTGGTAATCATTGGCCCCAGGCCCAATAGAAAGATCGGATGAGCAGAAGGATTAGTAAAGGGAAAGTCCAAGGAAAAGGGGCCGCAAGGCAGTAGGACAAGATAAATCTTCACACACAAAAATGTAAAGTCTGGGAATAGGGGCACTAGACACTTAGTAAAATGAGTCTGCAGAAAGCAAATCATTAATTCTAAGGAAAACCAGCCCTTAACAATGTAGGAAAGAGGGGCCTGCACTGTTGCGTAGCGGGTAAAGCCTCTGCCTGCAGTGCTGGCATCCCATATGGACGCCGGTTTGAGTCCCGGCTGCTTCACTTCCAATCCAGCTCTCTGCTATGGCCTGGGAAAGCATGGAAGATGGCCCAAGTCCTTGGGCCCCTGCACCTGTGTGGGAGACCGGGAGGAAGCTCCTAGCTCCTGGCTTCAGATCGATCGGCACAGCTCTGGCCACTGTGGCATGAACCAGCAGATAGAAGACCTCCTTCCCTCTCTGCCTCTCCCTCTCTCTGTGTGTAACTCTGACTTTCAAATAAATAAATAAATCTTAAAAAAAAAAGAGAAAGAATTCAGATCTGATTCCCAACATAGTTAAAAGTTGTCTGTGTTCCCTATATCTTTCTTCTTGTACAATCCAGGAGAATATTTCATCAAGTACTGTGTAAATGTAGATTCTGAAAATGCATTTTAAGAGGTGAATCTTCCCTAATAATATTTTTAAAAATATAGTATAAATAGTTAAGAGTTGGTCTTCTGCTGATTATTATTATTATTTGCACATCAAAAAGCAATGAGAAATGAAATTAATGGAAATTTGGCCTTCCACGTCCACTCAATATTTCAATATTTCAATGCTCAATGAGTGAAAAAGTTAAAAAAAAAATTTGACAGGAGTAAAGTGTAAAGATATGTAAAAAATGCATAAATTTCATCTAATATACAATTCAGATTTCTGAACTTTGAGTAAGTTAGCACACATATTTATTTCTGTCATGTTACACGTTCGGAACAAATCTTGTATTCCAAACAAACAGTGAGAAACGTGGACATTTCCAGTTAAGAGAATTAAATTTCTAGGAAATGACCTTTCCAGGAGTTGTTCAAAAGAAACAAATAGTTGGCACTTAGGGAAATTGAATATTTAAAAATACGCCTTGAAGAGCTAAATGACCTTTACTTTCTCTCACTAAATATAAAATGCTCACCTGAGTCCAGATTACACATTTATAGAGAATTTTATTTGAGGTATCCAAGCATTTAGACATAGAACATTTTGCTTGCCAAAACTCCTAGCATTAAAACAAAGTGGAGTTTGTGTAGGAGCATTTTTAGATATGTATCTGTACTGCTAATGCCCCAGGAGAACAAAAACAGCAATGTGACTTAGGACATAAAATGCAAGACAAGGACCACTTTCATA
The DNA here is from genome assembly GCF_033115175.1 of Lepus europaeus. Lineage (NCBI taxonomy): Eukaryota > Metazoa > Chordata > Mammalia > Lagomorpha > Leporidae > Lepus > Lepus europaeus. The sequence goes on from NC_084827.1 coordinate 155,533,495, forward strand.
AGCAAGGAACTTCACAGTTACTTTCCTTTTTCTCAAAACTCATCAGGGAACTAAGGGGGGTTATTAAGCTTAAGAGCTATTGTTGAGTTTCTATCTTGTTAACATTGTGTTCTGATAATAAGATAATTAGAGGTCTATCTTTGAGTTTATAGGACAGAAAACCTTTCTCCTCTAATCTCTGAAATTAACTGACTCAAGCCTGCAAATTAAACTAACAAAAGACTGATTAACAGAGGGAAAAGATTTGTTCATACGGGGATTTATGTGACAGCAAACAAAAGAAGTGACAGGCTTGTGAAATGGTTAAAGTTTAGAGTTTATATTTCTGATTTAGGAGAATTAGCGGGGGTAGAAATTGCTTCTATGGGAAAAACAAATAAGTTTCATTAGGAAAGTAAAATGGGCTTGTAGGGAGAACAAAAGGCAATGATGCTAGCATCTAAGTGGTATGAGTATTCTTTCCACCTTCTTCAGGGCCATAAAAATTCTCCATAAAAGGGATTTATGATCGGTATCCTCTTGGCCACTCTCAGGTAGAAGCTGTCCCAAAGAGGGAATTTATGCTAATCACCATTTATCAGAAGTTTCTATGCTCAGTCAGATAAAGTAAACTCTGAGAAGGCTTCTCTCTGCATCTGCTGAATGGCAAATATCTTGAGTTTAAAATAATCTTTATCTCAACTGTGGGTTTCCATTGTCTCAGTCTGTATTTAACTCTCCAATGTCATAAAGCTACTATTGGTTCTTCCAATGCTACAAATATATATTCTCTATTCAATAACTAGAAAGGGATTTTAAAATAAGTATTCTTATGAAAACCAGATTTCTCTTCCTGCTCACTTAGAAAAAGCTCCAGTAGAGATTGAATAGCCCCTGTTATCCAGGGTCATGCTTTCCCTTTGGTTTTGTTTCAAAACCTTTTTGGGGAACACTACTAGTGGAAGTGCCCACAATTTAAGACCACTTAGAAGTTTCTCAGCTTAAATTTTTCCACTGATGTTTCTTTCATTGCATTCAAAGCATGACTCTTCGGTGTGAAAAGGCAAATATAATATGAAAATAGTAGCTTCTAGTGGAAAAGGATAGATAATAGAGTAGAAGCAGACCGTTTGAAAGGCTGGCAAGTTCAATTCCAGTTTCTTTCAGGTGAATACTGAGGTCTCATTGGTACTTTGAGAATGCATTGTAATTCATAATTTTGATTTATAGTTTTTTTATGTGAATTTGATTTTACATTGGAAATGAACAAAAAGCTCTAACCAATGAAGACAAAAGAAAAACTAAAGACATTTCCACAGCTTCATTTTAAAACTGTATGATTAAATGTAAGGACTTTAAAATGTAGGTGATCATCATAATGCAGTTACTAAGCCTCTATGTTGGGTCCCACGCTGTGGCGCAGTGGGTTAATGCCCTGGCCTGATGCACCAGCATCCTATATGGGTGCCAGTTTGAGACCCGGTTGCTCCACTTCCCATGCAGTTCTCTGCTGTTTCCTGGGAAAGCAGTAGAAGAAGGCCCAAGTCTTTGGGCCCCTGCACCCCTGTGGAAGACCCAGAAGAAGCTCCTGGCTCCTGGCTTCGGATTGGCGAAGCTCCAGCTGTTGTGGTCAACTGGGGAGTGAACCGTCAGGTGGAAGACTTCTCTCTCTCTTCTCTCTCTCTCTCTCTCTCTCTCTCTCTCTGCCTCTCCTCTCTGGGTAACTCTGACTTTCAAATAAATAAATAAATCTTTTAAAAAAAAGTCTCTATGTTTTTTAAAATAGAAAATAAAGTTCTATCTATTATCTTTCCTAATATACAACAACAATAATGTCATCATCGGTGACATTGTTCAAAAAAAGAAAAGAAAAAATTGATTTCAACATAAAGTAGCATTTAAATGTTAGCTGGCATGTTTAAGTGATAAGAGAGGGGTATAGATGAAATGTATTTCTAATTCCTAGAAGATAATCATAAAGTCCTCATATAAAACTGATACAAATCTGGAGCAACTTTGTGCTTGAGGATGAAATGATGCAAATAAGTAAAAGTCATTTCTTGGTCTGATAATCTGGGCCCTTTCTCAATGGACTCCTGTACTGAAAATGATCTTCTATGGAGCAACATATGGATCGGATATCAGAATGGTTTTCTCCTGCATAATAATCCATCACTTGTTCACATACCTTATAGTAGAAAAAATACATATATCGTTGGGGTAAAATGTTTTCAGTGAGCTTGAGGTTGCTCCCCGGTATAAAGAAATCCTCCAGGTCCCATCTGTTATCAAAGCATTGTCTCTATGAGAAGGTATCTCAAAGTCAACATCCTTAGCAAAATTTTACACACTGAAATGGCAAAATTATTTCCCTGTAGGTTCTCAGTAAACTTTAAGAAGCTCTGAATTTGTAAATCTCCAAAGCCAGACCTACAACTCAAGATAAAGGAAACATTCATTCATTCTCTTTTAAATATGTGCTTATTGATTGCCTCCAAAATTCTACTTTTGGGGCTGGTGCCATGTCTCACTTGGTTAATCCTCTGCCTGTAACGCCAGCATCCCATATGGGCATTGGGTTTTAGTCCCAGTTGCTCCTCTTCCAGTCCAGCTCTCTGCTGTGGCCCAGGAAGGCAGTGGAGGATGGCCCAAGTGCTGGGGCGCCTGCACCCACATAGGAGACCGGGAGAAAGCACTTAGTTCCTGGCTTCGGATTAGCGCAGTGCAGGCCATGGTGGCCATTTTGGGGGGTGAACACAACGGAAGCAAGACCTTTTTCTCTGTCTCTCTCACTGTCTAACTTTATCTGTCAAATAAATAAAAAATAATAATAATAAAAATTCTACTTTTACAGTAAGTCATTCTAAAAAAAAATATATGTTGCATATGAGAGACCAGGCAATGTAGATACCCTCATTAATAAATTTGGTTGAACATATAATATTTTTCACACACAACAGAATATTAAACTATTATCAAAAAGCCTTAAAAGAATATATATGAAGCTGGATAATGTTTGTGAGGGATGTCTGGGGAGAAAAGTAGTAAATAAAACATGATTGGTGAATGTTCCATATTTGCAAAATGCTGTAGATGGGTTTAAGAATTGAATATAAATGATATACAATCAACATTCTTAAAATTTTGACTTCCTGGATGTATATTTTCTCATTTTCCTTCAACAAATATTCATTATTTGTGAAGTAAAAGCTGAAGTGATTGTAAAATGAATTGGCCAGTATAGCTAACATACCGAGTTTGTGCTATGCCTGTTGACTTCCTTACTCATCATGTGTGAAAAGGGCAACTTGGCTGATTACTCTTTGAGGACCTCAATGTAAACTCAGCTTTCTGGTTTTGTGAGGGGTCAGATGGGTTAATGAGCAGTCAGATTGGTCCTAGTGGAAGTTGAGCGAGCAAAATGCTTGCTTTCCCCAAAAGTTATCTTCAGCAAAGTCAAAAGAGTCTGTTCCTTGGGAGCCTCCAATCTTATCATGAGAATAGCAAGGGAGTGGTGATTTCATCCTTCTGAGCTAAGGCCTTACTACCTATCTATCCTCCCATGGCATTTTGTTTTATCATGAGCAAGCAAATAAGATTACAGATCAGGTCTTTTGATGGTTTTTTTCCTTGCCTGTAACTAATCGTCAAGTTTTCTTTTCTTTCTTCTCCAAAATTGTGCTAGAAAATCCACCACCACAAGCCCCTTGTATTTTGCCTCTCTTGGAGCGAACCCTCCAGGTCACTCTGGCTGGAGTTTCTGACTTAAATAAATCTTCCTTTTCTCTCGGACCTGTCCACTTGGCAATTCTTCTTCCATGTGAGACAAAGAACTGAGGTAATTTTTCCTATGCCATCATCTTACCCATAACAGTATCATCCATCCACTGGAGCAAAAAAGACAAAGCAGTTTTCTTATAGCAGCTTTGATCAGTTTAGTGCCCCCAAACAGCAGTTGAAAGATTTCCATGATGAAAGATTTGCCATGTTTTAGAACATCAAGAGATAATGTTCTCCACTTTGCCCCTCAAGTCTGGTGTTGTAGGTATGGGGCAAAAACATTGGGTTGCATTCCCATCCTACTCCCTTACATTTCTACACAGATGTGAGCAAAGATGTAGCACACCAGATCTGGTTGCTCAATCCTAGCATGAGACATGATTGAACCTTACCTAATTCCTGGGAACATAGTACTCAGGATGCTTCTTAAGTTATGTAAAGAATGTGTTATACACACAGAAAGCTGCAGGGTATGCTGTACCAACATGTTGGGACTTGTCAACATTGATTTACCCAAACCTTGAGATTGATGATGTTCTTGTTTTTTTCTGTTAGGGTTCTGAATTTCAGTTCCCATGGTTGGCTGTACCACAGGTTATGACTACCTGATTAGTCTTCCATAGAAACGTTAGATCTAGAGACTTGTGCAGGCTTTCCTATGTGGAGACACCTGTACATGCATCTCTGCTGCTCCTGGGTAAAGAGAAATGCATATCATGTGAGATAACAGAGAAGGAAGGATTTGGGAGACTGGACCACACTTCTTTATCATTTTTTCTGTCGTTCGGGCTCTTTCAGCTATAATAAGTTCTAGCTGCAAGTATAACCTACTATTGAATCTTATGAGATCTTCTGGTGAATCAGAAAACAAAGATGGTAGTCATGAAGCCGGAATTTGGGGTGCCATCCGATATCACTGTATTAGGAAAATGGCGCAGTCTTATCTGTGGCGCAATCTACACCCTGACACCATCCTAGGCTCTAGCCCCTGCCGCCATTGCTGGAAGCCTGGTGGCCACAGGGCTCAACCACCGGTGTCAAACTCCACCCCCATCCTAATGGGATTCCCTGCTCCTGCTTCCCTGCCCGCCCTCCGACAAAGTTTTAAAAGGACCTGTTCCTGAACACGTGGCTCTCTCTTCTCTCCTGCTCACTCTCTCTCGGCTCTCTCTTCTCACTCTCTCTTCTCTGCACTCTCTGCTCTCCTCTCCTCTCCCCCTCTTGTCTCTCTTCTCTCTCTCTCTTCTCTCCTTGCTAGCTCCTCTCCTGTCTCTCTCTCTCTCTTATACTCTCCTTCTCTCTCTTTTTCCTTCTTTGCCACTTTCCCCCAACCTGCTGGTTTTCCCCAATAAGCCCTTTCCCTTACTCTGGTGTTTGGTGTGTTTTGTGACGGCCTAACAGTATGCTTATTAATAAGTTCTCAATATTAATATTAGGTTCTTGCCTAATATTCAGAGAAGAATTCTGAATACAGGCATAAATGAACGAGGCAGCATAGTACATTTTTAAGCTTTTATTCAGTAAGGGAAATGCTTCGGAGAGTGAAGGTTTTATCTAAAAGAGAAGAATAAATCTGAGTTCATACCAAGTACCAGGAACCAGCCACGTGGAGGAATATCTAAGCCATAAAGTAGGTGGGTGGCCTGAAGGCCACACGTCCTGGAGGCGCAGGGCTGCAGCCAGCCCCGTACTGGCAAGAGGCCAAGGAAAGAAAAGGACGGGCACACCAGGTCCCAGGCTTTTAATTCACTTTCAAATGCGAGTGGTTAATTAACCTGATTGGCCAGTGGGTGTTCAGGTGTGTCCAGGTAGGGGCATGAGGTCACATAGGGGTATGGTGAAGGCATGGTCTTCCAGCTCACAAACCTAATCAATTTTAACCTGTATGCCTGCCTACATCAATCACACTCTCAAAACATAAGCTCTCTATTCCACCACAACACCAACACCGTGGCCACAATTCCATGTTGCAATTGCTATTCCCTACCAAGATGGCATTTAACATTTTTCTGGAATTTATCTATTTAATGATCTTGCTGAACAGCAGAATCTAAAAGGCTCACCTCATTGGATTTTTCTTCCTCTGAGTTTGTGAGTTTGAACTTTTGCATTCTTAGCCAAGGACCTTACTGAGATATTTGGAAGCCAAAATCTTCATGTGAACTGCAGAATGATATAAACAATGATGAGATTTCCATCCTGAATATCAGAGAGAATTAAAAAGAGGGGACCCATGTAGGATACTGAACATGATAATTGCAGAGAAAAGGAACAGAAAGAAGCCTATATGCCTAGGCTCAAAGCAGCTGCTTTGGTTCTTTTGATTCTTCACTGTCAGTTGGTTTGGGAGCAGTTATTTAGGAAGTAGAGTCACTGAAATTCACTGTCGTTTGTTCAAGGGCTTCTTATGTGGGAAGAGCTGCTCATTTCTTCCTCAGATTTTTTCTCTGACACTGGACGCTTCGCAGGTTATCTTCCCAGTGAACAATTTTTAAATTATTCATCATTTGTTGAACCTCTGAGATATTTTGAAATTTTAGGTGTTAGTATGTAGGTATACGGCTTCACTGGTAACATCACTTTTTCTTTGCTACTGTGCATCCATCTACTAGAAAATCTACAACTTCCATTTATATGTGTTTGTCTTTTGCACACAGACCGTTCTTGTACCTCCTACGACCACATCTATCTTTGAGGGACAAGACAGACTTTCCCAAGGATTTGGATTGCTGGAAATTTACTGTTGTAATGGAAGTAAATGACTTCCCAGTGGCAGTTTTGCTTTGTGAACATTCAGAATTAGAATCTGTGAATCAGATCAGAATAATCATCTTTTGCTATCAAAATTATGAATTTGAGCAGTCATTGTTATTGTTAAATAACTTTAATGATTTTTTTGGTGGCTAAAGTTTTATAAAAAGAGAACCTTGTATTCTAATATATTTTTCAGTGAGCATCTTCAATTACATGCATTCATTTGGAACTATTTTAATAGTTCAGCGTTTTCAAATGCCCTAACATCCTCATTCCAAGAAACTGTTGATTATCTCCATATTAGTTCTCTTGTTGCAACTATCAGACTCTACCTTTAAATATTTTCCCTTTTTTTCCCACATAAAATTCAAGCTAAGCATGTAACTAGGCAGGAACCTGCACAGTATCTTATTAGTACTTGGCTGTTGGGTTTTTGACAACAATATCAGGACTGTTTCTGAACTTAAGAAATTGATTTCAATCTGGGTCAGTATTAAAATATTTTCTGTGATGTCCCTCCTATGTTCTACAAGTAAGATGTCAATATTTTTCATTATGTAATTCTTTAATATGTACAATCTTTTGATTTATTTATGTTAGGGTCAAAGAGGGTTAGACAGAAAGGGACACGAAGACACAAAGAAAAGTTTCCACTGGTTCACCAACCAAATGCCCATAATTACAAGGTGGGAGCTGAAGCTGGAAGCTGGGAGCTCAGTCCAGATCTCTCCTATGGATTTTTTTTTTTTTTTTTGACAGGCAGAGTGGATAGTGAGAGAGACAGACAGAGAGAAAGGTTTTCCTTTTTGCCGTTGGTTCACCCTCCAATGGCCGCTGCGGCCGGCGTATCTCGCTGATCCGAAGCCAGGAGCCAGGTGCTTCTCTTGGTCTCCCATGGGGTGCAGGGCCCAAGCACTTGGGTCATCCTCCACTGCCTTCCCGGTCCATAGCAGAGAGCTGACTTGGAAGAGGGGCAACCGGGATAGGATCCGGTGCCCCAACCGGGACTAGAACCCGGTGTGCCGGCGCCGCAAGGCAGAGGATTAACCTGTTGAGCGGCGGCGCCGGCCTCCCTATGGATATTGAGAACACAGTTACTTGGGCAATCATCTGCTGCCTCCAAGGGTGCACATTAGCAGAAGCTAGAATCAGGAGCCAGAGCTGGAAACTGAACTCCAGCACTCCTATAAGGGATAGAAGCTATAAGGAGTGTGAGCATCTTAATCCGTGTCTTAACTAGTAGGCTAAATGTCTGCCTCACAATCTTTAAACTAGTTCATAAAATCAGATAGAACTGGAAAGAAAAACTATATTTGTCATACAATAATAAAGTTGCCAATCTGAGTATTGTAGTGAATATTAGGATGATTACTAATTGGTCTGTCATTGTCTGACAGGGAGAACCTAGCAAAAGCCAGGAATGAGGCCAATCAAAGTTTGTAGATTGTAAAGCAATTACATTTCTATTGTTAATTATCAAATGCTGTTAGCATTTTTCTACAAAGTAGTGTGCATTTTTTTAAAAATATTGGATACCAGGATGCTTTTACCAGAATTATGACAGTAAGCATACTAATTTGAGTACAGACATAAATGACTTTAAAAGTAACTTTCGTTTCTGTCTTAAACTATATAATCACAGTTGTTAGTGCCCTTTCCAGCTACCTCCTTGCCCATCCCTGAAACTCTAGGGGACAAGTCATGACTAAGCACAAGGGGTTTGGAAAATAGAATGTGCCAAAGCAGAGTGAACGCCCAGAAGTTCAACACTGACGCCACAGCAGTCACACAAGTGACACAGTATGCAAGACAGGAAAGAAGAGATCCAAAGTGTATAGTGACAAGAATGCCTGCTAAAGTCTGACTAAAGAAAGTGGGTAAGAGAACAGGCTTATATGAGCTTCTTAGTTGGAATTCCAGCAACATGATCTCTTAGCTCTGTAACTTTGGATAAGTCCCCTACAATTCCAGCTTGCTGATACCCTTCCCCCAGATGCAGGATGCCCTGCAGCCTTGAGTGGCAGTTGTCTCCTCTTCAGAGCAGTATGTCACAGAGTTTTGCCTTTCATCCAAGTAGAAGTCATTTTAATGTGTTCTAACATATTCAGAACCTAGCAAATGTTAAAACACATCTCTTATCTAATGATTTATAAAATATTAAGTAAATGGTGCATGTAATTTATTTAGCATGATTCCTAGAAAATAGTTGTTTTTCCCACTTCACACAGTTTTTCCAGCCATAAGGACTTCAGGCTACCAGATAAGGGCCATGCATAAAAGAACTAGACCAGAAAAATAACTCAATTTTTGCTTTCAAATATTCTATTTAGAAAAGTACTGGTTACATAGAACTCACTTTTCCTACCAATCCCATTTTCCAGTGTATGAAGCGCTTCTAACTTAAGATAAATGTTGAAGAAGAAAGGGAAATGATGGATTCTGGTCAGTGTCCATCAATATATGAAGTTTTTCTGCACCTTCTTCTAAGTTTGGAAAAGCCGGTCATTCCCTACTTTATGCTGGAACCTTGAAAAGTGGCCTCAGAGATTTATCCGTGCTTGGATTGAAGTTGCCTTGGACGAGGTTAATGTGGAGCTCTAAGTATCAGGATCAAGTTTTCAGAAGCATGAAAATTTTACTGCTTCTTTTAAAAAGGATTAGAGATCTGCAGGAGTGCCTGAGGATCATGGTCACATTAAGAGCATGTGAGAATGAAATGCACATTGGATTACATTTCTGAAAGTTGAGTGGGAATGTAGACATATCAAAGGAAGACAGCATAGAAGAGTGAAACATACCAACAGCCAAATATATACTATTTAGCCTAAACAGACATCATCGCTAGATATTATCAGCTGAGGATTAGACAATCCCATTCAATGTCATAATAAATGATCATCCATGTGTCAAATTAATATTCTCTTAAAATTATGTGCTCCCATAGATCTCTTAAACTTAACAGGACTAGGTGACTAGTTCCAACCAATGGACAAGGAGCAGGGGTTATGTGTCACTTCTTCTCTGGGCCAGTGTGAAGTTTGACTTTCCAACATTCTTTTTTCTCTGTGACAGTAATTAACATACTGAGTCACAAGACAAAGTAGTCTGGACCCCTAACACATTATTTGGAAACAAGCTATCATATGCACCTCATAAATAAGCTTTTATATAAGTTGATGATGCAGTTTTCCCTCAGTATCTTTGAGAGATTGGTTCCAGAACTCCTGCACATACCCAAATCCATGGATGTCCAGGCCTTTGTATACAATGGCAGGATTTGCACATAACCTACTCACATCTTGCTATTTATTTTAAATCACTTCTAGGTTACTTATAACACTTTATGTAGTGTATGTACTATATGAATAGTTGCTATACTATATTGTGTAGGGAATAATAACAAGGCAAAAAAGTCTGTACATGCTCAATACAGATGTAATATTTTCTGAATAATTTTCATTCACAATGGTTGAAACCATTGGTGCCCAACCCACTGATATGGAGAACTTTGTGTATTTCAGGTTGAATTTATCATTATTACAGAAACTTCAGAGTTCTTAGTAATCTAGCTCCCTAAACTTAGATGCCACCTCTCAGAGGAAGTGATAGGGAAAGGTGTCAACTGACTGGCTATGGTCCAAATTCTTTCTGAAAATCTCTTACTTGCTTTATGTTTTGTGCCTTTGGATAAAGTGGAAATTCAGGAAGGCACTAAGTTTTGTTAAAGGAAAAACAAAGTTACATTTATTCCACATTTGAGATTAAATGTGTGAGGAAAAATCATAACTAATATATCATTATCAATATTATAAGGTAATTGCTATTTGGCATAAGGAAAAAAGGATTAGGGAACTTCAAATCAGTTTTGAAAAAATTAAAAGAATTTCATTTTGGCACAAAACATTGACATCTACACATAAATTATTCATGGTAAGACATTTTCCATGAATTTGTTGAAGACCTGTCACTCAGCCCTAACAGAGCCTAGCACAATGCTTTGAACATAAAAAGTAGGCACTGTGTGTATGTTATAAGGAGTCAGTGTGTGTGATTTTTCACTGTTGGTTTCCTATACTTCCAATTGCCTATTGAATCCTGAACTTGACTAGAATTATAAGATTCTGTCTGGTCAAAATTATAAGATCTGTCAGGTCAAAAAAATAACCTGGTATATTTTAGAATTTTAATTTGCAATTTGATTAATATGATTAAAAATGCCAGCATTTTGATATCAAGAGGATTTGTGTCTCAGCTCTGTAACATGTTGGGTGACTTTGAATAAGTCTTCAAATCATCTTAAAAATACTGGCACCTAACTAAGTAGGATTGTTGTGAATGTTGTCTCTTTGACAGCGTATACAAGCTTCTTCACAGGGGTGTCAGTGTATGGAAAGCATCCAATCAATATATTTTTAGTTTAATGTCATTGCTGTTGTTCAGATGGCTGCAAATCCACATAAACTTAATAGTTCCTATGAAGTAACCACAGGACTATTTCATAAATCCCTGAACATATGGATGACGATGACATAAAAGGACAATATTTAGATAATTGGACTGAGATATGAAGCTTGGTTTTCAGGATATTTTATTGTATACACATGCATCTTGCAGTAGGAATCTGTGGCAGGTAACCAAAAATGTCTTTAAACTTGGAAGTGTTGTGTTTTCTAAAACAGGCAGATATCATTGATTACATTATTTTGTAGGACTCTATTTGACTGAAAGACAAGTAAGTAGAAACAGGTCAAGTAGTTTGCAACATGGGTATTTTTCTCTTAAAAAATCTATAGATAACTTGCAAGTACAAGTATTCCAATATACTCATACCTCCTGTGAACCATTTTGTTTACAGTCTCTTGATTGCTATCTTGTGGTGAATTATTCTGTTTATAGCTTTAAAATTGTTATCTTGGTGACAGTCTTCTCTTTCTAATCTTAAGATGGTTGTCTAGTGGCTTTTTTCCCCATGGTTTATCATGAAGCTTGATAATACTTTGGAGGGACATAAAATTAGCTAACTATGCACCTGCTCAATCTACAGTTTTATGAGTACAACTTGTTGTATAACATATATCTTGGGGCTTGTGGTGGAAATAGAAATTTGGTATTAAGTTTTGCAATATATGAATCTATCTTTAAGTATGTTGAATAATATATTTTAGTCTATGTGTGTGTGTGTGTGTGTGTTTACACATACATACACACATACTTTTGTCCTTACAGGGGTTTCAAAATTATACAATTGTGAATTCAGGAATGTAGAGTAAAAACATAAAAGAACAGTTGGAGGCTAAATTTTGACACTCATTTTAGCCTCATATCTCCAATAGATGCCTGTATATGTCTCATAGTTTCTCCATGACTTTCCCCCTATCTATCATCATCTTGAGTTTTGATACTCGGCCAGAATCTGATCTTTTTCTGTGTTTCAGAAAAAATTTACAGTGATCATTTAACATGTATTAAGCCCTAGAAATTTGAAATGGACATTGTGGTGCAATGGGTTAAGCCACCACTTGGATACTGGCATCTCATGTTGGAGTGCCGGTTCAGATCCTGGCTGCCCTGCTTCTGATCCAGCTTTTGCTAATGCACATGGAAAGGATGCTGAGAATGATCCAAGTACGTGGGGCCCTGCCACACATATGGGAGCCTGGAAGGAGTTCAGGCTCGTGGCTTCTGCCTGCTACTCCCCCAACACTTGTGAGCATTGGGGCGGGGGAGTGAACCAGCTGATGGATGATCTTCCTCTGTCTGTTGTTCCCACTGCCTCTCAAATAAATAAAGCTTAAGCAAAAACTAAAATCTTCCCAACTAATTTATAAATTAGGTATCTTGTGTGAAGTTTTACCTCTATTAACATTAATATATGTAATGACATTGCCAGAGATCTAGTTATGTTCATTCCTTTCCAACATATCTAGGTGGAAAGTGGCGCCTTTACCAAGTAGATTGCTAGTACTTTGGGAAAGGCACACAATGAGTAATGCCTCTAGATAGCCATCTGAAAAATCTCTTTGCCCTTAGAATGAAAGGAACCTAATTCTCCATTATTACTAAATTGCTGTCAGTTTGAGGAGGTGAAGTAAAGTTTTTAGTTGTATTCAAAGAACAGTTGTCAAGTTGTTAATGAAGAGTTCATGTGCCAGCTTCAAGTATGTTCCTATCAGAATGAAGTTCCTCTATAGCAGAGGGAGAAAGAGTACGGGCAAGAAAGAACGTTAAGTCATAGGCCGGCGCCGTGGCTTAACAGGCTAATCCTCTGCCTTGCGGCTCTGGCACACCGGGTTCTAGTCCTGGTCAGGGCGCCGGATTCTATCCCGGTTGCCCCTCTTCCAAGTCAGCTCTCTGCTATGGACCGGGAAGGCAGTGGAGGATGGCCCAAGTCCTTGGGCCCTGCACCCCATGGGAGACCAGGAGAAGCACCTGGCTCCTGGCTTCGGATCAGCGCGATGCGCCGGCTGCAACGGCCATTGGAGGGTGAACCAACGGCAAAAAGGAAGACCTTTCTCTCTGTCTCTCTCTCTCTCACTATCCACTCTGCCTGTCAAAAAAACAAATAAAAAAAAAAAAAAAGAAAGAATGTTAAGTCAGAAGATGGACCCAAGAATGTAATAAATTGGAATGGTTGTATGGCTCTAGATTTCTTATTTTAGTCTTATTTTCCAATAACATTTATCTTAAAGGGATATCGTGAGACAAATGAACCACCATATACAGAATAAGTGTGCACATGGTTAAGAACTGAGATGTGTTACTAGGAACTATTACAACTGCGATGAACTAGCATCGTGCCACTAGATATGTCAACTGTACCTTAATTCATTGGAACAAAAGTTGTTTCTTCCTCTTCCTCAGTCTATCAATGGCAAAACATGCACAGTATCTTGATGTATTTCACTCTGAACACTATGACATGACACTGATTTTAGATGAAAGGATCAAAATATCCAAAGGTTGCTGTGCATACTCACAAAATAGCAGGGAATGTTATAAATAGTTTATTAATGTCCTATAACTAAACTACTTTAAGAGAACTTATCCCAATATATTATATAAAAAACTGCTGACTCAGTTTACATCATGTGTAATCAAATAGCTATAACAGTTTGAAATAATAATAGAGACTCTAGTGAGACATTATTGGAGTATTAATATTCTTAAACTTTGAATGCATGGAGGAGTAATAAGCAATTTTTAAAACAGAAAATTTGCAATAAGACAATGTTGTTAGAAGATCTTTTTTTGTGTCACCAATGTCTCTGAAATCACTCTATCATAGTCCTGTGCCTTAAGTCATTAGTCACTTAATCACTACTTAAGCTCTCATTCCCCACCACCACTGCAAGCATGATGCTAAAATTTCAGATTCTTTGTAGCAAAAGACCTGCTAGAAACCATTTTAAAACTGCAATGAGGGCAGAAAGAAATCATAAAATCATTAATGTCACTGGGAAACAACCTAAAATATTTTATTTTTAATTCCCTAAGAAACAAACTAACCACAGTTAAATAAACATATCTGAATAGATGAGTAGGTCTATACAGATCAATACGCATATGTGTCAGATGGACAACACACACAAAAAGTATGATACCCCAAACAAGCAAAAGGTTCTGAGGAATAACTAACGAGATTTATAAAGATAGGCAAAAATAATCTCATTTTCAAATATCCATGTTATTAAATCCAGAAAAATTTTCTCCTCCCCAATTGGATTTTGTTTCATAAAAATTTTCTGACACAGAAGACAACATTTGTTTCATATTTTATTGAATTTCATTTATATTAAATTAAAAATATATTTTTGACAGATTCATGTAACAAAAAGGCAGAACAGTTTTCAAATTGTTCAGCTGGGATGATCAGTACGGAATGAGGCAAAGCAGTTCGCATTCTGTAAATGCCTTGTACAGGTACAGTTATTTCCCAAGAGCCAAAAGAGGATCCTTGAGAACTAGCCAAAAAGCCTAATTACATAAATTTAAAATACTGTTTTTCCCTCATTCTCAAATAAAAACAGAAATTCGGGAAAGGAAGGAGATTAGGGTGAAGAGTTGTAGGAGAAGAAAGAATAAGGGAAATTATACTAAAAATATACCTAACATTAAAAAAGTTAGTATGTGTTAAGTGCATAATCCTTCATAGATAAAATAGAAAAAAATTAAAATAATATCACACCACACACAATTGGCATATCCTATTGTGTAAGCGAGTGCAGAGGTTGAACACGTCACAATAGTGCTAAACACAGAATCACAAGTAATGTCAAAATGATAACTTCCAACCAAAAAAGAAACAATCACAAGCCAATTACTTATATACAAATCAACCCTAAAGACAATTATGTTCCAAATAAAGATGCCCCAGAAAGAAAATCAAAGCAACATTATCCTTATTTACAAATGCAACTAGCCATGTCTTTAACAAGCTATAAAAATACTATTCACATTTTCAAACATACAGTAGTATTTTTTGTTTGTTTATTTCAAAAAGGCAGCTAACTTTGAATGCTGGGGTTTAAATGAAACATTGATGGCTTACCACAAAGGTATTCTTGCACCCCTGTCCTTTGAAGAGACTTCATAGGAGAGAAGGCTTGTTTTCCGTTCACAAGAAAAAAAGGAAACGAATACAAATGTATATAACACCTTAAGCCTCTGCCTTTTTGGTAAAGTGTCCCCCTTTATCAACCAAGCTGATCTTAGTAAACCACTTTGATGTGTGCATGAGATGAGTGTTTGAGAGAAGATTTAAAGCGACTTAGATTTTTGTGCTATGAATTGTCTTGCATGTTGACCTCATTTTCAGTTGATCTTTTCTATTGATGCTCGAAAGAGAGATGAACCAGTCCTACCATGTGGAAATGCAATCCCTGGTGCTCATAAAATGAGATGAAGACACACCAGCCACTGAGATGTGCATTCAAAGTTAGCTGCCCTTGCACAGCTGCTCAGTTAATAATCGACCCATTAACAGCAGTACCAGTTTATGCTACATATTTCAAAGTACCTTACTTTAAAAGAACAGATTACATATCTACATTTAGAAAATAACTCTCATAGTTGATTACTGAAGGAATTCCAAAAGGGTTCTTGGAGTGCTACTCTTGTAGTCCCCTCACTCCCCCCTCCCAACCCCTGAGAGATCCAGAAATATACAGGAAAATGACTCTCACATTAAGGGAAAAGGTAAAACCCCCACTAACTTAAAAACAAATCTGGAAATGAGACTTGAAAACCAGGTTTATGTCAACACGGAGGAGGTATGATTTGTTTCCTTCAAAAGGCCTACAGGCCTGGGGCACAAATCTACATGTTAGGGGTAAAAATAGCAATAAAGGCAAAGTGGTTTGGACAAGTTAGACTATTGCCTACAGGTATGAAACTGTGTTGTCCTATATTTATATATGGGGAAAACTCACTAGAGCATTAAAAGAACAAATGTCCTTAAAGAGAAAAAGTAGAGAAAGAACCATTCTATTAGATAGCATGGATATTCATTATAGTGAAACTGCACTCATTACATATTTGTTACATGTATGAACAGTCCAAAAAAGAGTTGCAGGTGGTTCTCAAAGCTGAATACCCTTTACCTTTATGATAATAAGACCCATCATTTGGAAAAAAGAAATTACAGCAGCTGTAAAACATTTGTGATCAGAAATAAAATATGACAAATAAAGTAAATAAGTTAAATTTCTGGTAAAATAACATCTCAGTTATATGTATAGTTTTTATGGAGAAACTAAATCTAAGCTCTACCTATGTTATGTACACACATACATACATGTGAGTTTCAAGACTGATCACACAGCTAACTCATTTCAAATTCCTACAGAGAAAAACATTGCATCAATTTTCACTGAAAAACATAAAATGTTATAAGATATCCTCTGTACAGTAATTTATTTAAGAAATACTTTAAACAACGTCCAAATTGCTAGGGTTTTCAATGGAAGAATCAGACAATTGAGGGCAAAGGCTGTCAGTATTTCAAAAAGTAGGGTGTGGGACCTCAATGATCCACTATGGCTTAAGAGCAGAACAGCATTAGGAGGGACACTTTGAACCAGGCTTGTAGAAAGTGAAGAGAACTGGGCCAGTTGTGTCAATGGGAAAATAGTAGGGATGCTGTTTTCTTCTAAAGTCTAGAGAGAATGGATTTTTCTGTGATCCCTAACAAGGGATCACATATTTGGAAAGCTGACTGTTGAATATTTTAGAAGGAAAAGCATGTGAATAACTCCATTAAGCTGGGGCTTAGAGTGTCTTCAGCCCATGACTCAGGAGCATTTTCTTCTGCACAAAGTATCACCTATCCAGGAATGAGGTGAGGTGGGGGTCTGCAAACGGGACACAAACTACAGTTTTGCACCTCTATTAAATCTACTTGAACAAGAGTGTCTGAAATTTCTACTATTTTAGAGAGACTTTTCTTTCAGTGAAAGGAACAAAACAGCCCATGGTGATAAGCAATATTCACTCATTCAAACACAAGGGTTCCTGGCCTGAAAATGTCCACAACAGTGTTGGGTTTGGAATTGTAGACAGAACTCCTATTGCAAAGGCATTAAAAATGTATTAATTCTACCCAGAAATATAAGAGCTGGCCCTGTTGTAATATCAGTACTAAGAAGGTCTCCACTGATGATAATCTTTCAAAGTTATGCCTGGAATATATCTGTATACTGACATTTGTTCTTAAGTAAACGGTAACCAGGAGACCCCAATCTACCTTTATGTGTTTACATGGGTACAAGGCTGTCCTTTGAAGTGACATATACCAAAGTCCATGAACACAAAGAGAGACAGAGCAGGATTCTCTGCTCAGTAGAAGTGAGTTTATCTGACTTTTTAATAATTGGAAACTTATACACCTGGACTTCTAATATTGTCTACCCTAATAACTAGAACCAAAAGAATGGCAATAAAGTAGCTTGAAATGATTAGATAAGCATTTATTTATTTATCAGAAAACTGTTAACTAATTAACTAATTCTTTGTTTTTTGGATGAAACAAGAGGGTCATTCTCTTATGGCCATAGTGGGAAAAGAAAATAAAGGACATGTCACAAATTAAATTTATTTGTTCATTAACTAAATGACACCACTCATGCTGTCTCTCCATAAGGTAATAGAACATTTACATTTCCTTTACTTCATTTTGAAGACTTCTTACTTAAAGTCATATGTAACATATTTGCTTGTTAAACTCTACAAGGTGGTGTTTGCAAATTAAAATGAAACTTCACTTTCCACTTAATACATTTTCAAAGAGATAAAGGAATGGAAGCATGAGAAAAAAATTGTAATGCTTTAAAGCAAGTTTTCACAAGTGGCACCATTCATGCCTACTTACAGCTAAATCTAACAAATAACAATTTTAAATGGCAAACTTATTTTTTTTAGTATGAAAAGTCCACCTTACATCTCTATATCCCACATCTTATTTTGTTACATTATACTTTGTGGTTAGTTTTCTAGTCTGATCTATTTAATAATATGAAAATCATTTAACAGCTGATAACCTAAAACTACATCTTACAGCATTATCATGGTTCTGTCCAGATATATACATGCTTTCATGATCACTTTTTCTATTACCTTATGAACTACATACACTAGCTAAATAATTAACAATTATAGATGGATGAATAATTTAAGTTTTGAAATAAAGGTTAGGTAATCTAGAAAAATTTGTATATACATTCTTTCCTGTCAGGCTTAAACAATTTTAATTTCCTTTTCATTCTGACACTTCAAAAAGCACACTGATCATCCCTTCACCTTTATCTACTAGCAGAGCCTGATGGTCTTTTTACTGATCTTTCCTTAGCATAGGAAATACGCACAATTGTCATGTCATTCCCTTCCTTTAGAAGGTTTTAATACATACATTATAACACTTAATAGAACTCTACTTCTCTCAAATTACAGATAGCTCAGTCATTCTTCATGAGCTATGATAAAGGAATCTATTTTTAGTTTGTAAAATTCCACGAAATTTGACTTTCTGCATTGTTGTTCATGCTATTTCAAGAATACTACTGGAGAAAGGAATCTTATTCTAATTTGTACTACTAATGTTATTCAGAAGACAAAGAGTTGCTCAGTGGACTAAACATCTCACCATGGTATTGATATTTTGTGGTTCTGGATATCACCTGGCTAAGAGGATACTTTGTCTCATCTGTTTAAGAACTACTTTATGCAATCATTTAACTCTAAAGATTTTCCACACATGGAAATAAGATTTCCCAGGATATGTATAATCAACACACTTGGTAATTTATGAAATTGGCCACTGTAATTTGAATATAAAATTTTCTTAAATTTATGTAATTTATTCTGCATATTTCCATGGATAAAACTGGACATTGGAATCTGACATTCCAAAACACTTTTCAGGCTTCCATTGCCATTTTGTCTTTATTGGTTTAAGTAAGTCATTGTCTAGAACAGATGAAGTTTTTTCTGTCTTCCTTTTATATACTCCAATTATGTTTTCCTGGGGGTGAGGGGACAAAGAAATCCTTAAACAGCTCAAACAAATTATTTACTACAGAAATCACTTGAAAGGAATAGTAGAGTGGTGCTATTGTATAGAATTTTTGGTCATTTTGAATTATATTTGTATCTACCCCAAGGTATTAATGGGAGATTACTTGACACATAAGAGTCTTGTGTTCTTGGGAGAAAGAATTTCCTATTACTTTAACAATAAAAAGTTCATTTTCTTTCCTTCTCTAAAATAAGTGATTCTGCTTTTATATCCCAGTAGAAACCACAGGAATATTGCAAATCAGAATGAAATGTTGAGGTATAGGATACGAAAAGGGTGTTGTCATGATGAGTTGGTACAGATTTATCTAGTAAAGGAGGCTTATGTTAAATTCTTCACAAGTACTTGCATGAGGTCCCATTTCCGTGAAGACCTCTCTTAACGGATGGGAGAACTCTGAGCAACGAGACTGTGGTCCCCAAATCATTTCACATCTTTAGCCCTAGGGAGTTTGTGTTAGAGCCGCACTAGAAGGGATCTCAATCCTTGGTCTTCTGCTGTACTGCCCTCTTTCAATTTGCTTCACTTCTCACATTATAAGAAGAGATCAACTCCAAAGACTTCCAGGTTCTAAGCCAAAGACCATCATCTGCTGTTGATTTAATGCTGAAATTAGAATCCAGATAGGCTGATTAGCTAGCATGCAATATCTTTCTAGACCAGCTTGTGTTTGGATAATAACATCAAAACTATCCTGTTTGTCAATTTCAGTAACTTGAAGGATTTTTAATTCATGTTCCAAATGAGTTCACAGGGGATGTCTCGCTAAGAAACTGAATTTATGATAGTTTATTACAAAATAGTTCATGTAATATGATTCCTCGAATCCATGAAAAAATTAAAATGTCATTCCCAATTAATATCCTGGGCTGTAAAGTTTTGAACCTCCTGTTTGAAGTTAGGGATAATATTCCATTTATCGGGCATAGCACACATAATACTGCACTTTTGGTAGATGGTAAATGGAAAGAAGTGAAATAAATAAGATTGGATGAATGAATGTATGCATTCACTTTTCCAAAATAGGCAGAAACATAGATTTACTTGTTTGTTTGTTTGTTTGTTTGTTTTTGTCTAAATGCTGCCTGCTTTGCTGATGAAAATATTTATTCTAATTGATTTCTTTTAAGCTATTGACCCTAACTTTTTGGTACCAATGCTTTAATAATAGGAAGGACTATTTAAAAAAAATCTAAATGACTTGGGCAGAATTTCTTAGAAAAGAGAGACACATCTAATTTTCCTATTTAAGGATTTGAGCCCTCTTTTTCCGGAAGACTCATCCCTGTCATTTGTTCCTATCACTCAACTCAGTAGGTTAAGTAGGTTAATCATGTATCATTCTTTCAAAATGAAAACATAATTAAGATCGTTCTAGAACTAGAATGCAGTGTGTGAAGAGTTATTATATTGAGTATCAAATAGTATGTTGGATAATAAAATAATTACATGAGAAGATTCTTTATGTTTATTTACAACTTTTGACCCAAGGATCTAGCCATACTCACAAATGTTTGTGTTTTTATTATATCAATTTATGTGCAAAGAATTACTTTCTACTCAATATAAATAGAGTCTTATACTAGAAATTCCATGGAATTCAAGCCAATACTTGTATCTCTTCATATGGAGCATACAAACTGAACAAATTTCCTTGCGGAGAAAATGTGATATCATATGTAGATAATGTTCTGGCTCTCTCACCATAATTCTTGGATACTGTCCAAAGTCCTAATTTGCTTGGTTTGGCATTTTCATTATCTTCCTTTATCTTAGCTCTTTTTAAAAAATGTACTTATATTAGTTAATTTGCTGGTTGCTTTCATATTGCTTCATTCAAAATCCAAAATGGAGTTCGGAAAAAAGAACAAATAAAATTATAGCTTAAGTGCAAACTACGTTTCAGAGTATCTTCCAGGTAGACATACCCAATCCAGTGTTTCTTCCAGTTCAATGGATTTCGTCATTGGACCACCCCTAAAAGTTTCAGTAGTTTTCTTGAACCATAAAGAACTGTCTCTAGTTTCCTTTCTACTCTTAAGACTACCAACTGCCTACCAAGTATTGTCACTTTATGGAGAAGAAAATGTCGAAGAATGTAAAATATGAGACGAGGATATATTCAATAGTGTCAAACATGAAATCTTGATTTATTGTTTCATTTGATTAATGTCTTGGTTTCCTCTCCTAATTTTAAATACTGTCTATTTAAAATAGTATCTATTTCACCATATTAAGTATCTCTTACTTAAATTCTGTCAAAAAGCTTTGATGTAAATATCCTTGTAGTTAGAACTTAAAGGCAAATATAGGAAAGAAACTAATATTAGGACCACGTCAAAGCAAAAACAAAATTAAAAGAATAGGCTTTAAAACATAATTACTGCTTCAAACTTTGATAGAGACTTAAAAACTGGTTGGCCATTCTTACTTCCTAAGATAGAGACTGTTGGCAAAAGAAATCGGATTCTCAATCTGAGTTACTAGTGTATGTTATACTAGAAAGGGCTATCCTTTTGTTCTGATGGAAACTTTAATATGGTTTCAGAGGAGTTGATTATGCATACATCAGTTCCTACAGATAGGAACAGATAGTACAGGTGTTTCAACCCTCTACACTAAAAGAAAAAAAGAGCTGAGAATTAGTTTGGCAGCAGGCAGTACTGCCTCATATGTTCAGGTCCTTTTCTAGCTGTTCCATTCTACTAACCAACCCATGCAGAGAAATGAAGAAACAGTGCAGTTCCACCTGTCTTCCTCTTTCAGCCCTTCCTTCTAATGTTCAAGTTATATAAGCACATAACTATCATTGCATCTCTATGTCTTCCACGGGGAAGTGTCAGAACTACTGGCCTTAGGGATAGAAGGAAGGCCACCAGAGCAAGAGAGGGGGTATGGAAACTGGAGTGGGCTTGTCTCTCCACTTCAAAACTACACAGCTGAGCTTATACCACAGTATTCCGGTGTCTGTAGGGTGGAGGAGGCAGCACAGTGCCTGGCTTCAGTGAGAACTCAGAGAGGTATTCAGGATTCTCTGCCACAATGGGCCGGATCCGTCCATTCTGTTTATAAAAATATTTTGTGCTGTACTCCTGCAGGTAGTCTGGGTGCTGAAGGGTGCTCCGAGGCGGCAGGCTGTGGTTCCAGTAGTCAGGGTTGTCAAATGCTTTCTTGGCCTTCTCTGGCACAGACAGTACGTTGTTCTTCAGGTACTCAGCATTCCCCAAGGCGTTGGCAAATGTGTTGAGGTACAATGGCTCATTCACATACTCATCCTCTGCCTTGGGTGGACCACTAGAAGCCTTGTGATACTCAGGATTATCCAAAGCTTGAAGGTCTCCATTTTTTCTTCGAGAAACAAAAGGATTCTCTTCCACAGGATTCAGGTATTCTGAAGGCACACAAAAATAACAGTTAACATATATTCTCTGGAAAGTGTCAGATGAAGGTTATAAACAAAGGTCAACTTGTTTGTTGAGAACAAGAAAGTCGCACACTTGTTTCTCACAGCTATTTGTGGATTACTAAAAATGTTTATGTGGAACAGAAATAACAAAGTTAATAACAAAACAAGGCAACAACAAGGTGAAGATCGGAATTCCTATCTCCCAGATTGTTTTTCTTTTCTTCTTAATTGTCTTTCCTACATATGGGACCAGTTATTTTAATGCTTCTTTTTTCTGGAAGTCAGTAATTTATATTAGAAAATAAGATTGCCTATCAGGCTAGAAAAATGTAGAGAAGTCGGAATTCTTATAAAGCACATGGTAAAACAAAGGACTAGTAGCTTAACTCCACACCACACTGAATAAAGTGAAGAAATAGTTGTTTTAGACTATATGGTTTCCTGTGAATGTCTGTACAAGTAACAAAGATCCCACTGAACTTTTACATGTAGGAAGAAGAGCATCTAAAGAAAAAATGAAAGAAAACATCTAATATTTTCTAGTTGGCTCTCTTGATGTTATATATGAAACTGCTTAATAAGAAAGTATAATTATAAAATTATTTTCAATATTTAATCATAACGGAAAAATAGCAAACTAAGTTTGAATCATATTAAATAGCTGTTTTGTATCTTGAACCAGTCATTTAGTGCCTATTTTTGTATGGCTCAGTCTACTAAATCCATCTGGTATAATAAGTATTAGCCTAAAATAAAAAAAGATGATAATTAATGCTGCTCTCCTCAAGCTTAATTGCATCTCTGTGTATATAATATAGATAACATATAAACATATACACACAGATGTAGCAGATACTTTTTTGGTTCTTGCTTTTACTGCACACACAAAACACTAAGTTATTCCTATTTTTGAGTCAGAACTTGGATATGGCACAAGTCTTTGTTCAGATGCCATCATTCTGAAATAAACTTTCTAAACCCTATACTTAGCCCAACAACATGTAGATGACAAAAATTCAATCAAGTTCCGAATATAAGCATTTTAATAAAGTTAACCATTAAGCATCATTTGTAAAGGTCGAAAGGCAATAATGAATATCCTAGATTCATATATATATATATATATATATATATATATATATAAATGAATTAAAGAAAGCTCAATAATTTATAAAACACTATTGATCCCAAATGACTATCTTGTGAAAAATGAAGTGCAACCTTTACTTTTATAGCTTTATAAATAGTAAACTTGTATTTTCTTTTGTGAATACAGTCTACTCATCTATTATCCTCATGTAAACTTACATAACCATCTGGTTATATATGGAGAAAAAACGTTATGGTTCAATGACAATCTTCCCAGATTGTCTGCTTTCAAGACAATCTGCCAAATCTTCAGAAAACCTACATATGTGTCACCAAGATACAGTTCATCATTAAATTAAAACTTTTCTATATCTTGACAGATTATTTTAATTTATAATATGTATTTAGGGAACCTCTAAATTATACTTGATAAGTGAACATAACCACATAGAAAAGGACTCATACTGAGCCATAAAATAGATTTTGAAGCTGCCACTGAAGACTCTGATAGACATGATCATTGCTTTCTTTTTTTTAAAGATTTATTTATTTTATTTTAAAGTCAGAGTTACACAGAGATAGAAGGAGAGGCAGAGAGAAAGAGGTCTTCCATATACTGGTTCACTCCCCAGATGGCCGCAATAGCCAGAGCTGTGCCGATCTGAAGCCAGGAGCCAGATTCTTCCATATCTCCCATGCAGGTGCATTAGCCCAAGGACTTGGGCCATCTCTACTACTTCCCCAGGCCATGGTAAAAAGCTGAATAGGAAGTGGAGCAGCCAGGTCTTGAACTGGTGCCCATAAAGCTGCAGGTACAGCTTTACCCATGATGCCACAGCGCCGGCCCCATGGTCATTGTTTTCTAATAACAATCATCTGTCCTATCCATTTCATGATGCCATTAACATGGAAGAAAGCACCTTGTGGCACTCCAAAAAATATTTTGAATCATTTGATGTGGATGTTTAACAATTCTACTCTAACTTTACAAAGTCATTGTTGTGTCTTGTAAAACCACAACCTGTTATTTTCAAGACTTGGAGGTATACATATAGGTATATAAATGTCACATCTTTAATTTTTGAAAAGTGTCTTAGAAGAAATCATAATTTCCCATAATAAACTATATTATTCAAGTGGCACTATTTAAATGGATCAACCAAATCTTTTATTGGTGCTATCAAAAGCTTCAGACAGGGGCCAGTGCTGTGGCGTAGTGGGTAAAGCTGCAGCCTGTTGTGCCAGCAGCCCATATGGTTTCCAGTTGCACCACTTCAGATCCAGCTCCCTGCTAATGTACCTGGGAAAGCAGTGGAAGATGGTCCAAGTGCTTGGGCCCCTGCATCCACGTGGGAGACCCAGAAGAAAGTCCTGGCTCCTGGCTCCTGGGTTCGGATCAGTTCACCTCTGGCTGTTGCAGCAATTTGGGGAGTGAACCAATGGATGAAAGCTTGCTCTCTCTGTCTCTTCTTCCCCTCTTTCTCTCTTTCTGTAACTCTGCCTTTCAAATAAATAAATAAATATTAAAAAAAAAAAAAACTGGGGCTGGCTCTGTGGCACAGTAGGTTAATGCTCTGCCTGCGGTGCCAGCATCCCATATGGGCGCTGGTTCTAGTCTCGGCTGCCCCTCTTCTGATCCAGCTCTCTGCTGTGGCCTGGGAAAACAGTAGAAGATAGCCCAAGTCCTTGGGCCTCTGCACCCACATGGGAGACAGGGAAGAAACACCTGGCTCCTGGCTTCGGATTGGTGCAGCTCTGGCCGTTGCAGCCATCTGGGGAGTGAACCAATGGAAGGAAGACTTTTCTCTCTGTTTCTCTCTCTCTCACTGTCTGTAACTCTACCTCTCAAATAAATAAAATATTTAAAAAAAACTTCAGATACTTTTGTTCAACAATTCTAACCTTTACAATCTCCACAGTAATCTATTAAACCAGTGGTTCTAAAAATTTTGTGACATGCTACCTGGCTGAAAAACCCTAATACAGATATGTTTAGTTAGTTCTTCTCAAGCTTGTTTATCCACATCACATGAATATGTTGTTAAAAATTCAGAATTCCTAAATGGGCCCTGAAATTCTGATTTCTTAAAATCACCCAAATAATGTGGAAGCTGCAGATTCAAAACCATATTGTAAGAAGCAGGAGCCTTGATCTCTTTTGGGTCACACATGCCATATAGTTGAACTATTTGCCAATTTCCGTTCCATTTTGATGGGAGGGGATATTGAAAAACAATCATTTCTCAACATTTAGTTTGTACCTTGTTTGGGTTTGTCTCTCATAGGAGTCATGTAACCTTCTTCATCCAGTTCTCCTCGTGGGCTCCGTTCTGGGGCAAACACAGTGGGGTCAGCACTGTACCTCTGGGTGCTGCTGTCCTCTTGGATATGGGGTGCCACCGGCTTGCGTAGGGTGCCGTTACAACAGGAATCGTCAAAAATTTCAGCTGTGGCACCCTGAGCAACTGGAGCTTCTGGGATTGTGCTGGTCGTGGCTCTATAGGGCACAGAAACTCCTTGTTCTGCAGTGAAACCCCCATCTCGGTACACAAACTGGTTCTGGTGATAGCAGAAACAGAGTTGGAGGGAAGTTGTTGTTAGGAAAATTAGTACAGAGTGAATGCTAAGAACAAAAAGGATATCACATCTTGCTTTTCAGAGAAGTCATAGTGTGAATTGATGTGGTTTCTTTACCTAGTTGCTAATGATTTGAATTACAGACTGAAAACATCTACAATTGGATTTTTTTCTTAAAAGGTAAATAAATCATAGAAAAATAATTTGGAAATAGATACTTTAGTTTTACTAATATCTGATACAATAAAAATATTTGATGTCCTTCTCTCACAATTGCCTATTTTTGGTGTAGAATTCAGTGAATTTTCATGGCATATAGTGTGGTCATTAGTCGTATACAATTCCCATTAAGAATAGAAGTAGACCAATAACATTTAGAACGTCCACATTTTCTTACTGCTTTTTGGTTACTATTACTCTGCGGAGAGTCGTCACTGAGAGTCTGGCTTTTTAGCACATGACCTATCCTCAAGGAAGTAAAGATAAGCTCCTCACTTGGAAGCATAATTTATGAGCCAGGTAAATCCCTCAGATATCAATCAAAAGCTAGTGTTGATGCATGGTATCTCAACTTTGGATTATCTACAAAGATAAAACACACCTCAACTACTGAATCTATAGCAAATTCTTAACTCACTGTTGGCAAAGGCAAGATGAAGAAATCATGGGGAGACAGGAGAGAGGAATCATGGTAAGCCAAGACCAAAAAATCCTAAAAGATGAAGGCTGATTGTGAAATACTTACTCCTGACATAGGGGTGTAGGCAGGAGGAGGGCTGTGTCCAATTTCACTCTAATAGGAAAGAAAAATGGAATGATGGATATAATAAGAGGCAATATGAATGAAAAAATAAAAAAAGACAAGACAAGAAAAATAAAAGGCACATGCATTGTATGAATCAAAGGGAAAAATGTGCACAACAGTGAATTTCCCTAAACAGTAAAAATGTATGCATTCTCACTGCAGGCAAGTTTATTCATATGTTTTGAAGAAATTAACATTTCAATTCAAGCCCTGAAAAGAAAAATTATATAGAAAAATTAAATTTTTTCAATAGATTAAAATTAGGTTCACAGAAATATTCTTCTTATTAACCCTAGAATGAAGGGAAAATCGGTAAATACAGTTGTAAATGAGGGAGTTTCCTTCTTTATGTGTTGAGTGACTGAAATTGCCACTTAGCACCATATTCACTTTTATAAGAAATATGTTTAGGATATAGATGTAGAGTTCAATTTGTCTACAACAATTTTTGCTATGAAGTTACAGTGATTTTTCCACTGTTTCAGCAAAGGGTCAACTTCTCAGCCTGTCCTTATAGAAAGACATATTCTTTTGTCTTCAGTATGCACTATTTTATTTTCATTCTTCTTTTAAAGTTAAGAAATAGCAGAAAATTTGGAAAATCAATTCCTTTCCAAGAAACACACTCTACATTACAATCAGTCAAAACTATGTTTCAGTGGTTGGAAAAAATACATCTATAGTTTTACAGCCTAATACTCCATCTTATGGGCTAAGTGAAAGAAGGAATAAAGTAAATATGGAGGACAATATTTCTTAGGGCAAGGAAAAGGTACTATATGAATCCCAACCTATTTCTTCAAAATGTCATATATATTTTATATATGTACATATGTATTTCATTCATTCATTAAACACATTTCTTGACTACGTACTATCTATGTGTCAGGAAATTTTCCACCTTGGTAGGCTCTGGGAATAATGAATAAAATGGACCAAAATGGTTAATTGTATGAAGTTTGCATTCTCTACATGTCAACTTCAAGTGAAGAGAGATGACTAAAATAAACCTCCAAGGCACCTACATCTTTCACATAACACACAGCTAGATATTCCAGGTGAGGGTTTACATAGGTTAGTGATTCATAAAACAGTCTAAGGCTCATATAGCCCCATGGAGATAATTTAATGGCAATCAATACAATTAGATAATACAATTTCCTTAATTAACTTCATCTGTTGGACTAATCAAGGAACAAGTTCTGAATCTGTGTAATGAATTTATATTTTAATTCTCCCCACAACTAAGATGTCATAGTGAATATTGACCTAGTTCCTTCTCTAGTAACATACTATTACCAGCAACTATATTGAGGGTTATGACATAGAAATCTATAAAACATTTAATAAGTAGTATTGTACAACATGCAGATTATTTTATACATTGTTAGAAGCCTTGGGCTACAGTGCCAATTGCGAGTGGTATGAGAATTTGGTCAAACATGAAACATCCCAGATCCTTCATTTCCATCTTTGGCTTCTCTATTTTTAGTGAAGATGAAGTAAGATGATGCATATAAATGAACTCTGTAAACTCTGAACTATTATATAAATGTAGAGGATATATAAAACTTAAATATTCACATCTACAAATTGAAAATTTAAAGTCAAGCAATCAAGATGCCAAAGCTACTCATCAAAGAGGTGTTTTTAAATGCTTACCTGTTCTCTGATTATCTTAAATATAGGCACAGTTTGCTATCTTTTAGAAAGATAGGAAATCAAATACATTTGTTTATAAATCTGAAAAAATAAATTTTCTGTACAGGCAGTGACTTGTAAAATATAAGAAAGATATAGTTGCCTGGTAGGACTTTATCATATTATAAACCCTGCTTTACCTTCACCATGAAACTTCAATTATTTAGCAAGTACTTAACAAATACATATTAAATATTTACAATGAAAGCATAGGCACTGTGTTAGATGCTGGAGATACCATGACATGGTAGGAAAGACATAATCCCTGACATTTTGAAATTTGCCATGATATTACCTGAGATTATTAAAAGACAATATAACAGTAAAATTAGGCTAAATTATTTTCAATTATGTGAATAGATAAGAGGGCTTCAAAAATTTCATAGAAATTTATATTATGAAAAAACTATGCATAGATTTCAAAAATTTCAATATCCCCCCAAAATTCAAAACTCCATTTTCCAAGAACTTTTTGAAATGCCTAGATATATCAGAAAGCAAGCTATTTTAAGTTATTAGTCATTGTTAGTGTTCCTTGACTTCTTATCTTCCAAGAGTTGCTGTACTGGGTCATGTTTGACTACAATCATAGCTGAGGAACTAGCATTGATTGCACATTTTGCATTTCATAAAACTGAAGGGATAAGCATTCAAATGAATAACTCACACGTCATTCTTCATCAGGAAACAGTTTATTATCTATATTCATGATCTGGGCTAGAATGCCTGCAATTGTAAAGGCATTGTGATAAAAAAATATCTGGACCTCTTTCAGTTTGTCTGTTCCAAGACATGAAGCGAGACTCTGCCCTATTAGGATGCATCCACTGTCCCTGCTTTCACAAGTCTTTCTGTCAGCAACCTGCCAACTCTGTATCTGGACATACTGCCAAATAGCATCACAGTAATTCGAGAGTCTTCATGCTTTGCTCCGTTTTCCGCATTAAAATAGAAAAAAAGTGCTATGCAAAACCCTGTTAGCATTCATTGTTTTAAGGGTTACTGGCTGCTTTTTATGCTTCTGTTTCCTTTTTTCCAGTTTGCATTTTTAAAAATCTGTTTTCCATGATAAAAAGCACCTCATTCATTCCCCCTGGAAGGGCAAAGCAGTTCCAAGGGAACATCTGTGAGGCCAATTAGCTGGGCTGGAAATGTGATATAATTGTTGTTTAAATATATTTAAATTACATGTTAATCGCTATGTCATAATTTATAGGCTTTGAAAATAACTTTTTGTACTTCAGAGCCAAGCCAGATTTCACTGGTTTCTGCTGTTTTTAGTTTGCAACAAGCTCTTCTATTCCTCTCTCCCTCAATTCCCTACACTTTAGAGCTGAACTTTTAATATTGGAAAGAATGACAGCTGCAAGTAAATTGGTTGAGTAAAAATTAAGATCTTCACAGCAGTTAGAATGAGCTGGAGTGACCTTAAAGTTCTGAGCAGAACAAAGCAGTGCTCTCAGTTAAAAAGCTTTTGTTTTCTCATTGTGCCATTTTCTGCTGTCCATCAAAGCCCAGCTTTGCAGATCTTTAGGAAGCAACACTGGATGCATCTGTTCAATTAGCTGGTGAGGGGATTTACTGTCAGCAGGACAGGGATAGAAAGAGGTGGGTTATGAAGGTGACATGGAGTTTGCTCCTGATGGGAGATCTCTAAGGGTGATGGATACAGTTGAGTTTAATTTTGTGACCACATCAACAGGATACTGAATGATTAACTTGTACTTAAATGCCAGAGGTTATGAAGAAAGCAAGAATCTACAAATACATCAAAGCTAGTGATCAATGCACTTTTAAATACAACATCTTCTAAAATGTACTTTTTAGTTGAGTGATAAATATTTGAACCTTTGTCTCATTACATGCATGGTACTTCTTGTATTGTTTAATATTTCTCTTAAGAAATTTTAAATTGTTAGCCAGATGGAATATGTCTTATTATATTATTCAAAATTACCGTACAAATTTAACTTCTTAGCAAACAAAAATACATGGCTAATGCTCAACTTCAACTACATTAAATGTGTGCCTAATGAGATACAATATTATCTTTAAATATTATCCTCCATAGTAACCAAAGGATTATAGTTTTTAGGGTCAAGAAATACTGCAAATTGGTAACTAAAATGGAACATATATCTGTAAAATATTGCCAATATATCATCACTAATTTATTATCCAGATACTTCAAAACAGTAACTATTAGGGATTCTCTACTTTGTATCCTTGGCATAAATGGTTACACTCTGATGGGCATTTTCACAGGTCAGATAGCAGCATAGCAAAAATGCTTTTAGTGTTATTTACAATTCCTGATGCATGGTGGTAACTCTATGTCTCAAACTGAGTACAAAATACCAGTGCTCTGAGACATCTAGTTTTAGAATATTCATTTGCCATAGAACAGCCAGAAGACAACAAAGTAAGGTATCAAAAACTAGTAACGACTGAGAGAAGCCCCCTAAGGTTTCAGCAGCTGACTTAAATATAATGAGATGTACTATACATAATGTCTATTATCTATTCCTGTATTATTTATTTCTTTGCTATTTATCTATTTGGTTTGATTATGTGGACTCTGTTTTTTGAAGACACTTTTTACTCTGAACACACAACGAATATATACACAAAGACAAAACAATCATGACCCTATGATCCACTTGAAGAAATATTGACATGGGCTTTCATTCTTTATCCGCTTTTTTGGAAACCTCCCTTTTTCTCCTGGCCCTCATCTACTTTCTTATCTTCCTTTTTCCTTCCCCACACTGTGCCTCAACTGTTTTCTCAAATAAATTCTCATGGTTTCTCTTTCTAGTTTTAGTAAAACCTAATGTCAAGGAGGCATCCAAAACTCATTATTCAGTATAAGACTCTAACAATTTTACAGTAGTATCCCACTCAGTTTATTTATATTTAAGTTAGTTACAAGGACTTAAAGTAGAAAGAAGTCATAAATACAATGTTAAGAATTAATCGTGTACACATGTGCACACACAAAGCTTTCAAACAAAAGGAAAATATGTATTATGATAAAATTATGCCTGGGTTTCAAAATTATTTTGCACCAAAATAAATATCTTTCAATTCCATTTTCCATGAACTTTTTATGTTTTTGTATTGTTTTGTTTAGGATTTATTTATTTATTTGAAAGGCAGAGTTACAGAGAGGCAGAGGCAGAGAGAGAGGTCTTCCATCTGCTGATTCACTTCCCACGTAGCCCCAATGGCCGTGCAGGGGCCCAATCACTTGAGTCATTCACTGCCTTTCCAGGCCAAAGCACAGAGGTGGATTGGAAGTGAAGCAGCAGGGACTTGAACTGGCATCCATATGAGATGCTGGCACTTGCAGTAGGAGGCTTTATCTTCTACTCCACGGTACCAGCTCTCCATGAACTTTCTGAAGTGCCCTCATAGATGTGTGTGCATGTCTATTCAGTCCTCCCTAAATGTGCTTTCTTGACCTAACATGATATTACATATATGTGTGTGTACACATTTACCTACCTTGCCCAGAGCAAAGCCAGCTTTGAAGCAGAAAGAGATAGTTTAAAGTAACTGGAGGACACAAAGATTTTCCATAACAGCCTTCTTGCTTATGGATTTATTGTTCCTAGTACAGGAATTAGTCAATAAATTCCTATTCCTGCTTGACTGGTGGCAAGTAAACTATTGTGTCCCCAGGCAGCAAGTCCTATACACTTTCCAAATGTTGATAGAACAAGAGGATATTCCCCTTTAAAATATTCATGATTAGATGAGTCAATAAAATGAAGCTGAGTCTTCCTCCTTTTACACTTCTCTGCTTTGAGTCACTGCTCTGGGCAGTATTATAAGATGGAGTCAAAAATATTATTAACCAGAAAGAAAAAGGGCAATAAAGAAACAATTTACATTAAGACCAACATTCCTTATCTACACTCAACTTATGTAATAACATGAATTTTATTACTCTCCTTGAGTTCAGTAATAACACAGAATTTATCTCTTGATCCTGGTACCAATTCTAAATTTTTGTTTGGTTAAGATAAGTTATTTTGCACGTATAGATTTCTTTTAAAAGCATGTTGTGATAATAGAAGTCCTTCCTAATTATCACTTAGAAACTCTTACTGAAAAATGCATACAGCTAGAAATCTAAACAGGACAATTTTCAGCAGGTGTCTACAGAGTTCTTTTCACTTAGAGAGGGAATGGCATTTTTTTCAACTTCCTATGCATAAGTTTAAGAACATATATTTCTATTGACATAGCTTTGTTTAAGGCTAGACATGAAATCTCCAAACAGTTTTTATTGTGTTTAAATTCATGATTAACCTGATGCTTCAAGTGAGTTCTAGAGCTGTTCCTGTTTGAGTAATTTTATCCCCATCATGAAGAGTATTAATCCATGAACAATGAATACGCTGGGTTGGGCAACTTTTGATGAGGAAAATTCCACAGATAGCACAAACAGCCTCATGGAGTTCTCTATCTCTAGGGCTGGAGTCCTCCATATTTTTCACTAATTCACATAGACTTTAATAAGTTCCTTAATTTCTTGGGCCTTGGTTTATTTAGCTCAAAAAGGGGGGAGGGATGAGGTAAAGCGCAAACAATGGGAATGATAGCTTCCAATGACAGAATTATTCACATGAAAAATGAATATTCTCCTTTAAGCCGACACTGTTAGTTATTATTATTATTATTATTATTGACAGGCAGAGTGGACAGTGAGAGAGAAAGACAGAGAGAAAGGTCTTCCTTTTCCGTTGGTTCACCCCCCCCGATGGCCGCTGCGGCCGGTGCACCACGCTGATCCGAAGCCAAGAACCAGGTGCTTCTCCTGGTCTCCCATGCGGGTGCAGGGCCCAAGCACTTGGGCCATCCTCCACTGCACTCCCGGGCCACAGCTGGCCTGGAAGAGGGGCAACCGGGACAGAATCCAGCGCCCCAACCGGGACTAGAACCCGGGATGCCAGGGCTGCAGGCGGAGGGTTAGCCTATTGAGCCGCAGCGCCGGCACCCTGTTAGTTATTAAATATTGTAAAATGTGATTACATTAAAACAACATAGCTTATAAAGTTGTCTCTTATGCATCTTTTCAAAGTACTTTAACCACCTTTTCTTTGTTTTTACTGAATGGAGTCTCTACAAAGTGTTACTTAGCCTTTAAGCAACATATGGATGTTTGTTCTTGGGAGGCAGAACTATACTTGGATGATGATTATTGAAATGCAATTTTCAAATGATAGCTTATAATATAAACTTTTTATTCTATAGATGGAGACACTGATGTTCCTAAGATTAATTTTTCAAGGTCCCACACCTAGCTAGTGACTGCATTAGAAATAAGATTCCCTGTTTTCCTCTGTTCTCATTATATCTTACAACCATGAAATCAGCATCTAATAAACACTAAGAAGTTTGTTTTAGAGATGCATTTTTAGGCTTTTCAGGAAAAAATATTTCTCATTCTTAATATGACTGAAAGCAGTTGCCTTAACCACAATGACATTTATTCAAGCTGAAATACATATTGATATAATCTTAAGGTGAATTTAATGGAGCTTTAATTTTAGATTATATCAATTTTCTTATTTAATAGGCTATTGATTTTAGACAAAAGGAATACTTTATAATATTAAATGCTGTAGGACACACTAATTAAAAGTAGAGTTTATTAAAATGATTCTTTATTTACAAAACAGTTTTCCCTCCATATAAGAGTATATATTATTTCAATATTCCAGCTATAAAAGCCAACCATTAATCATCAATATCTACATATATTCTTACTGCAGTTGGTATACTTCTGCCTACATTATGTTTATCTCTGTAATGTCTCTATGGTTAGATAATGTCTAGAGACTAGAAATAGTTTTAAAATAAGTAACCTGTAGAACAGGTTTGAAGTAAGAATGAGAAAAAAGGACTACAAACATTGTGTCTTAGATGCCATTACTTTAGAATTGTAAATTTAACATGTTGGCTTGGCTATAATAGGTTTCTTTTTGTACTATTAGAAAGTGATTAAATCTCAATTTTAGGCTTTCCTTATTTGTGCGCATGTGCATGCATGAATGTGTGTATTTGTTCATAGACATACTAAAAAAATAATAGCTTAAAACAAGATGACAAAGGCTTATTTAACCCACTCTAATACACTGTCTTTTACAGACAGCTAATTTGTGTGCTTGCTTGTGCATTGTTTTTACCATTTTCAAATATGGATATTACTGATCAGCAAATGAATTTTGTTCAATGAAACTCCATGTACAATAGAAATATTTGCTAGCAGTTATTTAGTTATTTCACTCATTTGTTAAGTTGTAAGACAAGAGCAAAATGTTCAAATTGTGTCTTTAGCAATAATCCATGCTTGAAAACAATAATGATGGTATTTAGAATAATCCATGTGTGAGAATGTAAAAAACATGAACATAACAACATAGTGGGGAATGGAGAGCACATAATATGGGAATTAAAACTGCAAATTTTATAAATTTAACTGTGGCATGTAGATTTTCTTCTGTTTTAAATGATAGATGTTGGCCACAAGCAAGCAATTCAATATAATACAGATAATGCCTTTCAGTGTTCATACCATTTCGATGTGGACCAGTTTGGAAACATCATCAGTTGTGCTAGGATATGCAAACTGTTCACCAGATAAAAACTGATTTTGTAACAATGGCTCATTTATCAGACTCCTGCACTTTAAGCTACCAGGTGGCACAGCTGTTGCTGTAAGTAAAAAGATTTCTAACAGTCCACCTGGAATTAGGACAGCTGGTTTTTGTGGGCTGATCTGAATAATGTTCTGTGGATACTTGGGTACTGCTACTGACAGAGCAAACAGCACATGACCGTCCCATCAGCCCAGAGCAAACACTAGTTACATTTCACTGAAATGGGCTGGTATTTACAACTGATCTGAGCCAAAATGAATATCAGATTGAAGGCAGAATCCCTAGAGAAAGCAGCTCTTCCCCAGAGCTACTTGTTGACCATAGGCTAAGCAAAATGTCCCTAAATCTGATTTTGCTGTGTATGAAAAGGACGAAAAAAATATACAAAGAATTCCTGCAACTATTCATGCTGCACTTTGGGATTTCCTGAAATGAAAAGTGACCAAGACTTTTAGTTCTCCATTTTCGCTATGTGCTGCCAAAGTCAACCAGATTAGCCAGGATCATGGCTATAGCAATTTCCTTTCCAGAACAGTTAGCACCTTACTTTGAAAAATTTAAAAATTAAATAGTCCTAAAACTAGAGAATCTGACATAAATATGTAATGGATGCCATAAAATGGCCCAATCACATGCTCTCTGTTTTCTGCCAAGGTAACAGAGATGGCAAGTGACTTTGCTTAAGACAAAACAGCCAGTTTCTAACAGGAAAAAAATCAGGTGGCTGAACTAGAAAATCATTTTTATGGTTTACTATGCAGAGAAAAAATTCTGCTGGGGATCCTTAGACTATGTCTTCCTAAGGCAGGGGCAGCCCAGGCGAAGCTATCCAGCAGGTGAAGGTTCATTTATTAAAGTAGGCTTCTCAATGTTAATCCTCCTTAATAGAACCCGGGGCCCATTTATTTCTTCCCTAGTTCTCTAGGAAATATGACTATACTGTTTTCTTACTCCTGGTGTACTATTCTGGGTTAGCAACTCACACTTCAAAACAGTCTCTCTTAGCTATACACTTATCTTCTCTTCAGGGACTTGTCTTTAGCTAAGCTGGAGGGTATCTCTTTAGTCTGACAAATTAACGAGGAGCATTTTGTCAAAATGTGTTAGTGGATCACTTGGACCTACCTCAGGTAACACTGAACTACTGACTCTCAATCCATACCCATAAAATTAACTGCTGGTCTGACATCCCCACAGGAACATTCCTGTGACATTTCAAATGTCAAAATGGAAAAGAGTGTCTCTCCATACTTCAAATGAGTCATTTCTCTTCCTCAGCTTGATCAGGGGTGTTCATATCATATCAAATTGTGCAAGTCAAATATCTTAATTTACATTTTAACAGTTTTATTTATTTAATTAATTTAAAAGAGAGCACATGTGAGATCTCCCACCTACTGGTTCACCCCTCAAATGCCGGCAGTGGAAAACTCAATCCAAGTCTCTCATGTGGGGACAGGGATTTTACTAACTCGAGCCACCATCTGCTGCCTCCCAGGGTACAAATTAGTAGGAAACTGGAATCAGAAGCAGACCTGGGACTTGAACCCTGGCACTCTGGTAAGGGCTGTAGGCATCACAAGCAACAGCTTAACAACTCCAACAAATGCCTCATCTTAGAGTTAGTTTTGATGTCACCTCTCTCTCACTAATATCTCCAGAGTTCAACCCATCTTTCCATTCTCATCGCCACTATTTTAGTTGTTTTTAAGGCACCATAAAATTTACCATTCTAATTAGGATGCTTTGAGAGCAACAGACAGTGCTATTAATAATTATGTAATGATAATGGGAATAGATCAGGGCTTCCTCTGGAAAACAGGCATGTATGATAAATCTTAATGATATACTATTTTGGCTAGGCTAGAGCCTTCCAACTCTCCTTGATCTTACTCTTTGCCATCGCACCAATCTAATATTCAAAATTCATCTCCCTGCTTAAAAATCTACAAGAACTAATATTACCTTCA
The DNA here is from genome assembly GCF_033115175.1 of Lepus europaeus. NCBI lineage: Eukaryota > Metazoa > Chordata > Mammalia > Lagomorpha > Leporidae > Lepus > Lepus europaeus. Next base: position 155,570,795 of record NC_084827.1, read on the forward strand.
GGCTAAATGAAGTCTCAATTTTCTTGTGGCATTGAAGACTTGTAATAACTGTGATCCTCTCCGATTTCTCCAGCCTCATGTCTCTTCCCTCTCTTCACTGACTTACAAATGAACTACCAGCAGTTCTTATGATAGGACATTCCCTCTAAAATCTCCAGGTACGACCCAAATTCTAAGTATTTCTTCAATGTTCTCATTGACTTCTTTGTCTTAGTACATGCCAATCCCATGGAAGATTATCATTACCCTTGTTATGTTTGATTATTGTTTCAACAAATATTTAACAAGAACTTAGTATGTACCTCACAGAAATAATTTATCAACTGTATCCTAATTGTTTATTTCATTAATATGTCTTGTTTGTTTAACTATGAGGCTATTTAGAAGAGATTTCAACTCTAAGTTACCATCACATCTATCTTTGATACTTAGCACAGTGCCAGGGGCACGGACATGGTCAATGTTCAATAAAGAAAGATGTCTTAAGACCAAACTCATCAATGACTCCATTGATGAAAACCTCAGGGTCTTCATTTAGTCAGTCAGATATGCTTTAAAGAATGCAGGATTTCAGCACTCTTTAAATTATAGATTACACATATCTCACTCCACAGATAGTTAAGGGTGGATCCTAAATTGAAGTTGAATCCAGATGCAATGATCTGACTGTTATATCACAGCTAGTATACTCCCCTGTCAATATCAGGTACTACTTATGTAAGCATTGTTTGAAATCTTCATTCTAACGTTAAAACAACAAAACATATTCTTACAAATGGTGAATGGTTGCAAATACAGGGGACATTTCAAATTTAGCTATGATAGTTTGGGATTCTATTACTAATATGACACTTTTGAGATACCATTTATTTCTTCTTTGAGGCCTGGGAAACTCAGGTTTTGGCTTTATCCTGAAGAATACAAATTGTTAATTAAATATAGTGGGAAAGATAGATCTTGCAGACTCTAGGCAGATGCAAATGTCCTTTTTCAACAAGTGCCTCATACCACCTTCCTACGTTTACATACTTTGAGGTATAGCACAGCCACAGAGTGAAGGGTATTTTTACATTTTTCAGAAAATATGTTTAGGGTAATCATGGCTTAGTATAGAAATTCAAACTGTATGTCAATGAAATTCTAAATCAAAATGAGAGTTCCATCTTTGAAAGAGTCCAACAGAACAAAGTGTTTGGTTACAGAAAAGCACCCTTACCCATGCTACACTACTGTGGAATGAAACCATTCCGAAATCTCAGAATCTTCATCTGTGGAATGGGAATTGTAATGCTTGCTCTTTTTGCTTTATGAGTATTGCAGCTTCATGTTTATGTTAAATATCTTAAAAAGAATACTGTAGTACTGTGCATTAATGTGTAACATGTTTATGTAGCAAGTTAAAGAAAATAAAGTTTGAATTTTCTAAGTATCACACAGCCATACTAAATGCTGCAAACCAAATAAGCATATATTTCTTATTTTGTAAGCATAAAAGGATTCAGTTACATGATAATTTGTATGAAAGCAGCTACATGATTGTTTTGCATATTCTGTCACAAATATCATTTGAAATAACTATCAAAATTATTGGGTGTTATTGGCATAAATAAAGTAGTGAGGAAGGGCAGATGTTTGGCACAGCAGTTAAGTTGCATCTTGCGATGCTTTTTTTTTTTTTTTTTAGATTTATTTATTTGGAAGTCAGAGTTACAGAGAGAGAGAAGGAGAGGCAGAGAAAGAAAGAAAGAGAGAGAGAGAGAGAGAGCGAGCAGCCTTCCATCCGATGGTTCACTCCCCAATTGGCCACAACAGCTGGAGCTGTGCCGATCCGAAGCCAGAGCCAGGAGCTTATTCCTGGTCTCCCACATGATGCAGGGGCCCAAGGACTTGGGCCATCTTCTACTGCTTTCCCAGGCCATAGCAGAGAACTGGATCGGAAATAGAACAGCTGGGACTCGAACCGGAGCCCATATGGGATGCCAGCACTGCCGCCTGCAGCTTTTTACCCACTGTGCCACAGCGCAGGCCCCAAGGGATGCTTTCATTTTACATCAGAGTGCCTAGTTCAAGTCCTGGCTCCTCCACTTTCCATCCAGCTACCTGCTAATGAGCACCCTGTGAGGCAGCAGATGACAGCTCAAGTGCTTGGGTCCAGGCCACCCAGGTGGGAGGGCCAGATGGAGCTCTGAGCTCCTGGCTTTGCCCTGTCCCAGCCCTGGTTGTTGCAGGTATTTGGGGAGTAAACCAGCAGACAGAAGATCTCTCCATGTCTTTCTGTCTCTTTTTCTTTAAAATAAAAAATAGAAATAATTTACATGCTTAATCGAATGTCTATAGAAAAACATACCACATTTAAACCCTAAAATATTCCTTTAAAATTAAAAACGATGTTTTTTCTTAATGCAGCACTAAATCAAAGTAAAGCCCCTCAGAACTCTTTCATGACTTAGTCATAGAAAGGTGTATATTAACTGTCCAATAATAAATTCCTTAACCAACTAAAATGAGTAAGGGACTGACCTAACAGTAGAGGTTATGGTAAACAGAAAGAAAATCTTTATTAGTTTTGCTTTCCTTAGATGATGAGGGTGAGAGAGTCAAGGGAACACAAACATTATAAATTTACATTTCTGCAGAGTGTGTGTTGGCCTTGATTTTCTTGAATCGCTTCTTCTGAACACTTGAAAGCATGCGGACTCCCACTAAGATCTGTCTGCGAATTCACACAGAGGCATTGTCAGCAGGCCAAGGAGAAGCCCTCAGTGCTGAACACGTGCTCAGATTGAATCTTCTCTTCCCTATGATTTCTGTCTTTTCAGAGAAAGCTGACACATTAAGAGAAGCACATAGTCATGTCGAAAATGTTTGAACTCTCACACTCTGTTTGGTGGTGCAAGAATCCCTATGTGACACTTCTTTAATAAATTGAGATCTGAAGCATTTTTAGATTTCAAATAGATAAACATTTTGAAGAAAGCTGCGTCTTGGAAATAGAGTATCAATATTACAGAAAAATGTTCAGGTTTGCAACTATAAAGTAATTCATTAAATGACTTGAAGTCAGAAAAGAATTAAATGGAATAGACATTTTCTATACCCAATTGGCCTTTCTACTAGTGACTACCAAACAAACTGAAGAACAAGACAAATGAGAAAAGCCTCTGGTATATATCCTGGGTTGTTTTGTCCTTTATTTTATTAACAGCACAATTACTATTTGTCATTTGTAAGCAAAGATATTAAATCAAGGTACCCCTATGTTTTGAAAAAAGAAAATATTAATACTTGTCCTTATGAATATAATCACAAAGGAAGGAATACTATGGTTGTCTTTCTTGCTGTAAGCCTTAAATATTTGTCATCCAGGATTTTCTTAGGAGTGCTTTTGTTTTTATTATTTAAAAAATATATGAGTATTTCCATTTAATTATTGTTTATAGCCATTGTCTGTATTCCCACTAAACTATGGTCTTTTTGCTTTTTAACTTGTTAAACTTCTTGGTAAGCTATTAGGCTTTTTACTATAATGTGATTTTAAAATATTACCTCAAAAACTAAAAAACAGAAAGAAATGGAAAAAGTAAGAGAGTGGGTTGGAGGAAGGGAAGGAGGGATATCATTATGTTCTTAGAACTGTATCTACAAATCATACTGAATCTTTTAAAAACTAATTAAAATTAAAATTTAACAAATAAAAATATACACGACTTCTAGTAATGATCTAATTCATTACTATCTTTTTTAGAATAACAAGGTCTTTAGAGAACAGTTACATTGGTCCTTCTCTTTTCCAAAGTTACTTAAGTTCTACAAAGATACTTGGTAGCTTAGATTTTAGTAAGCAAAATGATATATTCTTGCTATAAACAATAAATGAGAAGAGGACATTCTGATCATTCCTAGAACTGACCACTTAAATTCTTATTGAAAGGTGCTCAAAAGTCAGATGAAAGTAATTAAAAGTAAGATTATCACACTGGCAGCATCTAGGATTGTTATCCAGTCTGTTGCCATGCAAAAGCATATTGAATGTCAATTATGCGGGAGAAGATATTTCCAAGAGAGCTTGACATAGGCACAGGCTGTGAATTATTTGCTTTGAAATGCCTTCATATTCTCCTGCTTGGAAATTCTGGTCAAGAGAAGAGCAAAAACAAGTGCCAAGCTCATCCGAAGCATATGGTCAGGTGAACATTCATAAAATGTTTATTAGTTCCCAAATAAAATTTTAAAACATGCCAGGCCATCTTTCTCCAGAAAGGAGGAAAGAAGCACACTAAATGAAAGCTTCCTTGTTATGCTAATAAACTTCCAGAGTCCACCCCATCCATCCCAGAAGCCCCAGAGGAGGCTCCCACTAACATGCTCTTTGAAACCAGGAGCACATTAACTCCTGGCAGCCTGTCCTGCAGGATGCTGTCTAATCTCCGCTGCCCAGAGCTGGATTTACCGTGAAGTAATGACGCTGAAGCTTCAGGCTCTTCAATAATAGGCCCCTTCCAAGACCTGGTGAAGAGCTCAAGTCATCGGTTCACATGATTGTGTAATTTTTAAAATTTTACTCTGTAAACTATAAAGTGATATTTTAAAAAGTAAATTTTAGAAAGTAAAACTTTGAAAATTTTAAGGATTTTGATTAGCAGGTAAGAATTGCATACTTTTATGGGGTACAATGCAGTATTTCTTTATGTCTGGAGCCTGTTTCTTCTCCAGTTCCTGAGAGAGTGGATAATATGCTATTGTGAACAATAGTCATCCCATTGTGCTGCGGCGCACAAAAGTAAGGATTTTATTTTGCATTCTTTTTCTCAAACAGGCTCCACTCTCACACTTTTTTTTTTTTTTTTTTGACAGGCAGAGTGGACAGTGAGAGAGAGAGAGACAGAGAGAAAGGTCTTCCTTTGCCGTTGGTTCACCCTCCAATGGCCGCCGCGGTTGGCGTGCTGCGGCCGGCGCACCACGCTGATCCGATGGCAGGAGCCAGGTGCTTCTCCTGGTCTCCCATGTGAGTGCAGGGCCCAAGCACTTGGGCTATCCTCCACTGCACTCCCTGGCCACAGCAGAGAGCTGGCCTGGAAGACGGGCAACCAGGACAGAATCCGGCGCCCCGACCGGGACTAGAGCCCGGTGTGCCGGTGCCGCAAGGCGGAGGATTAGCCTAGTGAGCCGCGGCGCCGGCCCCACTCTTACACTTATAAAATTATAAGTGGATGGTCCCACAAAATCTGATCCACAACTCTGCTCTCACTGTTCCTGACAATGTTTCTTAATGCTTTTTCTTTATCAGAAATCTAGCAGCTACAAGCAGCCACCCTGCACATTCAAAGGGTTTCATGGAGTAGTTTTTCGACAGGAGAACATTCATTCCATGACTCGGCTCAGAAATCAGAGTCAGGATTCGTATGAGAGTCCTCCAAAACAGTTTGTGGAAAAACAGAATTAAGAGATAGGTTTATTTTTGGTGCAAAAACATTTTAAAATCCTTGCATAGCTTATCCATAACACATATTTTCACCAACTTTTTGAAGACTCCACGTATGAAGTAAAGATACAAATAATAACTATTAAAACTTCACTCAAACCTATCTCATTTTGAGGCTTATGCTAACTAATGACTCCACAGGTCCTTATCCTGGTAACAGTGACTGAACCGTCTTTGGAGGCACTGCCCACACTCACTTGATCAGGTTCAATGGTGATGCTCAGATTGCTCATTTTGACTCAGTCTCAACACCTTTCACCTTGGATATCACTGAATATCTTAGCATTATTGTTTCAGAGCTTCCTCCTTGCCTATGAGCTTATCTCTGCTGCACTTGAACTACCATATGGCTATACCTTAGCATCATGAAGAAAAACTCCCATTACAAATTTTAAAAAGACCTCTTTTTCTGACAACACTGTTGATTCCATTTCTGATATTCTTCATTGCATTGATTTCCTTTCTCATAGTCATCTGCCTTGAAGTAAACAAGATTTGGGTTTCAATCCTGTGTCACATACTGGCTATGCCACAAGCTACTCAACATCCCCAGTTTCCTTTAGACTAAAACTCAGAAAGAATGACCCCTTCTTTTTGTTAGTCCCATATTTTATGTGAATTTACAAACAAGAACCTAGTGTAACATTCAGTTCATAGTAGGCATACAACATTAGTGTTTACATAATCGCATAGAATGGTGTAGACAGCTGGATAAAAAGAAAGAACTTCCCTAAATGCTATAATCATATACTCACTGATCCTCAGTATAACCTTTAGATCCTTTTTCAACTGCCCTATCAGTTCTCAATTCTTGTGCAATTTTGATTCCTCTCCTCCACTGATAATTTCCTTGGTGCTACTGAACAATCAAGTTTTCAAGCAGAATGGTGTTTCTAAAAAGCCATGTTTTCTACACCTGTAGTGAGTCCTCAGCTTTGTCCATAAAGCCTCACCAGCACACTTCCCCATACCTCAGCTGATCTTTTGAAGCTTCCTGACACATCCCTTTTCCTGAATCTCTGTCTACAGCTTTGCTCTGGAGTCCCAGACTAATCTGGAAGGAAACATCTGAGAAGGACACAGAGTGGAGAACCAGGTCCAACAGCACAAGACTGTACACTTTATGTTGTGACCCTTCAATCTAGTCTACTAGGTCAGTTTTCAATCACATGTGCCAAACTCATGAAGCGCTGGTGTGAATTATTTTTGTTGTTGGAGAAGGCAAAGGGACTGAATAATGGATGTTTAGTAAGGGGAAAGATTCAAGATATGAGCACCACACCAAGAATCTGGAACCAAGGAAGAGAAGTGCTACCAGTTGTTGAGTCATGAGTTTGAAGTGCTTTCCCTAGAGTGTGCTGAATTTTCATAAGTAGCTATGGGAGATGCTATCACTATTGTCATTTTAGAGAGGCGTATACTTGGAGGATAGGGAACTGGCCAACTGTTTACACAACTACTTAGTAGTGCAGCGTAAATTTAAAAACAGGCAGTTAGACTTCAGATCTCCTGGTAAACTCTGCTACTGGTTTATCTAATTGCTTCAGCAAATAATTTCTACCCAGAGAATTCACAAAGAAAGGGAGAAGCTTGAATGTCTCCCATCTGCATAGCTTATCTGATAAAATTTCACCTAATGCTCAAGGGACAGAGGAACTTCCACCTGACATTTGGGTTAAACCTTATTCTTGGGATAGCACTATGGCACAGCAGGTTAAGCCACTGTCTGCAGTGCCAACATTTCAAATGGACGCCAGTTTGAGTCCTGGCTGCTCCACTTCTGATCCAGCTTCCTGCTAATGCGACTGGGAAAGCAGTAGAAAATGGCCCAATTCCTTGGGCCCCTGAATCCATGTGGGAGGTCTGGAAGAAATTTCTGGCTCCTGGCTTAAGCCTGGTCCAACCCTAGCTGTCGAGGCCATTTGGGGAGGGAACCAGCGGATGGAAGATTTCTCTCTCTGTTCTCTCTCTCTCTCTTCTTCTCTCTCTCTTTCTCTCTCTAAATCTTCCAAATAAATAAATAAATAAATATATTTTTAAAAAACTTATTTTTCCATATCCAAATTTTTTTCTTGCCTAAGGTCAACTTTTTTACAAATTAACTGGAACTTTCCCTAAGTCACTCCAGAATTTTCTCCACCTGTCCACTTTCTCACTACCTTTTGTTATCTCTTTGATTACACTGATTATACTAGTTCACTCCAAGAATGTTTGGATAGCCATTATTCTAGAAATAACCCATCTACCTCTGACCTCATGTTCTGTCTCCTTTCTTCCCTTTGCATGGAAAATTTTCAAAGAAATTCACACTTCTTGCCTTAACTCTTTAGTCAATTTTATTCTGCTTTGTACTAGTTCTAGATTCTACTGAAACTGCTCTAAAAAAGAATAGTGATATATCATAAAATGAGAAAAATAGTGATTTCCAAGCCACCATGACATACCTCACTTGAGCTCTAGATGCACAGATCTGATAAGCACAGCTATTTATATTCCAAAGTATTAATTTTATGTCCTTATTCTACTCCTCTATTTTCATACATAATAGCAATGTTAAGTTCTCAGTTGCTGGTTTAGTAAAATTGCTCTCACCCTTCTTTCCATTTCATTATGCATCATTCACCCGGTACCCAAAACCATCAATGACATTAAACCTTACATCTTATCTTCTCCGTCTTGGAAAGTAACCAGTCTTTCATTGTGTTAGTTCATACATCCAAAAGTTATCAGAATTTTCTTAGTAGACATAAGAAAATTGCATCCCTGTATACAACCTTGATTTGTTCAGATAATACATCATGTATTTTCCTAGGCTCTAGACTAACAGTTTTTCACTGCAGTTTCTAGGCTATTTACTTATTTTTAAGTTTCTTGTGGCAGGGTTGGCTCCAGCCTTAGTAGGCATTCATTAGATCAGGAACATAGTAGATACTTAAATAAATGTTTGGTGAATGAATAAATGATTGAATGAATAGATGTTCTTTGTCACTTGCCAGGATTAAGCATCATTTGATAGAGGTAAGTGCAATTTCCTGTCTAAATTAGTAGATATGTAGCCACTACCAAGACCATTCAGACAGCCCCTTAAAGATCAAAATTAACATTTATGAGTAATCTGATGATAAAAAAGGTCAAAAAGTCAAAATCCTTTACTGATGCACTCATCTTTAAAGTACTGAGTATTGACCTTATAACAGTGATGAAACAGCCAAGAAATGTCAGAGGCAGAGTGAGAGGCAATGCATCACTGTAGCAAAGAGTACAGGCTCTGCAGATTTGAGAGCCAGGCTGCCAGGTTCTGTCATTTCAGAACTGTGCCTCAGTTTCCTCATATACAAAATAGGCAATAAAATATTCAACATATAATAAAAATAGTAATGGTAAAATAGCAAAAGAGAGTCAAGAGTGAAATCTAGCATCAAATGTGTTTCATGATTTTAAATACATGTATAAGTATCAGACAATATGGTATCTATGATAAGAAAGGTGATAATAGGTCTATTTATTATTTAAACTGAGTAATTATATGTATTAAATGTATAGATATATAAAGCACATATTTAATCATCAGGAGTAAAAAATGAATTTATTCAATTCAACCCAGGAGTATCTAACAACTTGATCTCTCTCACACAGAACTACAGTACCTGGCTCTAAATAAAAAGAAATTCTATCAGGCTTCAGACAAATCTAAATTATGTACATCTCAACATCTCCAACATGCTAAGAATTTTAAAATACATTTTCTTCTTCCAGGGAGTGAAAACAATCAAGTAAGGATGTTACTAAACAATGCCTTGATTATTGTCAGAAAAAGCAAACCAATTTGGTTGTGGATTAAACTTCAAATTTTTCCCTTCTTTGATCTGTAGTACTTCTTTATCACAATGTAGTACAGTTTACATCAAAAGACAGGTTCCTAGTATTTGGAATTTTTCCCACAGTGGTCTACCCATCTCTCATTTCAGCCTTTGCTCAAAATAATAAAAAGCTGGTCAATAGCCATTCATTTACCGCGTCTGTGTGAAAACAGATCACAAATTAGCTTTTCTTTTGAACACTTTGGTATATCAGAATTCTAAACCTAAAAGGGAAGTGTTCGTTTGGGCAGGTGAGTGAGAAAACGGACTGAAAGACAAGATGCTTGTGATTAGGAAATGTTCAACTGCAGCAGGTGCACAAAGGAAAGCTGATGAGGAAGCCCACCCCCTACTACCCACAACCATCTTCTCCACTCTTTCTCCTGAAGTAATCAAAGGATATTCTGAACCTCTCAAAATGCCATCAATCCTCATTGAGAATTAAATAAAATCTCTCTCTCTTAAGTCTTTGCAGAAGCAATCATCATAGCAGGCTGGCCTAACAGGGAGCCTGGCAGACAAAGATGGATTTGTAAAATAAATAAATAAATATATACAGAAATTAAATAACCTCCCCAAAATCTGAATAGAAAGTTGATGATAATGTCCCAATTTTATTATATAAAGAGTAAAGAAACTCACAATTGTGCTCTCTGGGTCTTGTACAGTAAAGAATAAGCCTCTTGATGAGATTTTTTTACAATAAATTACAGCTGAACTGGGAATCTGGTGGCAATAATACTAAAACATAACCATCTAAACGATTTAGATAAAACATTAACATTCTAAATCTCAGTATCCTTCCAAGTTGTCCCTCCCTCCTCTTTGTTTCTGTGTGTAGCTTCAATTTTCTTCTCTAGCACTTTTTAACCAAGAGAAAAGTCCTCTTCTCATTGTTCAAAAAGGCTTCTTGTGCCACCTGACAATTGCTCAAGTGTAAGATAATTTTGCAAAGATCTCTGAAATGATCTTTAACATCAGACTCTTCTTTAAAAAGCAGTTTTTCTACCACATGTGGTCTCAGTGTTGTAGGAAGGTGTTTGGCAGTGACAGAGCCAGCACTGATAAGAAACTGAAAACAAGGATAAGTACATGAGATTCTTTCAGGTGAATCATTATTTAATAGCTAGGTCATTCTGGAATCTGCAGAGCTGACACTAGTTTGCTCCTTGAATTACCAAGCTCTTAACCAAGTTACCTGGTCATTTGATAAACCAGGAATTCTTCTGTACTGTTTAAATGGGATTCTGGTGTGAAAACAAAATGCCACACAAACCACTTTAATTAAACATTATTCAGATGAATGTTTGAGATGATGGATTTGGTAACATGATTTGATCAGGATATAGTGTGTATGTGTGTGTGTGTGTGTGTATGTGAGAGAGAGAGAGAGAGAGAAAAAGAGAGAGAGAGAGAGGGAGACAGAGAGGCAATCATTATATATTGATTAAAATTGAAACTACTGTTCAGTTATTACATATTTTGTGTTATAGAAATGAAAGTGATTCCTTTGTGCTTAATTATATTGCTTACAGCAGACTTTGAGGATATGGTTGGTAAGGATGTTTTTTAAAATATTATTTTGTAGGCTATAGTTAAAAATATTTCATAACAATTTCTCAATTACTTAAACAAATTAAAGAAACCAGAATTTTTTCATAAACTTCATTTGCATAATGATTAGGCTTATATTTTGCTTAATTATTATTTACTGGTGATAACATACTGAATTAACCTTTTCTTTTACCAAATGAAACTTGGAAGTTAAAAGTATAGACTACATGCAGGCCAGAGAGCGGATTCAAACTTCACTTTACCATATGAGCCAGAAACCTCATAAAAAAAACTATCTATGTTCCATTTTTGCCTTTGTAAAATGGAAATAGTTCTACTTCACAGTTATCTATGTGGTGAAGCTTAAGGGCAATAAATGCAAAACAATGCATGATCAATACATTGTAACTACAATTAAGTTTATGTTTGAACATTTTGAAATATTTGTTAAACTTGTAAAAATCATTTTATCATCAAGTAGATAATCACTGAGTCCCAATACAGACATTATTCTCCCTGCAGTTTTGCTTTGGTTTTGTCTTTATCAATTCCACTTGATTCTCCTAAATCATTAACTCTTGAGGACAGGGAGTCTCACAGAAGCATACCCAGTAGAGGACTCTACCTTTTCATTGCACGGTTAGCAAGAGCCTTTTAAACCAACTGATAACTAAAGCACATTAGACCTGAAGTCAAAAATCAAGATTTCCATGTTTTCAGACAGTAAAACAAACAGACAAAATAACAGAATCAAAAAAAAGAAACTATTAGACATAGATCTCAGAGATTGGAGGGTTCAGCACTGTGGTGTGGTAGGTAGGTCACCATCTGCAATGCCAGCATCCCATATGGGTGCCCGTTCCTGTCCTGACCACTCCACTTCTGATACGGCTCTTTGCTAATGTGCCTGAGAAAGCAGTGGAAGATGGATCAAGTGCTTGGGCCCCTGCACCCACATGTGAGACCCAGATGAAGCTCCTGGCTCCAAGCTTCAGTTTCAGCTTCTCTCACCCCTCATCATTGCAGCCACTTGGGGAGTGAGTCCGCCGATGGAAAATTTGTCTCTTAGTCTCTCTCTCTCTCTCTCTCTCTTTCTCTCTCTCTCTCTCTCTCTCTCTCTCTCTATATATATATATATATATATATAAAACTCTGACTTTCAAATAAAATAAATAAATCTTTGAAAGAGAGAGAGAGAGATTGGAGAACTACTTTCCACCTCTTTCATAAAAGTACAAGGACACTGGGTATATGTTGTATCTTTTCCAGTATCATTCCACATATTTGCAAAATTAGAGGATTTGTATTAGGTAGCTAAGGTCCCTTCCAGCCCCACCACTCAACAAGTACACAATGACATATGTCCCCCTTCTATCTAAACACCATATCGGGGGCCTGCACTGTGGCATAGCAGGTAAAGCTGCTGCCTGCAGTGCCAGCATCCCTTATTGGCACCGGTTCGAGTCCCTGCTGCTTCACATCCCAATCAGCTCTCTGCTATGGCCTGGGAAAGCAGTAGAAGATGGCCCAAGTCCTTGGGCCCCTGCACCTACGTAAAAGACCCAGAAGAAGCTCCTGGCTCCTGGCTTCAGGTACGCGCAGCTCTGGCCGTTGCAGCCATCTAGGGAGTGAACCAGCAGATGGAAGACCTCTCTTTCTGTCTCTCTGCCTCTCCTTCTGTCTCCGTGTAACTCTGACTTTCAAATAAATAAAACTAAACACCATAACAATAGTGCAAATTTAAAGAGTTGATCTATATGCTAGGGCCATGGACAAATCACACTGGTTACATTTCTATTCAGAGAAAACCTACTTGAAAGAAATATCTGAAAGAAGGACATACATTTTAAGGGAAAGCAAACAAAATGAAGTGCAAATGATAGGGAAGAAGAATATGTTGTTGATATGTTAAGGAGACCCTGGTATTGGTGTGTATGAATATGAGCAGAATATGAGTATGAATATGAGCAGAATTTTACATACAGAAAATAATTTTTTACATTTTTTTTAAAAAAAGGTTATTGCTGACCTCTCATCCTTCCCCAACTTTGAGGCTAAGTTCTAAATCTATTACTAGTTGAAAATCAGAGAAATCAGAATCATTTTGACGTATCTGTAATTTCCAAGAACTTGTTAGAATAAACGAATGCAATCAACATTATCTTCTTATATTTTAAAAACAGACAAACCTATGAAATATAAAGAAGATATTGCCTTCTCTTAAAACAAATAATCCACACAGAAAACACCAACATGATCTATATGTTTAAGGAGGTCAGTGTTCAGATAATGCTTGCAGCTCTGGGCAATTTTGTGCATGTGAGCTGGAGAGTAGTGGAAAATAAATTGCAATGACTGGTCAACTGGAATGATCCAGGCATTTCCTAGGATAAATGTTCAAAACTTCTTCAAATGTTAGTGACAATAGGGCTATCTATCATGTAAAGCAAGATCTAATAAACACATATAATTCAAGTTTCTTCCATTGATGAAAATAATAGATGTGCTCTAAATTGATGAGAGTTAAAAAATGAAAAGCATTGGTACAAATATATGACCAGGTGTTGGAAATATTAATTAGTATTATCTTTCATTGGGTACAATGTGAACATTCTATTTAGAAATTGATGTTAGGGAGATAATACAGCAAATTCTGTAAAATGACAAGGGCCTGAGTTAGACACATGGCAGCATGAAGAGTAGAATTTGAGAGCTGTTTTCTAGGAAGTCCAAAAACTAATTTTGTTTTGAGTTGGATCATTTAATGAAGTATAAGAGATTCAAAACCATATGTAAAGCCTTCATAACACTGACAACAAATCAGGAAAACTGAGAGAAAAATCTATCCAACATCCTCTGACAACCACAATTCTCAAGCATGTAAAATAGAAACATATTATGAAATCTAGGATTTTAAAAGTAACTTAAGAAAAAATCACTTTACATTTGCTCATGTTGAGTTTTTCATCGTGTTCTGTTCTGTCTTGGCTTCTGACCCATTTCAGATTTGCTCCACCAAAACCCCATTTCTGTTCCAAACTAGATCTTTATCCTCCACTAAAATACAGCTACAATAATGTTGTATAATCAAGCTGATTTGGTTTCTACTGTCATTTTCCTGTAATTTCTGATATTTTTCTCAGAATATTATCTGTTCAACTAGAAGTAAACTCGTTGAAGGTAGAATCTCTGTCTTCAAGCTCTGTACCTTCATTGTCTAATACAGCCTTTAATAAAAATTCAAGATATTAATTCATTTACTTTTTAGTTATAATAAATTAAATAATTTTAAAAATAAAACAAAAATGAGACAGTACCTAATGATATGGAGACTGAGTAATAAGAGCTCTTTCTTTTGTCTTAATTAAAAAAATGATAAAGTCAACAACAACAACACAGCTCCAAACATTATGTCAAGGATACTGTGCTAGAAACCTTGACATACTTTGGACCAAATGTAAAACCAATATCCTGAGATTACAGTCAGTTATCAAGAAGTACCAGCCACTGTTAGAATCGACATTGATCCTTGGTAAAATGCAACAAGTGTAGCCTTGTTAAATCATCACAAAATTCTCCCACTATATCATTTAGCTATGAGATGCTTCCTTAACATGTGCCTATAGGATTTTTCTCTTTATATCCAATCAGATATTAACAAGTGTATAGAAGTAATTCAAAATGATTTTGGTTATTTTCTAACCAAATATTTTTAGAAGAAAACATAAATGCATAAAATACAGTAATTATTTTGAAAAGTCATACTATGATATGGTAAATCTCAAGATAAAATGAACTTCTAGAGATTTCATCTTCTTGTCATGGAATTGAAGAAACTGAGCATGAATAGGTGATTTGACCAAGACCAAAGTGTTACCAAGTTGGTTCCAGAATTCTTATCACCACCAACTGAATGAAACCAGTTCCTGCAGTAGCAAGAAATGTAAAGGTAACTCAAGATAAAGAACCTCCTTTCTCCAACCTTATATTAGTTGAGGATTATAGCCTTAATCCCTGTGGGACTACTGAAATTTCTAGGTCCAGGGGTGGGCATTTGGCCTAGTGATTAAAAGGCAACTTGGGAAACTATATCCCATATCAGATGGTCTGGGTTTGAGTCCGCCCTAGATTCCAACTTCCTGCTATTGTGCATCCCTGGGGACACTAGGTAATGGCTCAGATGTTTTGGTCTCTGACACCCATGTGGGACACCTGGACTGAACTCCCGACTCAAGGCTTTGGCCTGACCCAACCCCAGCTATTGTGGGCATTTGGAGAGTGAACCAGTAGAAGGGAACTCTCTGTATCTATGGCTCTCTACCTCTCAAGCCAAAATCAATTAATTAAAAAATTTCATCTGCCTTTTGTCATTTGTGAGTTACCTAAACTCTCATTGCTCAATTTTCTTTTTTTTTTATGTTTTTTCTTTCTTTCTTTCTTTCTTTATTTATTTTAACTTTTATTTAATGAATATAAATTTCCAGTGTACAGCTTATGGATTACAATGGCCTCCCCCACCCATAACTTCCCTCCCACCCACAACCCTCCCCTCTCCCGCTCCCCCTCCCCTTCCATTCACATCAAGATTCATTTTCAATTCTCTTTATATACAGAAGATCAATTTAGTATGAAGATCTCAACAGTTTGCACCCGCATAGAAACACAAAGTGAAACACACTGCCTGAGTACTAGTTATAGCATTAAGTCAAAATGTACAGCACATTAAGGACAGAGATCCCACATGAGGAGCAAGTGCACAGTGGCTCTTGTTGTTGACCCAACAAATTGACACTCTAGTTTATGGCGCCAGTAACCATCCTAGGCTCTTGTCATGAGTTGCCAAGGCTATGGAAGCCTTCCAAGTTTGCCGACTCTGATCATATTTAGACAAGGTCATAAAAGACAGAGTGAGGATAGTAACCAATGATCCTAAGAGTGGCATTTACCAGGTTTGAACAGTTATACAGCATTAAGTGGGGAAGAGAACCATCAGTATACACAGGTTGGGAATAGAGCCATTGGTGGTAGAGTAGAGGTTATGATTACAAAGGAATGAGGCCCAAGTGTGCTAGACAGGGTCTAGAAGAAAGGACAGAGTCATTATTAGAGGAGCTAAGAAAGGTGTTGTCTAAGCTACAATTAAGTTTTCTGATTGAGAGGCAAATAGAACCTGATAGAAGGGGCTTGATAATAATCTGTTGGGCTTTAGGCCTTGTAAGTTCAGAGGCCCAGACCTATCTATCTCTTCCCATGGGGTATATCCTAAGGGAGGTGTGAACCTCCTAGGGGAAGGCACTCTGTTGACTTTCATTACTTAGCTGGCCTGGGAGGAGAGCTGGCCAGGTAAAGGCAGGGGGCATCTCTAACAAGAAATTTACAGTTCTGCCTGCAATGTTGCTGACCCTACTTGGCCGTCCCCTCAGCTGCAGTGGTCACTTTGGAAGTTGGGCTGAGTGAAGGGCTTTTCAGCTTAGAGCCAATAAGATCTGTGGCTCTGACCTGGGCATCCTTCGACTCCAGGGCAGGTCCATTTCCAGGGATCCAACTCTTGGCAGAGCTGCCAGGGCTCTTCACAAGCTGACTTCTGCTGAAGCCCAGGCTTACCACATTGAAAGCCACTGCAGTGTACTGGCCTGTTGGGTCTCCTTGAGGGCAGATCACTGTACAGATAAGCCATTAATAGGCCTGCCACCCATTGCTTCTGATGCCTAGCTTTCTTTTCCTCCTGGTTTGTGTTAAAGCAGACCAGAGGATGCAAGTCAAGGGAGCGTCCAAGTCCCATCTTTAATCTTCGGTGACCTGAACTACAAGTCTATAGTCACAGGCATGTTCTGTAGTAGTTTTTCTAAGGTAGACAATGCCCATGAGGAAAATTATATTCTCACTTTAAAACTTTCTTTCCCTTTGGTCTGAAAGGGAGGTTTTTTCTACTTACTGCTTACTTCGCTGATGGCGAAGTGAATCTAGCTATGAGATTATTATTTAAGTTCTTATTTTGGCTAGGCTATTACAGAAAAATGTTAGCCATCTCTTTTATAAGGTCTAAAGATTAAATTGTGCCTCCTACAGATTCCTTCATAATAGAATTAGTTTCCTAGCTTGAAGAGAATAGAGAAATGAAAGAATAAGTTGGGCTTAGAATAGAGAAATGAGGGAGCAAGTCCTAGATCGCTTGCTGACAATAGCAATATTACATGAATACTTAGCAAACCATTTCAACCATTAGATAACAACTTAAGAAAACATTTACCAGAAGGTCCAATGCCTTCTATAAATTTTAAGAATCATGTATTTGAAAACACCTCTTAAATATCTAACATGGTGTAGTTTGTTTAACCAGTAAACTGAAGCACAACCATGTAAAATGTTTTTAGTTTCTTTCTACCAACAAGTTTAAACCATATGATACACAGATTCAGGTCACACAAATTAAAATGTATCTTTGATTGATTTTAGCAGCTTAATTTTATGGACAATCTTATCTATAAGCCATTTAAAATAAAACTCTTAATAAAATTTCCTATGTGGACATACAATATGTACACACATATAACATAGCATAATAGACCAATATAGCAATTTTAATAATAGCTTTTAAAATCTTTAACTCTTTTTGTAGATTGCCAATTGATTTGAACTGCTTTTTGTTTTTAGATTACTTTAACACATTGCTTTAAGAGAGCATCAGAGTTTAATTCTATGTCAAAGAGAAATTGAGCTTCCTGTGATCTTTTGCTGTGAGGTTTCCTTCCTTTACCTTCTTTCATATTGGTGACCATGTTTCTGTGTTTCTGTGTGTAACACATCTTTAAGCATCTTTTGCAGGGCAGGATGAGTGGCAACAAATTCTTTCAGTTTCTGTTTGCTATGAAAAGTCTTAATTTCACCTTCATTCACAAATGAGAGCTTTGCAGGATATAATATTCTGGGCTGGCAGTTTTTCTCTCTTAGTACCTGGGCTATGTCTCGCCATTCCCTTCTAGCTTGTAGGGTTTCTGATGAGAAGTCTGCTGTGAGTCTAATTGGAGATCCTCTGAGAGTAATCTGACGTTTCTCTCTTGTACCTTTTAGAATCTTTTCTTTATGTTTCACTGTGGTGAGTTTGATTACAATGTGTCGTGGTGAGGATCTCTTTTGGTCATGTTTATTAGGGGTTCTATAAGCTTCCTGTACTAAGATGCCTCTGTCCTTCTCCAAACCTGGGAAATTTTCTGCTAGTATCTCACTGAAAATGCCTTCTAATCCTTTCTTCCTCTCCATGCCTTCAGGAACTCCTAGAACCCGAATATTAGGTTTTTTAATAGTATCCTGTAGATTCCCGACAATATTTTTTAGATTTCTAATTTCTTCTTCTTTTCTTTGGTTTGCCTGTTTCCTTTCCTGTTCTCTGTCTTCTAAGTCTGATATTCTCTCTTCTGCTTCGCCCATTCTGTTTTTAAGGCTCTCTAATGTGTTTGTCATTTGATCTATTGAATTCTTCATTTCATTGTGGTTTTTTGTCACTATCAAAGTTTCATGTTCTACTAGTTGTTTCATTTCATCTTGATTCCTCCTTAATATTTCATTTTCACGAGAGAGATTTTCTATCTTGTCCATTAAGGATTTCTGTAGTTCAAGAATTTGTTTTTGAGAACTGCTTAATGTTCTTATCAAATTTTTGAGATCTGCTTCTTGGATTTCTTCTATCTCATCATCTTCATAATCTTGAATTGGGGTGTCTTTTTCATTTGGGGGCATCATAGTGTCTTCCTTGTTCTTGCTAGCTTGGTTTTTGCGTTTGTTGTTTGGCATGTTGGAGATATTTGGTTTCTTCACTGTGGTGTTTTTTCTTGTTACACTATGGCTCTATATTAAGTGGACTGTCTGCTTTTGGTGGAGCCTTAGAGGCTTGAGATAAGTGTGGACTGAGAGCTGTGTTTGGTTCCTCAGGGTTGAGGGTGTGTCAAAGATGACACTCCCAGGTTAGGCGTGGTAAATCTCTCTCTCTTTTTTTTTTTTTGATTCAAAAGGGAAGTAATTCTGCACAGCTGAACGTAATTGGAGGTAGTTAGCAGGCAAATGATATACCCACAGGAGCCAGAGATTGGAAGCTCTTTCCCAAGGACCACACAGGGAATCTCTGCTGCCCTCAGTGTGGGCTCCAATTCTCCTGCAGTCTCCCACTGGGTTGCCAAGTTAGATGCCAATCTCCTGTTATTTCACCCCTCCCCCCAGAGTCAGGTTTTTCTGCTAGGCTCAGGGCCGGTGCAGACCTGAGGTTGCCCTGCTTATGACGTATGTCCAAAATGGCGCCTGCTCTTTGTCTTGCTCGCCTTGGAGGGGTGAGCGGAGAGAGAGAAACTCGTGTCTGTATCGGTCACTTTTTTAATTTTTTTCCCTCTCTCTTCTAGTTAGCCTGGTGAATTTTTCCCCACGGAGTTTCAAGCCTTGTTCCCTCTAGTCTCCTCTTTCAGCTTGCCCGCTGGTGTCTCGGGCTATTGAGGTTCGGCTCACCTCGCGTTCCAGCGCTGGTGCGTTGAGTCTGCCGCTGGTGTCCCGTACTTGGGCTTCCACGCTCTCCACGCAGGTCCACTGTGAATCACTAGTTCCGGAAGAGTTTCCTCTGCTGTTTCATCCCCTACTCTTCCTTGACCCTGCAGTATCTCCACTTTTATTAACCTGTGTGTCCTGCTGAACCATCAATGTGCTCCCTTCCTATTCCGCCA
Organism: Lepus europaeus; assembly: GCF_033115175.1. Classification (NCBI taxonomy): domain Eukaryota; kingdom Metazoa; phylum Chordata; class Mammalia; order Lagomorpha; family Leporidae; genus Lepus; species Lepus europaeus. The sequence continues at coordinate 155,590,396 of NC_084827.1, forward strand.
TTGTTTTTTTTTTTTTTTCTGCTCAATTTTCTTACCTTTTAAAATGGGACTAACATTAGTACCTACCTCACAAGATTCTGTGGAGTAAAATTAAGATAGTTCATATAATATAAAACACTTTGCATAATGCTTTGTTATAGTACGCAGTCAATAATTTTAGCTGATATTACTATACTATTTTTATTATTTGATAAAATTGGAGGTCATTATTTTGATTTATTAACATATAAACTAAATTAAAACTGTCATATTTTCAAATGTTATTACTGGGAATAACACCAGTGTTTCTGCACTATCGTTTTGCTTGAACTTTCTCCTAGTTTATGTATCACCAGGATGCATATATAGCACAACATCATAAATTCTATCAGAAAGAGAAAAGTTTTGCTTGTATTTATTTTGTGGGTAGGGTGAGTAATTAAAAAACATTTCAAAAATAATTACATTGCTTAAGGTAATCTTATTAAAATATCTTTATTAATGTCATGAAAGCTAACCTGAGGGCAGGAGGTAGTGTAAAATAAAGCCTGTAGAATCACAGTTCTGTAGCAGTCAGAATATTCAGTTTACATTCAATTATTTAGAAACTGATACAATTTTTGAGATAAACTCCTTTATTTTCCTTCATATTTTACTTCTTCTGCTTACATTTTGCTCATTTTTCAACTTATTTATATATTTATCCTGTGAGAAAGACATCAAAAAGAGGAGGAAAATGCAAACCTATGAAATCTGTCTGCACTCCTTAGCAGATAAAAAAAACAAAGTGGAAAAATGTTTAAATTAAGTGATAGATCCCTTGTGGGTCTTCACCATTGTGGATGAGCCATCATTTCTCTGTCTCTCCCTGGCCCAGAGAGATGAGTTAGTTGATATGTTTTGAAGAAAGAGGTGGAACACTTAATCCTTAACACTATTTTTCACAAATAACTGAATGATCCTGTGACAGTGAGAAAAGGACCTGGTGGTGTATTTTTTTCTTTTAATTTGACAGGTAGAGCTATAGATAGTGAGAGAGAGAGAGAGAGAGAGAGAGACAGAGAGAAAGGTCTTCCTTCCATTGGTTCACTCCCCAAATGACTGCCACTGCTGGCGCTGTGCTGATCCGAAGCCAGGAGCCAGGTGCTTCCTCATGGTTTCCCAAGCGGGTGCAGGGACCCAAGCACCTGGGCCATCCTCCACTGCCCTCCTGGGCCACAGCAGAGAGCTGGATTGGAAGAGGAGCAACCAGGAGTAGAACCCGGCACCCATATGGGATGCTGGTGCGGCAGGTGGAGGATTAACCAAGTGAGCCCTGGTGCCAGCCCCCTGATGGTGTATTTTGACAAAAGACTTAGCTTAGCCTTATTGCAGCCATGATACCAGGCCTCAGTAGCAGGTAGGATAAGAGTTGCAAAAACCCCAGAGCTCACCTGCTGAGCTTGCTCACAAACTTAGCTTTATCTTCATCACCTTGAGCAATTCTGTAATCTATACCCACCAGATGATCATTACAAAGTGCTATCATGTCTCAGTTCCTTGAACTGTGCAAGCCTTGTTGTTACCACAGTGTAACTCACCCTCTTTCCTTCTGTCTGTCTAGCAACTGGTCTGTATACTCACTCCTCTACTGCCGCACCCTACCTTGGGCACTGTTTGGGTCTAGATTGTAACTGCCATGTTGCTTGGACAATGAGAAACTGGGGAAGAGACATCCCTATGGTAGGGATAAAAACAGCTGCATTTCTGAGGGTAGTGCCTGCTTCCGCCAGCGGGTCACTGCTCCTGAGGCTAGGAATCAATCAAAGCCTCATTTCTGCTTCCTTCATTTTTCTGAGGCTATCATTAGGTGGCCCTAGGTGAGCTTAATTCCCACTCTCTGTAATAGTACCATGAGGGGCTGGCATTGTGGCATAGTAGGCTAAGCCTCCATCTGCGGCACCTGCATCCCACATGGGTACAGGTTTGAATCCTGGTTTCTCCTTTTCCAATCCAGCTCTCTGCTTATGGCCTGAGAGGGCAGTGGAAGATGGCCCAACTGCTTAGGCCCCTGCACCCACAAGGGAGACCATGAAAAATCTTCTGGCTCTGGGATTTGGAACAGCTCAGCTCCAGCTGTTGCAGCCACTTGGGGAGTGAACCAATAGATAGAATACCTTTTTCTCTGCCTCTTCCTCTCTCTCTCTTTCTCTCTCTCTGTAACATTCTCTCTCAAATAAATGAATAAAAATATTTCCAAAAAAGAGTACATTGAAGCTTTTACATTAAATTTATTTAAATTTTATTTTTTAAAAATATTTATTTTCATTTCATCTAAAAGACACAGAGACAGATGGAGAAATATCTTCTATCTGCTAGTTTATCCACAAAAGTGCAAAAAAGGCCAAGGCTGGACCAGGCTGAAGCTAGAATTCCAGAACTCAATTTGAATATCCTCCATGGGTTTCAGGAACCCAAGTGTTGGAGTCATCATCTGCTTCCTCCTAAGGAGTGCTACAGCAAGAAGCTCAAATCTAATAGTGGAGCTGTATGCACTGATTCGGGATACATGCCTTTCTCTCAGTGTCCTAATTGCTGCGCCAAATGACTGCCATTACATTTTCTACTGTACTGAAACAAAACTACTTTCAGCCTTAATCTATTATTGATTTTTTCATCCCTGGCTGTGGCATAAATATACAATTCATTATATCAAAAATATAAATCCAAGAAACTAAAAAAAAATGAACACTGAATTTATCCATGATCATCAGAACAACCGATAACAAATTTCAAAATTATATTGAGCATCTAATTGAAAGTAATAGCAGCATATGAGCAAATAAATCTATCTACAAAGAAGGAGGAAGCAATGGAACCTAAAGCCTATCCCTGGACTGAATATTCCAAAGGAGAATGGCTGAACCATGTGTAAAAATTAAAACTCTGATCCACAACTTGCTGCAACCTGCCTGTTGTCTACAATAACCTGTTGTCTACAATAAACAGCCCAGGACGCCAGCCTCCTATCAATCAGATTTGCAAGGGGCCAGATTGCTATCTGTAATAACAACCCAGGAAGCTAAACAGTAACTTCTGTAACAATCTGCCATAGATGGCCAGAAGCTGATTAATAACTGACAGCTTCCTTTCTGTACTTGCTTCCAACTTAAGACCAATCACAGAAAGTCAAATATGCGTCCCTAAAAATTACTTCTAGTTAGCCTGCCGACTGCTTCACCCAGAAAAGAGCCTCCTATCAGGGTGTATTTGAAATCTTTCCTTTTTTTTTTTTCCTACAGAGTCTCCCCATCCACTCTGCTTGCCTTTCAATCTCTGTCAAAACATAAGTGTCAGTGTGTGGTTAACTCCTTGCTACCGCAAGCTCCAAATAAATGGCTTTGCCTTTCTTTACAAGTTCATTGTCATTTATATCCCCATTACTGAGCATTTATTACAGGTCCATCAATGGACAACATGCTCACATATAATACAAAGTGCCCATAGGACAGATCCTGTGGCCAAGCATTAAGCTGCCACCTGGAACAAGCAGATCCTGTATCATATTGGGTAGGGTCATGGTCTGGCAACTCTCCTTCTCATCCAACTTCCTGATAATGTGCCTCGGTGGCAGCAGATGATGGTTCAACTACCTGAGTCCCGGCCACTCTTGTGGGAGACATGGATGGAGTTCCACACTCCTGTTATTGGAACCAGCCAGGTGCTGCTGCTGCGAGTATTTGGGGAATCAATAAGTACATGGAAGATATTCTCTCTCTCTCTCTCTCTCTCTCTCTCACTCTGTGTTTGTGTGGGGGTGTGTGTGGGTGTCACTCTGACTTTCAAATAAATAAATAAAACTTAAACGGGTTAATCTTTGTGTTATTCTCTGAGAAACCTATTATTAATTCTCATTTCGTAGATGTATAGAACTGAAGTTTATAGAAGTTAAATAACTTCTCATTTCTCATTTTTCTACTATTTATATCATGCTGGAGTAAGTACTTCTTGTATATTGTTATGACAAGAATATTGGAGATAATATTAATTTCACTATAATACCAACAACTGTAAATTTGGTGAGCATTTTCTAGTGTTGTTTGCATTTGTGTTGGCCAAATTTCCAGGTAAATGATCAACTCTGTATTTTGAATTGACTCACTGCTTTAGTTACAACTTATCAAGATACATATGAATTCAAAATAATAAAATGCACTAGAGAAGCAATAACTTCTATAATTTATTTGCTACTAGAACACAACAGCAGAAATAATTTTGTTGTCTAGTACTAATTGCATCAACAGACTTTTCATAGATAAGAAGATGTGATTATTTATGAGATACAATATTGACAAAGAGAAAAATAAAGATTAAATTTGGGTGATTTTTAGAAGAGGTAATAAATATTCACTAGCCTGGTTCTAAAGATATCCTGCAATTTTTTTTTTTTTTGGACAGGCAGAGTGGACAGTGACAGAGAGAAACAGAGGGAAAGGTCTTCCTTTTCTGTTGGTTCACCCCCCAATGGCCACTGTGGCTGGTACGCTGTGGCCGGCACACTGCGGCCAGTGCACCGTGCTGATCCGAAGCCAGGAGCCAGGTGCTTCTCCTGGTCTCCCATACGAGTGCAAGGCCCAAGGACTTGGGCCATCCTCCATTGCACTCCCAGGCCACAGCAGAGAGCTGGACTGGAAGAGGAGCAACAGGGACAGAATCCAGTGCCCCGACCAGGACCAGAACCTAGGGTGCCGGCGCTGCAAGCAGATTGATCAGCCTATTGAGCCACGGCACCGGCCCCAATATCCTGCAAATTTTTTAAGATGAATTTATTTATTTGAAAGCTACAATTGCAGAGAGAGAGAGAGAGAGAGATGGAGAGAAAGATCTTCCACTTCCTGGTTCATTCTCCTAATGCCCACAATAGCCGGATCTGGTCTGAGCTGAAGCCAGGAATCCAGAAGTCTATATGGGTCTCCCAAGTGAGTGGCAGGGGTCCTAATACTTGGGCCATCCTCTGCCACCTTCCCATGTACATAAGCAGGGCACTAGATCAGAGGTGGAACAGTTAAACTTGCAAACAGGCACTGTCATAAGGGAGTCACAGGCAGTGGCTTAACCCACTGTGCTACAGCACAGGCTCCACTCTGCAGTTTTTTAAAGTTAATTGCTTAACACTCATAGAAGATATATATTATTGTGCTTATTTCAAAAATGAGGGACAAAGTTGTGGAGCCATCTAGAAAATTACCTAAAGTTTCTTGATTAGTGAGCAGTAAAATCCATATTTAAAAACTGAGTTGTTATTTGATTTCAAAGTTCACCAAAAATGCTTAGAAAATATTTGATCAAAATTCACTTTAATATGTTGTCTTAGCACATAATTTGGTAACAGAATCTAAAATTGAAGTAATTTATTTTCTAACTGTAAAATAACATGATTTAGTCTTCTAGGAAAGAAGGGGGAGGAAACTGCATTTGTATACATTAGAAATTACCGTAAAAGTTCTACAAAGACAGATTGAAAAAAAATAGTGCCATATAGATGACCAAAAAGGCTTTTTAATGCCTGAAAATATTTAAGCACAATTTTTTCCAAAACTGGAAAATAAATCTATAGATGACATTGTTTAAGTAATATTGGTAGAAAAGAAATGATCCCTGTAAGTCAAATTAGTTCTCAAATGACTTCTATTTCATCTCAATAATTCCATTTTTTTTCTCAAATCTTTATCCTAATTAAAATGAAGACAAATTTGGAATGTGAGAATTCATACAAAAAATCCATACTTTTGGTCTTTATGGCCAAATTTTGGCCTATAAGAACGAAGGGGGAAATTTTTTTCTTGAAAATTTACTGTTATAATAAAAAACCATGAATTTGCCGCTTAAAATTACACACATATAATTTGGCTATTTTGCATAGTATGCAGAGTTGGGGATACATTTCATTTACATATCTTAAAGACTTCCCTCTCTCCCACAAATTAAACTGGTAATCATTACGTACCAGTTGACTTAATTTTTAAAATTTTTCACTCCTCCCCATTGAGCATATGGGAAGTTTTCAGTTTGGACTACAAAACAAATTTTCCCTAGAAAGATAAATTAATTGAGGTCTCCATCTTTACTTCTTTCTATATCAGATCTTGTAGGTAGAGGTAAATCTGCAAAAGATGTGGGCTGGTTAGGGAATGCATTTTATAAGAAAATTACTGGGGAGTTTCCCAAAGAAGGCAAGTCACAGATGCTAAGGTTCATGTCAAGGAAAAGAGTATATCAAAGAAATAACATGTTCCAATAATTTAGAGACAGCTTACAATAAAATCCTGTTCTTCCACTGACTAGCTGGATGACACCAGTCAAAACACCTAACATCTCTGCAGTTTTTCTTCTGTAAGATGGGAATACTAATAATATAACCTTCTGGGACAGTTGGAAGGATTCAGAGGGTTATTCATGTCAATAGTAAACTCTAGGTGAGTATTATTTTTTATCTCCGAAATTCTGAAGTAAAGTTCAGGATATAACTTTATTTTAGAGAATGAGAATTTTCTTATGCCTGTGGTCAAGAGAAGTAGGGTACTGTTTGTTCTACCAGATGGATAATGTTCTTAGATGGACAGGGTAAACTAAGAGAAAGGAATTGCTTTCTAGAAAAGAAAAAAAACATTGTGTTTATTTTATAAATAGAAGAAACTTATTACAAACACAAATCCCCTACTTTTCCATGTACCATAATGGCCAATGAACATCTGAATGCAGTACTTATCATGTTGTACTTTGTCTGGGTGTGTGAATCTTTCATTAGCTTAGACTCTTGGAAGCAAGAGTATGTCAAACTTCTTTGAATTTCAAATGTGTACTAATGCTTTCTGGGTGGAAGTACTCAATCCATGCTGAATTAATGATGAATAGACTTTTAAAAATAAACAAATGAACAAATGCATGAATTTGACAGAGTTCAGGAAAAGAATGGTATTCTTATAGAGTGGGTTTAATATTTAAAAAGGAACAAATTATTTTCAGAAGCTTCTTTGAAAACTGAAATCCACATCTAAGGGATGACTCAGCAGGCCTCTCAACATGATTGATTCAGTTCAAAGGATTGCAAAGTTTTCTGTGTTTCTATTTCAAATTGACCAAAAACAGTTAATGTATCTTAAATGAGTGAAAGAGTTGTACTTGCTTTGCTCCCGGACTAAAAAGTCACATCATCTTTTTAAGAAAGAAACCTGGGAACCCTGTTCAGTAATATTTTTCATTTATTTAGGATGATATCTAATTTTATTTGAATTAGTTTTTCAAAATTAGGATTTATATCAATTAATTTGAGGAAAGTATTTCTTCTTTGAGAATCTTGAAAATATTTTAACATACATATTATATTATCCATGCTAGTCTTCCAAAACTGACTGTATTTGGAAGATTTAATGGGCATGGTTTTTAATCTAGAACTATATGATTGCTATGAAATTTTAGTACCTATCATCTTGATCCATGATTTCATTTCTCAGACACAATGATACATGCACATAATTATTTCTTACCCTATTTGAGTCAATTCTTGCTCTGGAAGTATAGATGGGAGGTGGGATGTTGAAAGCCTGAGGGACCAGATATTCCTCAGCATCCATCATATCTTCCAAGTCTTCTTCATCCAAGAGGTTCTGAAAGAACTTGCTGTCATTTGGACTGGGAAGCTTCATGCGATCATCTCCCTGAAAGATCGTCAAAAATGAATCTTCCTTTCATCTTAAGCATGGGATCTCTGCAGTAAATTTTGGCAATATCAAGACTACAGGTTGAAATGTTCAAGTATGCATTTCAAAAAACATTTCTTTTTTTAGTAAAACCACTAGCCATAAATAAGCCTATAGTATGCTTAGAGATGAAAGGGTAAGATAAATAAATTTAACAAGAAGAATGTGATGAGTAATTTTAGAGAGGAATAAAGCAGAAGGCTGTGGATGTTTTGAAGAGTACAAAAATCTATTTCAGATCTGAGAATAATGGTTGATTGTCAAGATGGTGTGTGGGTTATGACTTTAAGAACAAATTTAAAAAGTAATACATTCATCAATTTTTATTTCATTTGGTTGGTTTGGTGCTGTAAAGTTATTGGGATGCTTGGGCTCTGTGATGTGTTCCATAACATAAAGTCTACATTGTCAAAGTAGTAGCATTCACAATCACAGAACAAGTAGAAAATCGAATGAATGGGTGTGAGATGACAAAACCTCTTATTCTTCTCACCTCATTTATTTATTAACTTATCTTTACTTTTTCAAATTTATGACATTTTCTAAAAGTTTCAGTTAATGAAGGTTAGTTTTAGGGAAAAATATCTGGAAATCATTATCTTCAAAAAACTGCTTTTATCTTCATATCAGCCTATTGATATGAAGATAAAGAAAACCTCATATTACTGAATGAGCATAATTCAGTGTATCTAAAGTCCATTTGATTATAGTTTTGGTGAAAATCATCAGTGAAACACCATAATTTTTAAATTATCCAGGCCTTTTTCCTACTGTTAGACAAAAAATATTCTTTGGGCCTGTTATTTGATTTATATCTGCATCAAGTCATCTGAATCAATTATGGCTTAGATTCTGCATATATACCCAAATAAAAGAAAGCATTTCAAAATATTTTTCTAAGAAGTTAAATGTTAATATACTAAAACATTTGAATCATTTTCCTCAGGCATTAACAACATTAAAATAAAAATCCCTGTTCCTCTGATTCTGAAAAGGAAGATTATAATAATAATGAACATGAATTACACATAATGTTAATACAAAGTAGTGTGCTAGAGGCTGGTCTGAGGATAAAGACCTTTTTCTATAAATGTGCAATCATAATTATCTGGCTATTCCATAACAGAATCATGTGTGTAGTGTGTATAGTTAAGGGAAAGTGCTTAGAGGTGGTTTTGATATGCAGTTAAAAAAGCTCTTTCCAACTTGTTTCACATGGCAATCCACTTAGCTAATCAATGTTAGTGGTCATATCGATAGTTCCAAAAGTCTAGATGTTATTCACATTTAATATGATTTGCCACTGGGATTCTCTTAAAAACAAGTGAAATGTACCTGAATAACAAGATATCTTTGAGGGTCTCGGGCCATCCTTGAAAATTCAGCAGCCAGTTCCTTGAATTTAGGTCTACTGTCAGCATCAATCATCCAACCTGGAAATTCACACACAATCAAAATGTTAATATATCCACAATTAGGAAAAGGAAAATGTGAAAAGTATTTTTACAATATGATTTGAAAAATAAGAAAACAAAAGAAATAATCCAATAGGTAAGGTTCTATCTCAGTCAGTTGACATTTTTAATGCCATGCAATATGCTATAAAATAATGTATAATTTTTTTTGTTGATCTGATTTAAAGCTTATTTTTCGTAGAAAATAGGACATGGGTAATTATGATATAATCTAAGATATTTTTCATTAATGTGATGATATTTTTTTTGATGATATTTTTACAAAACATTTGCTTTGATGGTTATAAATGTGTTGACTGGAATATTTATCATTTTGTGACAGGAGTGACATGGAAGAAAAAATTTGGTTGCAAAAGTCTGGAGTGCAATAAAGAGGAAAAACAGGAATAGAGAGCAAGTTTCTCATGCTACCTTTCCTCTGCTGGAAAAAAGTAAAGCCAAGGGATAGGTAATGTTTGTCCAGCAATGGCCATTAGCTTATCTTTCCAGCATAAAAGTGCTATCAGAAAATTTCAGGACATGCATTATTATGGCACTGAGTGTCTAGATAAAGTGGGTCTTATCTCCCCAGGCTATGTTTATAAACCTGAAGTGGTGACAAGAAAAAAGGGATCAAAGTTCTCTTGATTTTCCTGCTGAATGAATCTCTTCTACCTAAATTTTAATTCTCCAAAAAAGAAGGGGTAAAACTCTCTATTAGTAAATGCTTTCCTGGTTTTATATTATTTTATGAAAGTTTCTAAATCATTCCCTATGTTGGTTACATGATCAATTTATAAAATACATGCATGTGTCTAAACTTTATTGCAGAGATGAATATCTAGCAATGTTTGATCAAATAAAGCTATTGTTTGTTTCATTGTTTTCTAGGAATTCAATCTTTATTCTTGATCTAAGAATCCTCTGCTATACGTTTGCATATCATTATCATTACCTACCTTTTTTCCTTCTAATAAAGCTCTAAAGGTCTATGTTCTACATGCATTCATATTTTAAAAATGCTTGCTGATGCCAAGATGCTAATGCAAAAATAGGCATTTCTGGAACTACTGGAGTCAAAAAAGGTTAACTTTGCAGTGAGTATTGGTTTCTCTCTAAGTAAATATTGAGTAAATAGAACTATGCTTTAAGAAAAGGGCATGCTGACCTGAACTGCAAAGAACATTTTTTATTTCTTCCCTCACTGTCAGAATGCATCACACATGTCATGAATATAAATCTGAGTAGACCAGGGTCCAAAGTCTCTTATTAATAAGATGCTTATTCACCTTCACCAGTTTGTTTCTTTGCTAAACCTGTGTAAATCAAAAGGGGAAAACCCCAGATTATACTAGGGAGATTGCTGTACGTTAATCTTACTTAAATTAAGTCAGGAACTCCAGAGACTTCCCTAATTCTATTTAAATTAAGGGCCTAGGCTTCCAAAACACATTTATAATACATATGTGTCTGGGGCAAAGGAAGGGGAATGAAAAGTAAGGCAGTTTGATGTAAACAAATGATCAAATTGAAAAAAATAAGTAAATACTCATAACCTTTTTCATTCAGTGTAGATTCATTTCTCCCCACTTATTGCTTTCTCTTGACTAAAACTGTTATGTCTATTTCTGTTAGATTCCGTTTTTTAAAAAGTATCAGTTTTAAGCTTTCTCTATGTTTAAATCATTTCTTCAAATAATTTATTTAGTTATATTTCCCATTAATATTGCTAACATTAATGTCATTAGTAAGAGTATTGTGCCTAGCTATCATTTCATGACAATTTTGCTGTCATGGAAATGATATGAATAAGGAGTATAAGAGACAGATAAATTTGACATCACATCACAGCATGGAAGCATGATACTGCTTTACATGAACAATAATCACATCAAACATAAGTGTCTACAAGCTTCTTGCACAATTGTTTTTGAACTGTTATATTTCCCAAACAAGAGAAACTTTTTTTTCCAGGAACATAATATTATAAAAATTTAACATACAGGCAATTCTTAGTATTTGCATGTATTTGCAAAACCACAAAAAGCATTCCTCTAACTGTTTTTTAGGCAGATAGATTATATCAGTGTGTAATTCCCCAAAGCAAAACCTAATATGAAAACTTATGACCTTGACATTATTAGAGATGCAGTTCCAGAAATGGGAATTAGTCCAAAGGGCAGTAACTAGGTAGGAATGACAGCAAGCACTCACAGATGTGTGAGCTAGCTACCCCAAGCTGAAGTAGCTACTCTGTCTTGCAATCCCATATTTCAGATGAATTTCAGCAACGTTTCTTTATTTTTTGCATTCAATTTTATTTATCTATTTTGTATTTGTTTGCATGCATTTCATAACTACAACTTTAGGAACATAGTAATTCTTTCCACCGTACCCACCTTCCCATCCACATTCCTACCCCTATTCCCCTTCCCTCTCCTGTTCCCAGTCTTGTTTTTTTACTAAGATCTATTTTAAATTTATACACAGAAGATTAACTCTACTCTAGGTAAAGAGTTCAACACTTTGTATAAGTAAGAAAAAAAAAAGAGAAAAAGAAAAACAGAAAACAAACAAAACACCAAAAAAATAAAAATAAAAACAAGAACAAGACTGTTCCTCCACAGTCCAGACAAGGGCTGCTCAAAGTCACTGCATTTCAAAGGTAATTTCGCTCTTTTTTTTTTTTTTTATAAACTTAATTATCCTTAAAGAAGAACTTAAGAATGATACATCTTTTGTGAGCACTTAGACATAACTATATTTGTGAGACATAAGAATATCTTCCACTAAAACAAAGTAATTCTTTGAGAACAAGTATTACTATTAAGTCTCATAATACAACTCCTTGAGGACAGAGGTCCTGCATGGGAGGTTAGTCTACAGTGACTCCTGTTGTTTATTTAACAATGAACACTCTTATGTATGATGTCAGTGATCACCCCAGGTTCTTGACTTGAGCTACCTAGGCTACAGAAGCCTTTTGGATGTACAAACTCCTTCAGTATAGCGACAAGGCCACAGGCAAAGTGGAAGCTCTCTCCTCCCCTCAGAGGAAAATACATCCTTTTCTGGTGGCCGCTTCAGAGAAACATTTTACAAATAGAGAGATATGGATAATTATTTGCTAAGAATGATGAAGATGATTATAGTAATATTTTGAGATCTTACATTTGACCATGACCATGTAAACATCGATAGTGCAGATGGGAGGCTGAGGCAAACGTTCTCCTTTCTCTAATAAATCAGGAATTTCTCGGGTTGGAATTCCATCATAGGGTTTTCCTCCAAAGGTCATCAGTTCCCATATAGTTACTCCTGCGTTGGAGATGAAATTCTTACATAAGCATATTAACAAGATAGTTGCACAAATCAGCAAAGTGCCTGTGATAAAAGAAAGCTTTGTAAAGACCAATTACAAAAGAGTTCCAAGAAAGGCTTTTCAGATTCCTATGCCCGTTATGAGAATCTGAATGCCAAAATCTTTGTGGAGGATTCAATTCTCATATTATTGTCTTGGAATTTCTAATCAATAGCAGAAATAATTTAAATTGTGTATCAGAATATAGAATCTGTTGCCGATTTGTACTTCTAAGTAACACTTTTTACTGATCCAAGTTGTGTTTCATTATACCAAATTATAGTCCCAAACAGTTAACTTGTTACATACATATGTATTTTTGTATTAAATAAATATGACTGATATTAGTTTTGAGATTAGCCTCTCTGCTATAAAAGCCCTTAAAGGAAAAATTCAGATACCTGAATGATTGATAACTTTAAATTATGGCAAGGAATTGTAGACCTTTTTAACTGGTACCAAAAAATAACTGGAATAAAACAGACTCATTTCTTTAGCACATATGGGAGGCTGAGTGAGGAGTGATCCATATGTAAAATACTATAGGCACAGTGGACGTCCATGAAATAGAAGTGAATTAAGAGCAATTTATTCCTTAGATAATGACACTACTTCCTTGAGTTACAAGAAAACTGGTTTCCTCTGAAAAAGCAAATATCTAAATGTTAGTATGCAAGGAGTCTGTTCTTATAATAATGATTCTGATGTATGCAATAAAATATGCACTACAGAGCTCCTCTCTACAATATGATAATTACATAGCTAAAAATTCACATTTTTCTTAAAAATAAAGATGCTTAAGTATAGAAATAGCTAAGTTGGCATAATAATATTACAAAGTGAATTTTGATCAATGCTTGTATACAACAGTCTTTTAATACAAAAAATCCATTAATTAGAACCATGCTTTATTTCCACTACCATCTCCAATGAATCATTAATTCAATTAATGCCTTCTTTGGTTATAACATTTGCCATTTCCTGATGATAAAAATACAAAAATACAAGACATAAAATTTATGTCAATTTTATGATGTTTTGTTAATGTTTATAACTTATGATTCTCAAATATAACATAAATATATAACTAGTGGTACATTTTAACTGCATGGTCTTTATTAAGCCTTAATTTTGCATATCAAGGAGTGAGCTTCATAGAACCAATGTTTGTTTGTTTGTTTGTTTGTTTCGACAGGCAGAGTTAGACAGTGAGAGAGAGAGAAGAGAGTGAGAGTTATAGACAGTGAGAGAGAGACAGAGAGAAAGGTCTTCCTTCCATTGGTTCACTCCCCAAATGGCTGCCACAGCCGGTGCTGTGCCGATCTGAAGCCAGGAGCCAGGTGCTTCCTCCTGGTCTCCCATGAGGGTGCAGGCACCCAAACACTTGGGCCAGCCTCCACTGCCTTCCCAGGCCACAACAGAGAGCTGGACTAGAAGAGGAGCAACCGGGACAGAATTTGGCGCCCCAACCGGGACTAGAACCCAGGGTGCTGGCGCCGCAGGTGGAGGATTAGCCAAGTGAGCCACGGCGCCAGCCAGAACCAATGTTTTTAAAATCCAGTGTCCACGAGGCAAACTGAATAAAAGTGAGAAGTGTATGACTTTTCTTTTGTAGTCAATATCATACTTTTACAGTATATATTTTATTAAAATATTTTATTAAATAGGCAATTATAATAGAGAAAGTAGCAGGTCGGAGCTATGGCATAGTGGGTAATGCCACAGCCTGCAGTGTTGGCACCCCATATAGGTGCTGGTTCGAGTCCCAGCTGCTCCATTTCCAATCCAGCTCTCTACTATAGCCTGGGAAAGCAGTAGAAGATGGCCCAAGTCCCTTGGGTCCCTGTACCCACGTGGGAAACCTGGTAGTAATGCCTGATACCTGGCTTTGGGTCAGTGCAGCTCTGGCCATTGTGGCCATCTGCGGAGTGAACTAGTGATCAAAGAGCTTTCTCTTTCTCTCTCTCTCTCTCTGGCTCTACCTCTCTCTGTAACTCTGTCTTTCAAATAAATATTTAAAAAATAGAGTAGATGCTCTCCTATCTCTGTCAAAACTTCCAATTTAAGCATGAAATAAAGCAATTAAAAATCAAAATAACAGAAAATATTCTATAGAAGTATGTAAACACAAAAACAAAACTTGAAATATCAGAATCACCACTTCTTTCTATAATAATCCATTCACCTTGTTGTGGAGATAATAATATGTAGTTAAACAAGGATGGCTTCTTGTAAAAGGAAAACTTACTAAGAAGCATACTCAAAACTTACATTGCAATTCCATAATTTGAAGATATATATTAGAATTGATTCATATTTTTATCAAAATAAAAATGCACCCAATGGTGATTTTCCATAGTGCTACAGTGTAAACAAGTATATTTCTCTCTGCCTTCTAGAATTTTTGCCATCAATTATGATACATCCTAAAAATCTTAGCATGCCTTATGAATATGGGTTGATGACCCAGACAATGTTTCAAAATGGAGTTTTCTCTCTCTTTCTCTATAGTCTCTCTCTCTTTCTTAATCTTCATCATCATCATCATCATCATCATTTATCATTTATCTTTACTGAATACTTTTGAGATTTTGCCATTCAACATGAGGAAACTTTTATAGCCTGAATAACAGAATTTTCTCAAAAGACAAATGTTACTATTAAAAATATAACTGTTTTGTCCACATTTGTTTCTTTATTTCTTTGTTTTAAGGTCACTTAAAATTTGCCTATATGGGCCACCATTGTGGCACAGCAGGTAAAGCTGCTGCCTCAGATGCCAGAATCCCATATAGGCACTGATACGGGTCCATGCTGCTCCACATCCACTCCAGGTCCCTGCTATTGGCTTGGAAAAACAGCAGAAGATGGCCCAAGTGCTAGGACTCCTGTCATCCACATGGGAGACCTGAGGAAAGCCCCTGGCTCCTGACTTCAGTTTGTCCAGCCCTAGCATTGCAGCCATCTGGGAAGTGGACCAGTGGATGAAATCTCTCTCTCTCTCTATTTGTCTCTCTTTATCTCTCTATAACTCTTAGATAAATAAATAAATCTTTTTTTAAATTTTCCTATAGCAGATTGCCACATCTAAGGGAAACTTAAGTAGAAAAGAGAAACAAAAATAAAAAAATATATAGTACACCATATAACATCCATGTTATGATGATATATAAATTTGCCATATAGTATCTGTTTATCTATATCACATAGTATTTACTATAAGCTTTATCATGTAATACATAAATGCTAATATTATAATCTGCATAACACGTTTCATGTAATATATGTTTATTTTCTTTGTATCATGTAATATCTACATATCTATAGTAGCTATATATATCTATATATTCTATGTATCATGTAATTTATATATATTTACTTTTTATACTAGTTTAAAAACTAAATTTCTCCAAGTATGCTTATGTCTATACCTCAAGCACATCATATTTTCTGTTTCTAAGCTGAATAAAACACATGTAGCTTTCATGGAAATTGTAGTGCCTCCTATGGCATATACATACACAGAAAAATCCACTTTATTTAAATGTCTTAAATAATTGTTTAAAATTAAAAGGTAAACCTAAGTTTATGTTTCAATTAAATGAATTGTACCATATTTTAAATCCTACCACCACAAATTGCTACCAAAGCAGACATATAGCACATGGCTATTAATATATAGTCAGTAGAGATATTATTATAACACATTTTAAAGAACAAAGAAATTACAAAACAGGCAGATGCTGGAGTATTTTTTAATGAGAGAGCTAAGAGTTAATTTTAGAATATGACTCTTGTAAAAACAATATGATTTAGAATATGATTCTTATAAAAAGGTTTCCTTAATACAATAAAATATTTGGTTTAAGATATTTTATACAAGCAACATATGTTTTTTAAAAGCGTTAATTCACAAGGAAGATTTATTTACCATAGCTCCAAACGTCACTCTGGTGGGTGAATTTCCTATAATGTATACACTCCAAAGCCATCCATTTGATTGGCATCTATTAAAAAAAGTGAAAGTTTTATAGTACATAAAATATTTTCTATATTTATTTCCCAAATGTCAGTTTCTTAACTGACCTCAACTATATTTTTTGACTGTGTGTATAGATATAAATATCAGAATATTTCAAAAAGTTCATGGAAATTGGAATTAAAAGACAAGTTTTCTTTGGTGTAAAAGATTTTTAAATTTATTCATTTAAGGAGTCTTCAAATAACTTACGGGAAATCCATAGTATAAAAAATAAGCATGGATTTTAATTTTTTTAATCAAAATAAATGACGTTTAGCTCAATTTTCCATGAATTCTTCAAAAAAACCCCATGTGTGTATATATATATATGTATATATGTTAAAAAATAGTATATATATATTTTAACATAAGAAAGAAATGAATTTAGTTTTATTAAATTCCAGTGAATTAACTCAGATGTGCTATACTTAGCTTTTTGAATAAAAGCTTCATAAACTGTGAAAACTAAGGAAATAGGAATAATTTTTTATACCTCATAATGTTCAGTAATTAAGTTACTATTTAATATTATAAACAAGATATCAACTCTAAACGGCTAACTTGCAGTTAAAATTGTGTTCCCATTTTTTTTTCTCCATAGAAAATAACATTTTTCACATTTTCAGTTATCCTTTTTCACACTTAGAGACACATTTTGGGAAACTTATACAATGAACTCTTTCTACAATTGCACCCTGACTTTCTCCTCTCAATATAATTCGGTCACTAAATTGCTTCAAGTCATGCATTCCAGAGGTAGCTTTGCTTTGTTCTCCAGCTACAAATGACCTCCCTTGTCTTGGTTAGCCAGAATTGAAACTATGTACCGTTTTCAGAATAGGAACCACATAAAACAGTGTGAGAGAATCAGCACAAATCCATCATCACTACAAGAAAAACAACTCAACCACATACCCTGCTCATGATGGGTCAGCAGAATGCATTTCAACTACGAAGGACAGCATTATATAGCTGGGAATATAATTAGGTTCTACAGAATAAAGATAAACACTTCTACTTTGCAGTTGAAAGCTGAAAACTAAATAGGCCTTTGAAATCATGAGGTTGGCTGCTCACCAAGGTGACACCAAGGTAACTCTATGATAGAATCATGGTATTCAGTGAAAGGGAACAGAAGACACATTGAAAATAATTTCCCTATGGGCAAGGAGTTAGCTAACTTTATGGACTACGGACATTGTGTTAAGAAGTAAGTGTAAATCACAGGTGGCTTGATAAAGACTTAATGGTTACCAGACATCTAACGCTATAATGAATCTTGCTTTAGACAAATCTTACAGCTGCATGTTCTCAAGACAAGTGAAGTCATGTAATTTATAGACTTCTACATTTATGCAATCTTGTAGTGAATTTCAAAGCCTTAGTCTCAAACTCCTGAAATTTTATAGTAAACAAGCAAAATAGGCTAATAAAATCAAGGAAAATCAGACAACTCCACAAAATTGAACTTTTTTAAAGAAAAGTGTGCTATTTTGACTTGTGAAAAGTTTGAATAGAGACAGATATACAAGAGTTTAGGATAAAAATCAATGTTAAGCATTTGAAAACCTAACATTGTAAAATATTTATAACATACATTTGAACAGTCCATGATAAATATGGCTCATGACAAACATATTTATATGACATGTGAGTAATGTCATTGTGTAAGTTTATGAGTCACCATAGATTAGACTGTATTAGGATATTTCATTTGGCCTATCCAGATCTAGGATTCCCTAAAGCATCTCCATATGAAGGCTACCTTAACTGATTCACTAAGAATGGCAATCCAGGGGGCAACACAGCAGATCAAGCAGTCCCTTGCAATACCAGTATACCATATCTGAGTGCCAGTGTGAGTCCTGGCTACAGTGCTTCCCATCCAGCTTCCCACTTATTGAGCCTGGGAAGGCAGCAGATTATGGCCCAAGGGCTTGCGTCCCTGCTACACATGTGAGAGACCTGGAGGAATTCCTGGTTCCTAGTATTGGACTCACCCAGGCCTGGCTGCTATGGTTATTCAGAAAGTGACCCAGCATATGGAAGATATTTCTCTCTCTCTCTCTCTCTCTCTCTCTCTCTCTGCCTTTCAAACAAGTAACTAAATAAATCTTTAAAAGCAGAACAAAGCAAAAGAATGTCAAGCTGAGCAGCAACTCAAAGAGGAAATCCAAGAACTGAGGCATGGACTGAGGCCATATAGTGGTTGAGAGTCAGGAACACAGTTGTTAGGCAGACGCCGAGACTTAGTGGCTCTGTTCAGGCCCCTGGGATATAGCAGATTATAATCTAGTGGACAAAGTCAGAGAACAAGGGAAACAGTAAACCATACACTGTGATAGAAGACAAAGAAAAAAAAATGAAGCTCAATAAAAACAATCCATTGTATCTGATATAAAGGGATTAGAAGTTAAAAAGGTTGTGAATCTTCCAAGGAATTGTGGTGCCTTTCAGTAGCCAAGCTTCTCTCTTGTCTATGAAAGCAAAGTGTGCCTCTTTGTGAGCCTAAGTCCCTGCTCTCAGACTGAATGGGCACTTCCTATGGTACTGTGTTAAAGTTTAAGTTCTGGAGTTCCCAAGGATCCACTCACATATCTTCACTGGAGCTAACATGAAGACCACTTGGGTCCAGACAGGCACATGCATTGCTTTGCTTCAGTTACCTTTGAGAAATGGAAACTGGAGATATATCTATCTTATCTATCCATAGATACATAATAAATACCTATCTACCTATGGATATATTAGACAGATATCAATATAGATATAGAGGATATATATAGTTAGATAATATAGGTATAGATATAGATATAGATATACACACATACACACACACATACACATTAGATCCTGGGCAGAAAAAAAGGCAAATATAAGAGGACTTTATAATCTTCTAAACCTCAGGCTCAATCATTTCTTCCCATAAAGTACAGAGTTAAAAGGCTATTATAGTCTACTTTCAAACTATATCGCTCACAAAAAGATACCTACCTTTCCTCCATCAGCATTATACTCTTTTTCATCTCCTTCCAAGAGTCTGGCCAGTCCAAAATCTGTGATTTTCACATGGTTTGGAGATTTTACTAAAACATTACGGGCTGCCAAATCCCGATGAACAAGCCGTCTTTCTTCCAGGTACATCATTCCCTGAAAAACAGCACGTTCCCAACAATAGTTGGTTAATGCCTACGTATGTTTTCCCATATACTGAAAAGGAGTCTCTTAGCATTCAGTTGAAAGTGCTTGATTTCTTCAAGTTTAGCCAGAATACTGGAAAATTTTCAAAATACCAGAAAACCTGGGGGGGAAAGCCAACTTCAAGTAGTTTTTGGCCTTTCCCCTTTAAAGATGAATGAATTACCTGCACATGAGCTAAATGTTAGATCATCTTTTTTCTTCAGATTTGATGTCCTTCCACAAACACTTTCATTAGTGAGGTGTGCAGGTATCTAAGCACATCAGCTAACAAATACTTGGACTGACCACAAATTTCTAATCATTTTCTTCTCAATAATTTGTTTACTGTCATCTTCCTCATACATCCATTTCAAGCAAATATACCTATTTATAATTTTAAAAAATATTTCACTCATAAAATAATAGTGCTAAAATCACCACTGTAAGTTCAGTAGAGGCCAGATAATTATAGAATTTTTATTAATTATGCACAGAATAAAGTGTACCCTATGGGTCTTAAAAGTCTATGATTTTTAAATGCTTTCATGACATTAGCAGTGATTATAAGAATTGCATAGTTTATAATGGCCCACTAATTAGCCTTTAATTTGCTGTCTTCATAAAACATATAAGCAAATTTAAAAATAAGATTTATTGATGATTGACAAAAGGTAAAATAGTTGGCTCTCACCCACAATACATATTATATATATATATGTACATTAATACACACATATCTTATACACTGTAGCTATACATACTTAGAAAAAATAATGTAATCCATAGAAGTAATAATTAGTTTATTAATTTTACTTCATCAGTAGCAAAACAGAGTTATTGAATCTTATCCTCAGCAAAATGTTTATATAACACTAAGGAAATAAACTCAGAGGCCTACATTAGGTTAGATTACAGTGAAGATATATTTAATGAAGAATTAGGGAAAATTCTATATTTGATGATTTCAATGATAAAAGTCACCATTCAAAAACAAATCAAAATTATTACAAAATGGCTGCAGCACAGTCTTCTGCCAATTGCAAATCAATGCTTTTGGCAGTTAACATTACAACTTCAGGGCTCTGATGGATTAATGGTTTCTGATATCAAAACAAAAGCTGTAGAAAGCAGACATATAAATCATACAGGTCAAAAAATAATGAACCGCATGCCCAGTGTAGTGTAAAGAGAAGATTGCTTCAAACAGCATCATGAGCCAAACTCCATATAAATGCCCATTAAACACAACCAATGGAGATAACACCTGATATGATCCAATCAGTCAGCAGTTAGGTGACACTGGATGTATTAGTGTTTTCTGAAATCAACTCACAAGTGGAATTTATGGGATTTTTGCCCTCTTTCCTGAATAGTGCTTTCTGACTACATCAAAATGGACATTCCTAGAGTAAGATAAATGGAGATGATATAGCCCTTACATGACTTTAAAAAAATCAAAAAAGAAACTTACTGCTTGGAGATAAAGCATCTTCATGTCTCCTCAAATAATTTTGTCCTTTTAAGAAATGTCCATAAAACATTCATTATTGTCTGTCTTACCATATTCATATCAGAATATGGGAAGTGTGTTGGTATTAGGTTAATATTCAGATCCACACACATTTATTTATAGAACACACACTAGCATGTAACCATTAAAGGCATCTGATCTCCAGTTTTCTAGACTTGCATCAGGAATTCTGTTTTTATCATTTATAATACTCCTCTGCCTTCTTCATGTATGAGTAACTGACTCTTCAACTAATTGATGCCAGAAGTAATACTATGGGGAAAATATTTCCAAGATATGCTTATAAAATGAAATCTGAAACATAAAATGAAAAATTATCATTGGTGATTGATTAAATAATGAAGAAGAGTAAATTGAGAATGATTCTGCTTTATTTTTTACTTTTATAATTTAACTAGATAATGATTCCTTGAGCCAAATGTCATACTATGAGAAATACCACTTATGTGTTTTTAAACATATTCAGCAATAGTGATATATATTATACCACCAAGGAACCAACTCACATTCACTATGAAATTTAAGATTGTGCAATGGTTAGAATGCTTATATCTCCACCCATTCATATTTTAAACCCTAACCTCCAAAGTGATGGTATTTGCAGGTGTGGACTTTGTGTGGTGAATTAATGAGAGCAACAGCCTTCTCAATGGTATTAATGATCTTTGAAAGAGACACCAAACTGATCTCATGTTCTCTCAATGAAATAAAGCCATAGTGGCTATTAACAGTAAGGAAGTGGGTCCTCACAGAACACCGAATTTACTAGCACCTTGACTTGCTGTATCTAGCTGCCAGAATTGTGGAAAAATAAATTTCTGTTGTTTATAAGTCATCTAATGCATAGTGTTTTATTATAGCAGATTAAGATACTCTAATGGCCCATTCTACAACACAAGCAAAACTTCAAAACTCCAGTAGTCCTTTGATACTCTGCACACAAAACCTCAGCATGTGAGAAACTACCTTGAACCTTAATACTGTTTGTCCAGAAAAAGTGTCTTTAAAAATAATGAGAACTCACTATAGGAGGCTAGGTGAAAAAATCTCTGCAGTATTTCTCTCCCCTAGCTGATCATCACTGAAAGAAATAAAAACAGAAGCTTCTACATCAACAACACCAAATCATCAAAATACATCTGTAGAGTTGCTTTGTAACTAGAAAGCATGATTGGACAGATGGATGCTTCCAAGTCAGTAATTATGATTGCCACCTCAAGTTCTACTTTCACACCCTGAATAAGTGTTGAATTATCTGTGGATTTCTCTCAATGTATTTCTCTGCATTATAGTCATTAAGATAGGATTTTCTTACTGGAAGATTTCTAATGAGTCACATTCTTTGATAGATCCACCAATATGAAATCACTCTAATTTAAAGTGATGGAACTGAAGAGGCACAGAGTTATTAGAAATAGCAGTCACAAAATTAAACCATATGAAGTCCCTGGAAGATTAAAGATGAATAAAGAGGGGTCATTCATTATAGTTAGAGGGATGATGACTTGTTTGGGGAAAAAAAAAACCCTCATACTCTGCCCTATAGCATCTCCCATGTTCTTTCTAGTCCATCTCAAGTAGAGTAGATTATGGGAACATTAATACCAACAATAAACATAGCTAATATCAACACAAGGCTTAGGACACAACAGACACTAAATGCAATACTTCTACTTTGGTTGGTTAGCTGAATCCCATGAGTTTTGCACAGTTTGCATGCCATTTCAAATACAAAAATGCCAAAATTATGAGAAGTGGAGTTTCTTTCTCCAAACGATCTGGATGGGAATTGGTTTCTTGCTGTAGGACTACACAGTTGAGCCTACCCCTTCTCGTCATGGGCAATGGAATAATGTAGGCACATAGTACACAGCTGTAAAAGATCCTAGTGGTTTCATGGAGAAAAAAAATCTGAGCTTTCTATGAATTGAAGGCTGTAATGCAGGTTATTGAATTTATTTATATTTAACATCTAGTTAAATTATAGAAACTCTTATAGTTTCAAAGGAATTTTAATTGTATGGTTTGGAGACTCCATTCTTGCTCTGACCATAGGAAAAATCAGGTTGTTGGAATTGGAATGGATGTAGATTCTACAGTCAATTTCTTGGTTCAAACCCCAGTTTTGCCATATTGTAGATGTGTGGTCCTAAGTAAATTATTTAACCTTTCTGTCATCATTTTTCTCCTCATTTAATAAGCACAATGGCATCTATCACAGTTTTCTGTGAGGGTTAATTAGCATGCATACTACACTCAAATACTAACTGACATATAGTAAGTACAGAACATACAAACCTTGATTATTGTTCCACAAATAAATATCAACCATCTGATAATGGACAAGAATTGCTTTCTCTCGTTAACTTGAATTGCCTCTTTCAGAAAATCCGTGAACCTCAGCTAATACATCACAGTGGGTGTTCAATAAACATTTGCACATTGTGATAAATATACCCATATCCTACTGATCATGATTAATATGCAGATACACATTTCAGAATTATTGTTATTCAAAGTGTTATTAAATCCTGGTTTTCCTGAGGGAGCTGTCATATAAGGAGAAAGAAAAAATTGAGGGATGTATTAAAAGATTTTGTGCTCTCCAAAAAATATATTTGATTTCAGGAGTTTAGTGAAGAAAAACGTCATGAACAAGATAGATGTAAAAGTCTTAATAGATAGTGAGGTGAGGTCTCCCAAATTATTTGTCACTAATCACCCAGAACAAAGACGAAGTTTCAGTGGATAGGTTTTGGGTGATATTTTGTATACTTCACAATTCACATACTACAGCCCAAATTTATTATAACTGCTAAGAATTCACCATTACACAAACTATTCAAAATTTACCATTTTTCATACTTTCTAAGGATGCGCTGTCTGCAAAGATGTGCATCACATATATCACACTAGCTAGAGATGGTCAAATTTTATTCTTGATCTTCAGAAATGTACTTTGATACAAAACTCAAAGAAATTTTTATTATAATTGAATTTAACATTTTAATATCTTTCAGAAATAACTCACATATAGGGCTCCTTGGAAAAAAATCAATGAGTGAATTGATTTTAAAATATTGGTATTGGTAAATACCTGGCAATGACCTTCTTACAATATTATGATATTTGAGTCATAATCATGTAGCAAAACCAATCATTATTATGTTTTAATTCCATGTGAAAATGTATTCTTCTCAGCTGCAGGAAGCTACAGAGAGTCAAGAGAAACAATACTATTTCTAACAATAATTATTTGCTTCTCAAATACTTGCTATGTGATAATTTGATAATTTCATCAAATACATGTGTAGAACTAAACATTTTGAGTTGCATTAGATTCCACTGGTCCTAATCTATGAAGTTACCAAGAATTCACTTTTTTCTGTGTTCATTCAAATGAGCCAAGCATTATTAATAACATAAAGGTTCAGGAGACCTAGCTTCATTTGAAAATATCCCCTCTTTTATACCTGTCCTTCTAAAATCAGTTCTATTCCTGAAGGGAAATAAAAATCCTCATGTATAAGCATGTTCTATGGAAAAAAAAAAAAACTTTTAGAGTGAAGAAACTGATTTTACACAAATCGTGCATGAAGGATAACCAAGGGGGCTCTGTAACTGTATCAACAGAGAAGTCTTTTCAAGCAGTAAAATCTGGTTTGTGGCCGAGTAGAAAGCACACAGAACTGATCATTCAGAGATGGAGAAGTCCTGGGCAAATTGCTAACTAGGTTTATGACCACAGGTACTCATTTCACTTCTGCTATAAAAGTGACAGATTGGCCTGAATGATCTCTGAGGTTACCTCTAGCTTTAAAGTTTTATTCCATGATAGATGGAACTGTAAAATATATCTATCTGAAATACTAAATTGTGGGCCAATAATAGACAGAGAAAACCATAAAGAGATAGAGTAGATGTCTCCCGTCAGGTGTTTACTGAGAGCCATGAATGTGTTCTGGTAAAACTCATTTTAGCTCATCCTAGGTTTAAGATACCAGATGCTAGAAATAAACCCTGTTTACTTACTTTCTGTTTAATCCTGGTCAATTTCCAGAGTACTCGTATGTTTCACTTTTCATATTCATTCTATGGGGATAATGATAATCTCTACCCTGCGGACTGTTTCAGGATTCAATGGCTCAATCACTGTAAAAACACCTAATATACAAAATATTCTGAGATACCATGTATTCATTAAACAAATGAATAACCTGAAATCCATCCTTATTATTGAAAATGTAATACGATGGCCCTAAGGAAAAGAAAGGCAGTCAGCTGAAACACTGCCCATTCCGCACAGTCAGATATAGTAATTTCTGATTCTCTTTCTAGTTGTTCCTGTTCAGAGTTAGAAAAACAGACTCATGTGGTTGTTCTGGCCTGGCTTAGAATTAATACCTCTTAATTCTCATACTTGCACAAACAGCTGTAATCTTTTTCTAAAGATTTATTTTTATTTATTTGAAATACGAAGTTACAGATAGAGGTAAAGAAAGGTAGAGACAGAGAGATGAGAGAGAGATCCTCCATCTTCTGGTTCACTCCCCATATGGCTGCAATGGCTGGAGCTGAGCCGATCTGAAGCCAGGAGCCAGGAGACGTGGGCTATCTTCCACTGCTTTCTCAGGCTCATTTAGCAGGGAGCTGGATAGGAAGTGGAATAGCTGGGACTCAAACTGGTGCCTATATGGGATGTCAGTGCTGCAGGCTGGGGCTTTAACCCGCTGTGCCACAGCACTGGCCCCAACAACTGTAATCTTCAAAAGACATGGTTAGGTTGTAGGCCTTAAAATGATTTTGAAATCTTGAGAATAACCTATTTTCTGTCATTTAAGTCATAAGTAAATATTATTTGCTATTTGAAATATGTTTTCTGCAAATAATCTCAACATGTTTATATGCATGTGTGCACTCGTACTTGCATGTAGAAGATGCTACAGTTAGCTGTCCATAAATCTCAGGACCGAGGCACTCATATCCTCAGCAGGAAATGCTGGCTGCTGATGGCTCTTATCTCATTAAATCTGTCCTGGGCTGTGACACTCAGTCCTACCACAGAGGGAGCTGCTTTGCTGGAGTTTTCTTCCTCTTACCAGAAGCAGTCCACATCCATAGGGGCAGTGATTGGTTAACGTATTGACAAAAACCTTAGCCCTTTAGACTACTGTGAATAGTTATGCCAGCTCCATGCTTCTTACTGGTATTGGATGAAGCCATACTGCAACTTTCTTGTAGCTCAACTTTTTCCTCTATCCCACACTGTTTTTCTCAATACCTTTTAGGTATTCCCAAGGATATTTGCAAAAAAAGTACTTCTTGCATGCAATCTATCTCAAACACATTTTTGGGAGTCAACTTAAGGTAAAATGTCTAATTTTTTCTTTTATTTTCCTTTAGGAATTCAGGTGGACAGAGTATTCAGCTAATCATATTTCATAATTCATATATCAGTTATCATAGTTCTCCTGTAATCTCCACCCAAATTACATTCTCTATCCATCATAATGGAGTTTTGCATTATTTTAACACATGATAGTTTGTGTATTGTGATGTCATGCTTTACTCATTTTTTAGATTTAAACACATTGGTATAAACAATCCAGTTTCTGCTTCTTGTCGCATTAAATTACACATACAACTAACAGACATGTACACATATATAACACATTTCGGCACTGTCGATTTACTATCTATTTAAAAACTGATGAGCACCAAATATTCCTCCATCTCCTTAACACAATAAACAATGCTGATATACACCATTGTGTAATGCTGTATATTCACTCAATAATATAAATAATATGCTACTCAATATTAATTTTAGCATAGGAATCTAGGTAAGTAATAACAGAAAAGTCATCCTACAAGAATAACATGGAGAGGGTTCTTGCTAAATAAGAACATTGAAATATAAACGTTATTGTATCTGCTTGCATATACAAAATGAGTAATATTTACTAAGTACTTACTTTGATAGAAACTGCTCTAAATGCTCTGTATGTATGGACTCACAAGGACCCAAAGAGATTTAGATTACTGTCATTCCCATTTGAAGATGAGGACACTGATGTACAGCCAGAAAAACTTACGTGCCCAAAGGTGATAGCTGGTACATGATGAACAGTAGCAGAGCCAAGATTTGTGTGCACCAGCTTTATTCCAGAGGCAATGATCTTAACCATCTTGGTATATGACCACATATATAAAATCATACTCAACAGACAATACAACCATATATGAAACTAACAAAAGAGAGTAGCTATAGTGGAATGACTAATATACAGTGAATGCCCTCAGAATTCAGTGAAGACTCTTGCACATGATACACATTATTTAAAAGATTGATTTATTTATTTGAAACTCAGAGTTACACAGAGAGAAAGTGAGGCAGAGAGAGAGAGAGAGGCTCTCCATCTGCTGGTTCACTCCCCAATTGGTCACAATGGCCGGAGCTGCGCCAATCAGAAGCCAGGAGCCAGGAGCTTCTTCCTAGTATCCCACGTGAGTACGGGGGCCCAAGACCTTGGGCCATCTTCTACTGCTTTCCCAGGCCATAGAACAGAGCTGGATCAGAAGTGGAGCAGCCGAGAACGGCAAGATGGCGGAATAGGAAGGGAGCACACTATTAGTCCGGGGGAGAGACAGGTTATAAAAGTGGAGATACTGCAGGTTCAAGAAAGAGTAGGGGAAGAAACAGCAGAGGAAACTCTTCCGGAACCAGTGATTCACAGTGGACCTGCGTGGAGAGCGTGGGAGCCCAAGTTCGGGACACCAGCGGCAGACTCAACACACCAGCGCTGGAACAAAGGTGAGCCGAACCTCCATAGCCCGAGACACCAGTGGGCAAGCGGAAAGAGGAGACTAGAGGGAACGAGGCTTAAAACACCGTGGGGAAAAGTTCACCAGGCTAACTAGAAGAGAGAGAGGAAAAAAAAAAAGTGACCGATACGGACACGACTTTCTCTCTCTCCACTCACCCCTCAAAGGTTAGAAAGACACAGAGCAGGCGCCATTTTGGACATACGTCATAAGCAGGGCGACCTCAGGTCTGCACCAGCCCTGAGCCTAGCAGAAAAACCTGACTCTGGGGGGAGGGGTGAAATAACAGGAGATTAGCATCTAACTTGGCAACCCAGTGGGAGATTGCAGGAGAATTGGAGCCCACACTCAGGGCAGCAGAGATTCCCTGTGTGGTCCTTTGGAAAGAGCTTCCAATCTCTGGCTCCTGTGGGTATATCATTTGCCTGCTAACTACCTCCAATTACGTTCAGCTGTGCGGAATTACTTCCCTTTTGAATCAAAAAAAGAAAGAGAGATTTACCACACCTAACCTGGGAGTGTCATCTTTGACACACCCTCAGCCCTGAGGAACCAAACACAGCTCTCAGTCCACAATCATCTCAAGCCTCTAAGGCTCCACCGAAAGCAGACAGTCCACTTAATATAGAGCCATAGTGTAACAAGAAAAAACACCACAGTGAAGAAACCAAATATCTCCAACATGCCAAACAACAAACACAAAAACCGAAGTAACAAGAACAAGGAAGACACTATGACGCCCCCAAATGAAAAAGACACCCCAATTCAAGATTATGAAGATGATGAGATCGAAGAAATGCAAGAAGTGGATCTCAAAAAATTAATAAGAACATTAAGAAGTTCTCAAAAACAAATTCTTGAACTACAGAAATCCTTAATGGACAAGATAGAAAATCTCTCTCGTGAAAATGAAATCTTAAGGAGGAATCAAAATGAAATGAAACAACTAGTAGAACAAGAAACTGTGATAGTGACAAGAAATCATAATGAAATGAAGAATTCAATAGATCAAATGACAAACACATTAGAGAGCCTTAAAAACAGAATGGGCGAAGCAGAAGAGAGAATATCAGACTTAGAAGACAGAGAACAGGAAAGGAAACAGGCAAACCAAAGAAAAGAAGAAGAAATCAGAAATCTAAAAAATATTGTCGGGAATCTACAGGATACTATTAAAAAAGATAACATTCGGGTTCTAGGAGTTCCTGAAGGCATGGAGAGGGAGAAAGGATTAGAAGACATTTTCAGTGAGATACTAGCAGAAAATTTCCCAGGTTTGGAGGAGGACAGAGGCATCTTAGTACAGGAAGCTTATAGAACCCCTAATAAACATGACCAAAAGAGATCCTCACCACGACATGTTGTAATCAAACTCACCACAGTGAAACAGAAAGAAAAGATCCTAAAATGTGCAAGAGAGAAACGTCAGGTTACTCTTAGAGGATCTCCAATTAGACTCACAGCAGACTTCTCATCAGAAACCCTACAAGCTAGAAGGGAATGGCGAGACATAGCCCAGGTACTCAGAGAGAAAAACTGCCAGCCCAGAATATTATATCCTGCAAAGCTCTCATTTGTGAATGAAGGTGAAATTAAGACTTTTCATAGCAAACAGAAACTGAAAGAATTTGTTGCCACTCATCCAGCCCTGCAAATGATGCTTAAAGATGTGTTACACACAGAAACACAGAAACACGGTCACCAATATGAAAGAAGGTAAAGGAAGGAAACCTCACAGCAAAAGATCACAGGAAGCTCAATTTCTCTTTGACATAGAATTAAACTCTGATGCTCTGTTAAAGCAATGTGTTAAAGTAATCTACTATGTTCTCTTGATGTCTGTTACATTCTAATTGTTCAAAAACAGCTGAATTTTTATTAAGAGCTATGGGTTATTTAAATATGTGCTTATTTTCAAAGATTTGAATAATCACCTTGTAACAATGATCTAATTGGGTCTATGTTATGTCATGATTTTAAGGAATCTTATTTCAACCAGATATTTTGGATTTTGAGCCTTCTTGGCATTCTTGACAGGCATTCAAAAAATCAAAGTTTCAAACTATCTGGACTCTAAAATTTCCAGGAAATCCTGGACTTTGGTTTTCCCAGTTTGGGCCCAACTGAAAAAATCGAAGGACCTATGTCTCTCATCTTATAGAGACACCAACTAATCAGGATATTTGGATTATATTAGAAGTACTGTCAAGATGTGATGTGGTACCAGACTTTAAGTTTCTATAATGGAAAATGCTATTAATACAAATGTTTGAGAATTAAAAAATCTAATGATCTTGTGTTATTAGACATGATAGTTATCTTAATGAGAAAGCCCCAGAGGCCTAAAGGGTTAAATACTTGTAAAATCCTATAAGTGCTTTCAAAAATACTGTGAAGTAAGCAAGTGCCTCTTGTTGGTTGATGAGTTTATAATTTTAAGCGACTTAAAGTCTTTTGTCATTCACAGTTATATATGATGTGCTGCTCATAAAACTAAAGTGTTATTGGTTCTGTGTTTAGCTGTCCTCCTATAGGTTCCTATGGACTTTTTCCAGCCACTTCTATTGTATTCAGTACTTTGGGATGGCTCTGTAAACAGATGAAGCCAATAATGTATTAACAGTACCAACTGAGAGAAAGTATGGTTAACTGAGGTTACTAAAAACAAAAAGCCATTCAAATCAATTGGCAATCTACAAAAAGAGTTAAAGATTTTAAAAGCTATTATTAAAATTGCTATATTGGTCTATTATGCTATGTTATATGTGTGTACATATTGTATGTCCACATGGGGAAATTTTATTAAGAGTTTTACTTTAAATGGCTTATAGATAAGATTGTCCATAAATTTAAGCTGCTAAAATCAATCAAAGATACATTTTAATTTGTGTGACCTGAATCTGTGTATCATATGTTTTAAACTTGTTGGTAGAAAGAAACTGAAAACATTTTATATGGTTGTGCTTAAGTTTACTGGTTAAACAAACTACACCATGTTAGATATTTAAGAGGTGTTTTCAAATACATGATTCTTAAAATTTATAGAAGGCATTGGATCTCCTGGTAAATGTTTTCTTAAGTTGTTATCTAATGATTGAAACTCTTTGCTAAGTATTCATGTAATATTGCTATTGTCAGCAAGCGATCTAGGACTTGCTCCCTCATTTCTCTATTCTAAGCCCAACTTGTTCTTTCATTTCTCTATTCTCTTCAAGGTAGGAAACTAATTCTATTATGAAGGAATCTGTAGGATGCCCAATTTAATCTTTAGACCTGATAAAAGAGATGACTAACATTTTTCTGTAACAGAATAGCCAAAATAAGAACTTAAATAATAATCTCATAGCTAGATTCACTTCGCCATCAGCGAAGTAAACAGTAAGTAGAAAAAACCTCCCTTTCAGACCAAAGGGAAAGAAAGTTTTAAAGTGAGAATATAATTTTCCTCATGGGCATTTTCTACCTTAGAAAAACTACTACAGAACATGCCTGTGACTATAGACTTGTAGTTCAGGCCACTGAAGATTAGAGATGGGACTTGGGCACTCCTTTAACTTGCATCCTCTGGTCTGCTTTAACACAAACCAGGAGGAAAAGAAAGCTAGGCATCAGAAGCAATGGGTGGCAGGCCTATTAATGGCTGATCTGTACAGTGATCTGCCCTCAAGGAGACCCAACAGGCCAGTCCACTGCAGTGGCTTTCAATGTGGTAAGCCTGGGCTTCAGCAGAAGTCAGCTTGTAAAGAGCCCTGGAAGCTCTGCCAAGAGTTGGATCACTGGAAATGGACCTGCCCTGGAGTCGAAGGATGCCCAGGTCAGAGCCACAGATCTTATTGGCTCTAAGCTGAAAAGCCCTTCACTCAGCCCAACTTCCAAAGTGACCACTGCAGCTGAGGGGATGGTCAAGTAGGGTCAGCAACATTGCAGGCAGAACTGTAAATTTCTTGTTAGAGATGCCACCTGCCTTTACCTGGCCAGCTCTCCTCCCAGGCCAGCCAAGCAATGAAAGTCAACAGAGTGCCTTCCCCTAGGAGGTTCACACCTCCCTTAGGATATACCCCATGTGAAGAGATAGATAGGTCTGGGCCTCTTAACTTACAAGGCCTAAAGCCCAACAGATTATTATCAAGCCCCTTCTATCAGGTTCTATTTGCCTCTCAATCAGAAAACTTAATTGTAGCTTAGACAGCACCTTTCTTAGCTCCTCTAATAATGACTCTGTCCTTTGTTCTAGACCCTGTCTAGTGCACTTGGGCCTCATTCCTTTGTAATCATAACCTCTACTCTACCACCAATGGCTCTACTCCCAACCTGTGTGTACTGATGGTCCTCTTCCCCACTTAATGCTGTATAATTGTTCAAACCTGGTAAATGCCACTCTTAGGATCATTGGTTACTATCCTCACTCTGTCTTTTATGACCTTGTCTAAATATGATCAGAGTCGCCAAACTTGGAAGGCTTCCATAGCCTTGGCAACTCATGACGAGAGGCTGGGGTAGTTACTGGCGCCATAAACTAGAGTGTCAATTTGTTGGGTCAACAACAGGAGTCACTGTGCACTTGCTCCTCATGTGGGATCTCTGTCCTTAATGTGCTGTACATTGTGATTTAATGCTATAACTAGTACTCAAACAGTATGTTTCACTTTATGTTTCTATGTGGGTGCAAACTGTTGAAATCTTTATACTAAATTGATCTTCTGTATATAAAGAGAATTGAAAATGAATCTTGATGCAAATGGAAGGGGAGAGGGAGCGGGAGAGGGGAGGGTTGCGGGTGGGAGGGAAGTTATGGGAGGGGGAAGCCATTGTAATCCATAAGCTGTACACTGGAAATTTATATTCATTAAGTAAAAGTTAAAAAAAAAAAAGAAGTGGAGCAGCCGGGTCTTGAACCAGCACTCATATGGGATGCCAGTGCTGCAGGCAGCAGCTTTACCCACTACTCCGCAGCACCAACCCCACATGATACATATTTAAGGTTTATGAACAAATCTCTTCATCTTTTCTGGGTTCCCCAAAGATGGTGCCCGAGGTACTTTAGAAAACAACTCTTTGTGATTTCAACCATGTATCTTCAATAATGTGAAGACTGACTGGCATTTACCTGGCTTTCAGTACATACTTTTGGCTGAATTAAATGAACCTTAAGGCCAAAATTTTATGTGGCTGTCCAGGAAGCAGGACTTCATATTTCAGTACAGGTAGAGCACATTTAAAGTATACAACATTTACGATAGGATGGGAGACAGCAAATGCTGCAGCTTTTAGGCCAAACCCCAAATGTTGCTGTCAAGCACCAGGGACCTAAATGGAGGTTCCATTCACAGATTGCTGAGCCTGGCAGAGATAATGGATGGTTTTTTCTTATCCCCACAATTCTCTTAAGATTTTTCATTTATGATTTTTCACAAGCTTTTGGAAAATCCGACTTAAGGACAGCCTTATTGGGAATTGAAAGCCCTCTTAGGGAAACCAAAGAGCAAAATAAATGAATAACATCAACAACAACAATGAAAGAACAAAAAGGTAAAATAAGCAGCATGTATGAGAAGCCTCTGCTTTCACACTAGATCTATTAGGAGTAAAAAGTTCATTGCCTGGATCAAGAGAATACCAAACACGTAACAGTTTTCCCCTCTCATTGACCTCTTGCCAACAGAATTACAGAGGGAGGAGTGAATCGTGCAACATCCTCACTCTCACAGGGAAGTGTACTTAAAATGGATTACTTCTGCTCCTTAGGCAGCAGATCAATAAAGATGTGGATTGCAATGAGAGCAGAGATGTCTGTGGGTTGTAGTATTTATCCTCTGTGTCTCTTTAGAAATTAATTAAAAATCAATGAAGTGTGCAACCTATTAATACAGCAACCACTAGATTAACAGATAAAAGATGCACCTTGCTTTGAGCACACATAATGTGCAAATACACCCCAACAGTATAGGGAGGAGATAGAAAGTCTGACTTGTTAGTTATGATTGAGCAGAAACAGATCAGTCATCCTGTTTTACATGGTTTCATGAAATTGCATGGTACTTGTTAGAAAAATCATGAAGCTCAGTGATGGGCATATGTACAAGTGTACTTCATAAAGACTGTGGAGGGGAGTGTGGCTAAGACACTGAAGGGATGCTTGCATCCCATATTGGAGTGCCTGGCTCAAGTCCTGACTCTAGTTCTAACCCAGTTTTTTTTTTAATGAACATCCTAGGGGGCAGCAGGTGGTGGCTCAAGTACCACCATGGGAAGGCACAAATTAGGTTCTGGGCTCCTGGCTTCAGATTCATCCAATCTTGGCTGCTACAAGCCTTTGAGGGCCAAAACAGCAGATGGAAGATTCTCTCTCTCTCTCTCTCTCTCTCGCTCTCTTTTGAGTAAAGTAAAATGTAAGAAAATCTACTTTAGGCCGGCACTGCGGCTCACTAGGCTAATCCTCTGCCTGCAGCGCCAGCACTCCAGGTTCTAGTCCCCGTTGGGGCACTGGATTCTGTCCCGGTTGCTCCTCTTCCAATCCAGCTCTCTGCTGTGGCCCAGGAGTGCAGTGGGAGATGGTCCAAGTGCTTGGGTCCTGCACCCGCATGGGAGACCAGGAGGAAGCACCTGGCTCCTGGCTCAGCGCAGCGCGCAGGCCGTGGCAGCCATTTGGGGGCTGAACCAACGGAAGGAAGACCTTTCTCTCTGTCTCTCTCTCTCACTAACTCTGCATGTCCAAAAAAAAAAAAAATCTACTTTAAAAAACAAAGTTTATAGAGAGATGAAAGATAAGTCTATTTTGAAGCAAAAAAAAATTGTGAAACCCATATTTTTTTCCTTTATGTATTTATTTGAAAGGCATAACCAGAAAGACAAAGATAGAGATACAGAGAGAGTCACAGGGATCTCTCATCCATTGGTTCAATTCCCATATGCCCATAACATCCAGGGATGAGCCAAGCCAAAGCCAGGAGCCAGGAACTCAAACCCGGTCACCCAAGTAGGTGGCAGGGATCCAATCACTGGAGCCATCACTAGCTACCTCTTAAAATCCACATTTGCAGGCAGCTGGAATTGGGAGTGGAGTTGGGATTACCCTGGCATTTCAATATGTGATGCAAACATCCCAAGAGGTATCTTAACTGCTTCATCAAATGTTTACTCTGCTTTTTTTTGCATAATCTGAAAATTTCCATGAGATCTTTTAAGATACCTTACATGTATCAATTTCATTTTTATTTCATTTCATATTTTTGCCTCAAAATCATTTTAAAACCTCATTTTCCATGCACTACCTGTTGAAGTCCCCTCATATATATAATCTTCTTTCTTAAGCCAATTATACCTAATTTTATGAAATGTTTTTATTACAAAGCTAAACTGCCATTATACAGACCCAAAGGATTTGAATAACTATTTTACATATAGTTTACTGATTTATGAGTACAGGCAGTTGTGCTTATTTATAACTTAGGACTATTTTTAAATAAGTATCTTCCCATGAAAAATGTTAAATTCTTAGAACTGTAAAATAAAGGTTCTTATGTGATTTGAAATAACTTGGTGTCCACAAACGGGGCTGTAGCACACATCATTCGGATAGGTTCTGCCTCTGTCTTATGTGCATGTCAATGGACCTGACCTACCTAAAACCTACCCAGCACATGAAAAATTCACAATGGTGCTGCCCACATATTTCTTTCTGGAAGCACCAAACTATTTCCCACATGCTAGCTCTGGCCCATGCTCTTCTTTCTCAGTTCTGTTCCTGAGCCACAGATTCCAGTTCTCATCACAATCAGAGTGCAAGCTCATTTTGATGCCCTTCCTTGTTTCATCCTTTTGCTCTCATACAAAATTCTAAGGTCTTGGCTCTGCTCCCTGAATACAGGCTAAGAGAAAGAGACTCCTATTTTTTTTTTTTTATCTTTGCTCTTTTTTTTTTTCTTCTTCTTTTTTTATTAATTTACTTGAAAGGTAGATTTACATGGGAAGGGAGGGAGAAAGATAGAGATCCTCCTTCCTCTGGTTCACTCTCCAAATGGCCGCTATGGCCAGAGTTGTGCCAATCAGAAGCCAGGAGCTAGAGATTCCTCTGGGTCTCCCGTGTGGGTGCCAAGGGCCCAAGGATTTGAGCCATCCTCCACTGCTTCCCCAGGTGAATTAGCAGGGAGCTGGATAGGAACTGGAGCAGCCGGAACTCAAACCCAAGCCTGTATGGGATGCTGGAGCTGCAGGTGGCAGCTTCGCCTACTATGCCATAGCATCAAACCCTCTTTGCTTATTTTCTAGCCCAACATTACCATAGAAGGATCAGATATAAGCCCAAAACTTAAAATGATAATGGTCTATTTTTAATTATTTCAACTGGTAAGAAGTTGGAATGTTTTCTGTCTTCAAGACCTGAAGATATACAATGCCTTCATTGTTCCTTGACTCAATCTGCTTGCACAGTTTTTGCAGCTCCTTGCCCCTTGCAAAATTTATCCAGGTATTTCTGGGTTCTCTCAGAAAGCTTCACAAGTGCTAATGAAAACTCTTTTTTAGTTCTTTTTTGTTCAGGGATTTTCCCTTTTTTCTGCAGCCACTGAAGCAGCAATTATAGCCCTGTAGAAAAATGGACATCTCTTGGGGACCACTATCTCTTCATGCCCTAGAAGCTGAGCTTATGATATTCAGGTTGGGGGATGATGCGTTTCCAATTTTCTCACCATGTAAGAGCCCTGCTGTTTTCCATGCAGCACTAAGGAATTGCCCTACCCTCTTCCGAACTTTGTGTCATATTCTGTCTCTGGTTGTATTAATAGCTATGCTTGAAACTCTGGTCACAAGCAGGCCTGTGTTATGGCACAGTGGGTTGAGCCACCACCTGTAACACTCACATCTCATATCAGAACGAAGTTTCAAGTCCCAGCTGCTAAACTTCTGATCCAGCTCCCTCCTATTGTGCCTAGGAAAGCAGCTGAAGACACCAACTTCTTGGATCTCTGCAACCTATGTGGGAGAACAGAATAGAGATCGTGGCTCCTGGCTTCAACCTGGTCCAACTCTGGCCATTGCAGCCATTTGGAGAGTAAACCAGGAGATGGACAATTTCTTTCTCACTCTGTCTCTCCCTACCTCTCCAGCACTCTGCCCTTCAAGTAAATAAAATAAATCTTAAGAACAACAACAGCAACAAAAACTAAAAGATTTCCCCTTTTTATGGCCACTTCCCCAACCAGATTCAGACAAGGAATTTCTAGCAGAACTATCCAGACTTGTGCCACTCTAAGAAGACAATCACTATAAGAGCAGGAGGTATATTTGTGTACTTGAGGTTTTAATGGTATACAATTGCCTCTGCTCTCCCCTCACTCCACATCCTGACACGACTGCCAGGCAAAAGGAACAATTCATAATGGGAACCTATATGCTGAGACCCTAATCAGGACTGAACTAATAATTAAAATGCATTAGTAAAGTATAAAAAGGTACAACAAAGAACAATTTCTTCAGCAACTTTAGCCACTGACTCCATAAAGGCTCAGACCTAGTCTAGGAGGTGGGTGTGAAAGACTGATCCATCCCTCTTCTCTAAATCCTTCCCCTTTTCAACCCAAATTCTTGTCATTTCCTCATCTTCTACCATCTGAAGCCTGCATAGTTACATGCACAAATGTTTTTCCATGCATGTGGAAACCCACTGCTTCTCTCATGTAGTCTGAGAAAGTCCTCAAGCAATTGGACCCAGCTTGTACCTACAGCTTCTTTTCTTGGAATTCCTCAACTGGAGCTTTTTGGTTAACTCAAGCTAAAAAAATTCTTCTGGTCTTTTGTCTTTGTCTCTCTGTCTCTGTTTCTGTCATTTCTAGCTAAGACCAACCACTGGGATTGTGAAGCATTATTTTAAAGTAACTTCATGGTGTAAGCTTAAACCAAAATTATTTCAGAAAATAGAAGGAATATACACATTAGGCTGCACCTCCTGTGCTCAAAATTTAGAAATGCTATATAGCATATTGTCCAATGCCAGCAATTTTAGATAAAGAGTGAAAAAAAACACTCAAATACATCCGAGTTCAGGTGAGCACTCATTCACTGTCCTGATTAGTTTGCCACACTATTTTTAAGAGAACTGAACATCACAGTAAACGAAAGAAGTAAAAAACTATGTTTTGGCTTCCTCAAATCCTAAAAAAATAAAGATTTTCATCTGACTGCCTCTCATTATTTTGCTCCAAACTCTTATGGATTGTTTACTGCCCAGAGCTGTGAGTGGTGTGTTCCTTTTGAGACAACATAACTCATTTTGATCCTCCTCACATTTATGAATTCCATCACATTTTAGACAGTCAATAAATAGTAGTTGATTGATTGCTTTCCCCCTCTCTCTACACCTATCTATTTATATTCACTCTTTCTGTTGCCTTTGAATCACCAGGTTAGCAAGAAGGAAATATCAACAATAATAAATGTACTCTCAAACAAGGAATCTCACAACAAATAAAAGTAAAGAAAGAGGAAAAATTAAAATATGTAATATTATTATAGTAACAGTCATATATTAACTCAAGATGATTTTTATAGTGTCCATTTGTTCTTTTTTTTTTCATACGAAACATCTTTTGATTTTCAAGGGTTACCTGCCAATGCATTATAATTTGCTTACTGAATATTTTTAATTATAAAACAACCTTGGGCTTGGGGGCTAAATAATATCTGCTTCCCTATAAAAGTAGGGAAATGAGAGTTGTTAATGCACACTTCCAAGATGGATTTTGGAAATTTTTCTCTCCTTTAAATTTCTTCTTCATTTTGCAGATTTAGGCAGCTCATATCCCGTATGGGAGAGTACTGAAATCACACATTATAAAAATCATGTTACAAAAGGTCATTGTCGGCCCATTCCTATCTACCTTTGACAGTGGAGAGGATGTAGAGAGCTGTAATAAAAACACTGGTCTAGGACAAGAAACCCCAACTTTCAATATCAACTCAGTCACTCATTATATGGAGCTATGTGTATGTGAACACAGGCATGTAATTTTCCCAGTTTGCCAGTCCCTGAATCTATACAATGGAAGTATTTTATTAGACTGTTGTTAGAATTAAATTAGCTACTACAGAAGAGTGGCTGTCAAGAGTTCATGTAAACACTCAACATTGATGATTTTTATTATTATAGTCCCTTTGTCCAGCACCCTGAATTATAGATGATTTTTGATTTCCAAAGCTTAACTTCCCAGTAACTTGCAATTTTCTCAATCATCCCAAGACATACTTTTATACTCAGAATCCCAAAGATCATCTATCAACTGACAACCACATCCCCTTGTGTTACTGTCTTCCCTGCAACAGTTTAATTCTATCAACCTTACCATTTTTCAACTTTGGTTTTTGTTTCTATACTTCCATTTCTTTGTACAGTTCTCTGAATGACATTCCACTTTGGTGTTCAAAAGAAAAAGATGAAAATGGTAAAAAAGAAAGTTCTCATAAAATTAATATAACTAAGACAAAGAAATCACTAAGGATGCTAAAACTAATATATCTTTAGCCTCAACTGGACAATCACTGAACCTAAGTGAGATGACTACATGTTAATCTTAAGAGCAAAATTTAAGTAGATAGAAAAAGCTACAAATACATACTGCACTCAAAGTTAAAAAGTAAACAGATATGTTACTCTGAAGATATTTATAATTGAATCCCACTTAATATATAAATCTGTCATTTATGTTTAAGATTTTTTCACTTTTTTCTCTTTTAGGAATACATTATGTGTAAAAATGGGGAGTAACTTATACTTGTCTTTGGGTGTATTCATTTCATTAGATTATCAGCTACTTAAAGAAACATGAGGAAAGACCAAGTATTATTTATTTTATCTTGATCATTTTCTAGGTGTTGTTCTCATAACATATATTATGTATACAATTAACTCTCAGTATAGTTGAAAAAGATAAAGTTTCCCTGTTTCTCTCAGCAATCATCTATGGAACAGCTTTATGTGCCGGGCACTATACTAATGGTTTTGAATAGGAAGATGAAATCACATTTCCTTCACAATGCTCAGAGTCTGGTGTGAGAGACTGATACAGAATGGATATGATTTGCTAACTCCAAAACTCTGTACCCATGTGGAGGGGTAGTGAGAACTATAAAAGGTGATGAAGTTGTTAAAACAGATTAATGTCGGAGAGTGGCAAGATGGCGGAATAGGAAGGGAGCACATTGATAGTTCGGCAAGACACAGGTTAATAAAAGTGGAGAACTGCAGGGTCAAGGAAGAGTAGGGGAAGAAACAGCAGAGGAAACTCTTCCGGAACTAGTGATTCACAGTGGACCTGTGGGGAGAGCGTGGGAGCCCAAGTTCAGGACACCAGCAGCAGATTCAACACACCAGCGCTGGAACGTGAGGTTAGTCAAACCTCAATAGCCCGAGACACCAGCAGGCAAGCGGAAAGAGGAAACTAGAGGGAACGAGGCTTGAAACCCCGTGGGGAAAAGTTCACCAGGCTAACTAGAAGAGAGAGAGGGGGAAAAAAAAAAGTGACCGATACGGACATCAGTTTCTCTCTCTCTGCTCACCCCTCAAAGGCTAGCAAGACAAAAAGCAGGCGCCATTTTGGACATACATCATAAGCAGGGCGACCTCAGGTCTGCACCGGCCCTGAGCCTAGCAGAAAAACCTGACTCTGGGGGGAGGGG
The DNA here is from genome assembly GCF_033115175.1 of Lepus europaeus. Taxonomy (NCBI): domain Eukaryota; kingdom Metazoa; phylum Chordata; class Mammalia; order Lagomorpha; family Leporidae; genus Lepus; species Lepus europaeus. The sequence continues at coordinate 155,631,155 of NC_084827.1, forward strand.
TGAAATAACAGGAGATTAGCATCTAACTTGGCAACCCAGTGGGAGACTGCAGGAGAATTGGAGCCCACACCAAGGGCAGCAGAGATTCCCTGTGTGGTCCTTGGGAAAGAGTTTCCAATCTCTGGCTCCTGTGGGTATATCATTCGCCTGCTAACTACCTCCAATTATGTTCAGCTGTGTGGAATTACTTCCCTTATGAATCAAAAAAAAAAAAAAAAAAAAGAAAGAAAGAAAGAGAGAGAGATTTAGCACGCCTAACCTGGGAGTGTCATCTTTGACACACCCTCAACCCTGAGGAACCAAACACAGCTCTCAGTCCACAATCATCTCAAGCCTCTAAGGCTCCACTGAAAGCAGACAGTCCACTTAATATAGAGCCATAGTGTAACAAGAAAAAACACCACAGTGAAGAAACCAAATATCTCCAACATGCCAAACAACAAACACAAAAACCAAGCTAACAAGAGCAAGGAAGACACTATGACGCCCCCAAATGAAAAAGACACCCCAATTCAAGATTATGAAGATGATGAGATCGAAGAAATGCAAGAAGCGGATCTCAAAAAATTGATAAGAACATTAAGAAGTTCTCAAAAACAAATTCTTGAACTACAGAAATCCTTAATGGACAAGATAGAAAATCTCTCTCGTGAAAATGAAATCTTAAGGAGGAATCAAAGTGAAATGAAACAACTAGTAGAACAAGAAACTGTGATAGTGACGAGAAATCATAATGAAATGAAGAATTCAATAGATCAAATGACAAACACATTAGAGAGCCTTAAAAACAGAATGGGCGAAGCAGAAGAGAGAATATCAGACTTAGAAGACAGAGAACAGGAAAGGAAACAGGCAATCCAAAGAAAAGAAGAAGAAATTAGAAATCTAAAAAATATTGTCGGGAATCTACAGGATACTATTAAAAAACCTTACATTCAGGTTCTAGGAGTTCCTGAAGGCATGGAGAGGGAGAAAGGATTAGAAGGCATTTTCAGTGAGATAGTAGCAGAAAATTTCCCAGGTTTGGAGAAGGTCAGAAGCATCTTAGTACAGGAAGCTTATAGAACCCCTAATAAACATGACCAAAAGAGATCCTCACCACGACATGTTGTAATCAAACTCACCACAGTGAAACATAAAAAAAAAAAGATTCTAAAAGGTGCAAGAGAGAAACGTCAGATTACTCTTAGAGGATCTCCAATTAGACTCACAGCAGACTTCTCATCAGAAACCCTACAAGCTAGAAGGGAATGGCGAGACATAGCCCAGGTACTAAGAGAGAAAAACTGCCAGCCCAGAATATTATATCCTGCAAAGCTCTCATTTGTGAATGAAGGTGAAATTAAGACTTTTCATAACAAACAGACACTGAAAGAATTTGTTGCCACTCATCCTGCCCTGCAAAAGGTGCTTAAAGATGTGTTACACACCGAAACACAGAAACATGGTCACCAATATGAAAGAAGGTAAAGGAAGGAAACCTCACAGCAAAAGATCACAGGAAGCTCAATTTCTCTTTGACATAGAATTAAACTCTGATGCTCTGTTAAAGCAATGTGTTAAAGTAATCTACTATGTTCTCTTGATGTCTGTTACATTCTAATTGTTCAAAAACAGCTGAATTTTTATTAAGAGCTATGGGTTATTTAAATATGTGCTTATTTTCAAAGATTTGAATAATCACGTTGTAACAATGATCTAATTGGGTCTATGTTATGTCATGATTTTAAGGAATCTTATTTCAACCAGATATTTTGGATTTTGAGCCTTCTTGGCATCCTTGACAGGCATTCAAAAAATCAAAGTTTCAAACAATCTGGACTCTAAAATTTCCAGTAAATCCTGGACTTTGGTTTTTCCAGTTTGGGCCCAACTGAAAAAATCGAAGGACCTATGTCTCTCATCTTATAGAGACACAATTAATCAGGCTATTCGGATTATATTAGAAGTACTGTCAAGATGTGATGTGGTACCAAACTTTAAGTTTCTATAATGGAAAATGCTATTAATACAAATGTTTGAGAATTAAAAAGTCTAATGATTTTGTGTTACTAGACATGATAGTTATACTAATGAGAAAGCCCCAGAGGCCTAAAGGCTTAAATACTTGTAAACTCCTACAGGTGCTTTCAAAAATACTGTGAAGTAAGCAAGTGCCTCTTGTTGGTTGATGAGTTTATAATTTTAAACATGGCGACTTAAAGTCTTTTGTCATCCACAGTTATATATGATGTGCTGCTCATAAAACTAAAGCGTTGTTGGTTCTGTGTTTAGCTGTCCTCCTATAGGTTCCTATGGACTTTTTCCAGCCACTTCTATTGTATTCAGTACTTTGGGATGGCTCTGTAAACAGATGAAGCCAATAATGTATTAACAGTACCAACTGAGAGAAAGTATGGTTAACTGAGGTTACTAAAAACAAAAAGCCATTCAAATCAATTGGCAATCTACAAAAAGAGTTAAAGATTTTAATAGCTATTATTAAAATTGCTATATTGGTCTATTATGCTATGTTATATGTGTGTACATATTGTATGTCCACATGGGGAAATTTTATTAAGAGTTTTACTTTAAATGGCTTATAGATAAGATTGTCCATAAATTTAAGCTGCTAAAATCAATCAAAGATACATTTTAATTTGTGTGACCTGAATCTGTGTATCAGAACAAGGCCCTCAACAAATGGAGTTGAAAAACAAATGAAGGCATCATGCTCTTTTATTCCCATTCTCCAGACTGTGATCTAAATAAATCCCTTTCTTTAACAAATTGCCCAGACTGAGGTATTCTGTTACAGTAAGATAGCACATTAAGACAGAGGCATAGACACAAATAGAAGATGTAAAGGAAGTATTCAGAAAGTACAGAAAAAGAAGAGTGAAACAGTGGGCTGGGGCTGGCACTGTGGCACAGCGGGTTAAAGCCCTGGCCTGAAGTGCCAGCATCCCATATGGGCGCGCTGGTTCGAGATCTGGCTGCTCCACTTCTGATCTAGCTCTCTGCTATGGCCTGGGAAGGCAGTGGAGGATGGCCCAAGTCCTTGGGCCCCTGCACTCATGTGGGAGACCCGGAAGAAGCTCCTGGCTCCTAGCTTTGGATCAGCACAGCTCCGGGCGTTGTGGCCAATTGGGGAGTGAACCATCAGATGGAAGACCTCTCTCTCTCTCTCTCTGTCTCTCCTCTCTCCATGTAACTCTGACTTTCAAGTAAAATAAATAAATCTTTAAAAAAAAAAACAAAACAGTGGGTGACTATAGAAGAGCTCACAGGAGAGGAGGAATTTGAAATTGATAGTAATTGAAAAACAAAAAAAACCTTTTCTGCTATAATGCAAAAGCTAAACAACATTCTAGATACTGCAAAAAGCTCATAACAGGACTCCTAAAAGGTAATATTAAATACATACACCATAAAGTTCTATGAGGATGGGACCTAAGCCGATGGGGCTAGGAGTACCATAGTAAATGTCTAACTTAACTGCTACTACCTAACATGACACACAAAGCAGTTACTGAACATTTTGATAGAACAAATTGACATAATCAGATTTGGCAGTTGTGTAGGGAACAGACAAAAGCAAAGGACATTAGAAAGAATGAGGGGGACCAATTAGGGACTAAAATACTAGCTCAGAGCTATGGCTTACTGTATGACTAAATCAGTAACTTGGAGAATTACGTTTAGGTTGACAGCAGCAGAAAGAGATGGAAGCATATCAGTGAAAATAAGCCAGTAGAGAGGGTGAGATAACTCAGTTTTTCCAGGGAAAACACAAGAAATATCTCATTGTTAAAAGAATGTGCAATAGAAAAGTAGATTAGCAAATATGATAAAAAATAATGTCTAGAATTGTAGAAGAACAAACACAGAGTGTACTGTGAAGTTGGACAGGAATCAAGAGAGAAGTTCAAGATGAAACTGGTGACAGAATCAAGACAAAGGGAAGTCAAAAGGGTAGCTGAAGAGAGATCCTTGCATTTGGAAACGGAAATATTGGTGGTTTGCTGGGATTTCTGTGAACTCAAGAGTAAGTAGATTTGTAAAATTGTGATCAACAAAAAATTATATTCTTTTTAAAAGTATATGAATGTATAAATGGTCATTTTTGAGAAGGGAAAAGATAAGATTGCGGTTGTTCATCTCCTGCCCTCAGAGAATTGATATGTTTATAGGATGCAACAGAATCCGTGAGTCAGGAGAGATTGATGATGCAGGAGGAGAAGAAATGATGGAGAAATGCCCCAGCAGGTTTGAGGTCAAGAGTGCAGGAAAAGAGGTGGGCTTGGTCAAAGAAGGGAGACAGAGTCTCTGAACTGGCAACAAAGGAAAAGATGAAGCTGGAAGGAAGCAAAGGTGAGGAAGTTCATGTCTTCTATCATTGTTTTTCTCAGTAAATTAGGAAACAGTCACTTATACTGAAAATGAGAGGGAATACAAAACAGAAAGAAGGTGGTTTCGTGTGGCCCAAAGGACAAACACTGTTCTGATTTCAGTATGTGCACCTGCAAGTAAGGTATGAGAAGAGACTGGGAAATAAGCCTATGTTCTATGGAACACAGTAATTATTTCAAAGAATATTGAGGGGCAATGCAAGATAGAAACCATATACTTGTAATTGTATCACCTGGCTTGAGTGTTTTATTGTCCTTGAAAGCAGAGAAATTGTGTATTGGGGTTCATTTAGGGAAGGGTATTAGCAGGTATGTAAGACAAGAAGACAGATATAAGTATAAATGAATAAGAGCAACTTTGTAGGAATAAAAAGTTAGAAAAACTCTTAGAAGAAACTCAGAATGATTTTGGACATTATCACAAATTTTTAAGTGGTTTCTTTTTCAAAGGCTTTTTCACTGTTACCAAGAAAAACACAGGTTACAAAATATTTCTTCTAAACTTTTAAAAATAAAATCAATACCTCCAAGAATCTATTTTTAAAATGTTACTTATTAAAATCAAAATGTGAAAATATTACATTATACTTGCATAGCATCAGGTAAAGATGTATATTCCACAAACAATGTGACTATAAAAGAGACTTCTTTTTTTAAAATCAAATGAATAATCCATCTTTTATTTGATTTACCTTAACAATTTGACTTCCTACAATACCTCCTCTATTTTCTTTAGAAATAATTCATGTCTCCTGCCTAATTTAATTTTCTGCTGTCATATGCTTTTGAAATAATTCAGGATGGCACAATAGACATTTAGCTAATAGGACCTGCCTGTAAGAAAACTATAGACCCCCAATAAACCACTGAAAGGGTAGTATAAAGAAACAGCATGCATACATCATGGAACTGAACACACAGATTTCATGAAACCAGTGACCCTGGAGTACAAAAATCAGTGGGTTTATTTTGCTGTCAGAGTGAGTTTATTTGAATCCTAACTTGGCATTTCTTTACAATTAAGATCATGTTTGACAAAGCTGGACTACCTTTCCACAACTTTACAGCATTCAATATCTTTTTAAAAACATGTAATGCAAATTTAACACTTCTATCTTTTATGACAAGACTTAGCTCAATCTGAAATAATCACTGTATTAACATTTTTTACCCATTCAAATAGTTCAATTCGTTATTACAGAAACAGCAAGCATCCCCAGCCTGTCATTAATTCCTACTGTTTTAATTACAAGAAAAAATAGTCTATGGAAGGCTTTTGTGGATAATGGCACTGTAAACACAATCTTATGCAAAGATATGAAAATAAAACAGAGTATTTTTTTCTACATCAATATTCAGGTAGAAATACCATAATTTCTGGCTAGAAAGATGCCTGTTATAATGTTTCTTTCTTTGAATTTAGTCACAAAGAGACACTGCTTGGAAGCACATATTACTTTCAACTATTTGGAAACATATGACAGCTATATTCAAGACCAACATTTTTGTAAAGCAGTTCCACAACTACTAGGACTTAAAATAATTTTTTAACTTCTCTCAAACCATACTTAGTTCCTTTTTCTGTTTAGTGTGATTGCATATAAATGATGGGTAGCAGCATTAGGAAATTCAGGCTATTCAAATCTTAAATTTAAGTGCTATGTAAGATTTACTCAGAAAGAAAAAGCACTTTTTGAGTCTGGTAATTAATAGAATGATTAGATCATCATCGTTACAAAACTGAACACTTTATTAGAATCTTTGTTGGGGTCAGGGAAATAAGAGGAACTGTATAGTATATTTTGTTTAGGCTAATTATAACCACTATTATTTTTAATCTTAATAAGAATATATTGCTAATGGAGATTCCTTTGAATTTTCTAGACCAAAAGTGAATTTAAATCCAAACAATACCGAAGGATAACTAACTTTGAGCAAAGTATTTGAGCAGCCACCTGGTAATTTTCCAAGGGTGACAAGGGCAATTTGGAAGGTACCCCCACTCAACCTCCTCCCCACCTACACACACACATGCATGCAAAGAGAGAAAGAGAGAGTATGTGAAAGAAAGCAGAGAGAGAATATCAATGCAGCCTTGAGAAATGCTATAGGAAGAAACAAAGGCACAGATGGAGGTGGAAGATGAATTCTGAATGGAGAAAACAGCAATGTTTCTTAACCAAAGTAGGACTCAAATTACACCTTGAAGAATGAAAACAGTTTGTAATTTTAAGAAGAGCCATAAATACATTAAAAGCTCACCATTTACTCTTTTAAGATTAAACTCTAGCAATTATTTTAATAAATGCTTAAAATATTGATGTAGATCTATCTTCTGGATGTGAGACAGAAGTCAGTTCACTGAAAGATATACAGCACTAAGAACTCTAGGGGATTAAAAAATAAAGATACCCTTCATATTAATACATTTAAAATATTTTTGGGCAAGCTACACAATCCAATTATTTATATTCAATATATTTCAGTGTTCCCAAATAAAAAAATTGATATATTTTTAACCACTATTCTACTTATACTCTGACATCAATTTTAATCACCTTTACAAACTAAAATTTGTTATATCTGAATATGAAGTCACTTTAGTAACTATCAGTGCACACCTCATATAAAGTCTGATTCTGATAAATAATTTTTGATTTTCTGGTGATAATATTTCAAATTTATACAGAACCATTTGGAAGGACTAGATAGAATTTATATTAAAATCAAGTTGTATTTTCATGTTGTTACTGTATTGTCTTGAAGAGCTCTGCATGGCATAGTGTTGCTGGACGAATATTACAACTAGCATGAAAATGTTTCCTCAAAGCTTTAAGTGTTTTATAAAATCTAATACTTTGTATTTCAAAACCAATGTTCGGCTACTATTTTCATCTATTAACATTAAAGTAAAGTTGTAGAGATGTATTAAATTAGCAAATGGTTATTCATGATACTATAACCCAAATTGAGTTCTAACTCATGAATGTTTTGTTCTTTTTCTTCTAAGGACAGTAGCTTATATTCACTTTCTAAACTGAACAGACATAGTTCCTATGCAATTTAGATGAAATCTGAGTATGAAATAGAAGGCACACATACCATCTGTGAGGAAATATCCTCATCCCTAATTAATATGCACCATTACTATAGGCCATTTCATTACTGAAGATGAGTTATAAAATATCAAGTTGGGTTTAGTAAAAGAGTGCTAATTTAATGAGATTGAGAAGTTACCTACATGAATATTGTAGATATTGGCTACAATATTTTTTTTTTTTTTGACAGGCAGAGTGGACAGTGAGAGAGAGAGACAGAGAGAAAGGTCTTCCTTTTCCGTTTGTTCATCCCCCAATGGCCACTGCGGCGGGCGCACCGCGCTGATCTGAAGCCAGGAGCCAGGTGCTTCCTCCTGGTCTCCCATGCAGGTGCAGGGGCCCAAATATTTGGGCCATCCTCCACTGCACTCCCATGCCACAGCAGAGAGCTGACTGGAAGAGGAGCAACCAGGACCAGAACCCGGGGTGCCGGCGCCGTAGGCGGAGGATTATCCTATTGAGCCGTGGCGCCGGCATACAATATTCTTTTACTAAGGAAGGATAACTTATGTAAGTCAGAGGGTTGAACATGAGTGTGGTTAGAGAAAGATAAGGCTAAGCCTCTAGAGGCTTCCTACAGAATAGATGACCATTCGACAAGTATTTATTGGAAATCTTTATTCTAAGCACTACAGATAATGGTAAACACTCATAGCACTTGCTAAGTGATAAACACTTTCTTGAGCACTATTTCTGGCCATGGACACAGATGGCATGGAAAAAGCGATGACAGAGTGTTGGTCGGATTTCATTGCTGTGACAAAATACCTGAAACTGCCTTATGTTGACAAAGTTTCTGAGTATTTAGCTCAGTTTAGGAAGTGGAAGCTTCAAGACAGTAAGCCAGAGAATGAGGAAAGGCATGCTTTGCTCTTTTATGACAATCCTTTCATGAAAACTACCTTAATCTCTTCCAAAGACAGATTCTCCAGTGATTTAATGACCTCATACTAGCCTCCTCTTGTTTAAGGTTCCACCTTGGGGACTAAGCACCCAATAGACGGAACTTTGGAAATACACTCAATCCACACCGAATCATAGCAGGCAGTTATGGGGGGGACATACTGAATCCTAGCATTTGAACAAAGCTATATAAGTTGGTTTCAGCAGTAAGATCAAACTACATGCAATCTCTCTATTGTGAAAGTTCCAAGTGAGTGCATTGTTTCCCTCAGTTAACTGGGAGAACATGTTTTAGACTCTGGCTACGCTACTGAAGGCTACACAAAAGCATTCTTTCTCCAAATAAAACTTATCTTAATATCTCTAAATAGCTCTTGGTAATGTCTAGCTTAAAGTGTCAGGCAAATAGTGGCTACTAAAAAGGTACTAAATATCGTTATTAAGAGTAAACTTCTATTATCTGTAGACTTGTTTTGTCACACCATCACCATCACATTTCATTGGAAACAGAAATCTAGGAAATTTATTTTTTTACTTGTATTTATTTCTAAGTACATTCTTTCCAAGAAATAGCTTTACTTTCATATATTCAGCACTTACACACAAATAATTATACTTTAATTAATGATGAATAAATATATTCTGCTTAACAAACAACTTAATTTTTGGTTTGATCTCAATAATATATTTGGAATAAAATAAGTAAATCTTATTTATTTGCATCTTCTTCATAAATAGAAAAATCACTGTGTACTCTTTTTGAATTATTTCCTCATATATTCCTTAATGAATCAACTAAATATCAATGTACACAAAAAACAAAATATGAAGTAGCTCCATTATCAACTACTTCAACTTCTAGCAGATTAGCTATACTAATACCAGTACCACACTGGCCAAGTTAAATCACGGTAAGTAAAAGGTATTGGATACTTCCTTTGAAGTTTTTCTTCAAGCACTATACATTTCGTAGCATAAAATCTTAATTACACTTCAAAGTCATCACATTGATAGAAAATTTTACTGGGTTTTACTAAAAACGATGTTTTCGGTAGTCATGTTGAATAATTTGGTATTTCTAATAATGGTTTAAGAATATTAACTACTGAGACCAACATAATATTGAATTGTACAGTAAGTATGTATGATTCTATCTCAAAACAATAAAGGATTAAATGTCTCTCATAGTGTTTTAATTTAGTAAGAAAGAAGGCATTAAAAACTGAATCACTTCCATCTTTAATATCTTCCCCTAATAACAGACTTCAAGGAGAAAATTTGAAACCTAGTTTCCTAATAAATTGCTATTTTTTATCAAGATGTATCTTTTCATTCAAGGTGCAAGATAATGATTTCAGCAATGAAATGGTAACACTTCAAGAAATGTGTAAATTAACATTGACTAAATTTTAAAAAATTTCATACTGATCTCATTTAATAGGAGTGTAATTAATGTCTTTAAATTTTAAGGTCTCTGACATATTGAGCTTATTTTTTTTTTTAGATTTATTTATTTTATTTGAAAGCTGGAGTTACACAGAGAGAGAAAGAGAGGCAGAGAGGGAGCGAGAGAGGTCTTCCATCCGCTGGTTCACTCCCAAATTGGCTACGACGACTGGAGCAGCACAGATGCGAAGCCAGGAGCCAACAGCTTCTTCCAGGTCTCCAACGTGGGTGCAGGGGCCGAAGGGCTTAGGCCATCTTCTACTGCTTTCCCAGGCCATAGCAGAGAGTTGGATCGGAAGTGGAGCAGTCAGGACTCAAACTGGCACCCATATGGGATACCAGCACTGCAGGCAGCAACTTTACCCACTATGGCACAGCGCCAACTCCCTTGAGCTTATTTTTAATGTATGATAAAATTGTCAAAATAGTAGATATTGTTCAAGGTCATTTGATAGCACAACTACAGAGAGCTAGTCATATTAAAAATTTGGTTTATTCAATGTTCCCATCTATATAAATATTTTTAAACTTTCCTGATGTTCCTCTTTTCATTCTGTAGTATTCTTTAATATAACTAATTCACTCTCGGATAACAAGCACACACACACACACGCGCAGAAACAGAGAAAAAGGAAAATGGAGTAGTATATGAGAATCAGTTAAGTGCATAATGTGTTTTTGACTACATTCACTGGACACATTTTCAGATGAAAAGCTCTAATGTTTTCCTACATTCATTTTGAAACATTAAGGTATTTTGGATCTTAACTTCACACACTTGTGTCATAAATCAATACCATCATCTCATTCACAAGGATATAGCAAAGCAACAGACATAGACCCCAGGACAATAGGTGTATTTTGTGTTGGATCAGGCTAACTTACATTAAAAATATGTCTGTGGCAACAGTACCATCTGTTCACTATTCTGTGGAGTTGTTTTTGTGCTTTAATGTACCTGAGATCGCTGTACATAATGGAATAAAACTGCTTCAGATAGCTGTCTAGGAAAAAAAAAGGCTAAAGCAATAAAATCCAGTAGTTGTTGTAGGGATGGTAAAAACACAGAAATTCTACAGAGTCTCATAAGTGGAGAACATGCAATAAGCAATTTACTATATAAATCTTAATTTTCAATAGCATTCAAAGATCTTCAAATGTCTTTAGAAAAAGATTGCAAATAACTCCCCAGACATGTACCTACAATTGTACTAAGTTCTCCCATCCTCTTCAACAAGCAACATCCATGATATTTCTTTTTCTTTTGGAGTTAATTTGTGAATTAATAACAGTGTAACTCTAGTATATTCTTGTTGCATTTATACATTTTGTTAAAAATTATATATTAACCACACATTTCCTTTAAGCATATTTGTAACCCTAGAATACTTAGGTCAACAATATGATTATGATGTATTACTACTTAAGTGTTCTTGAATAAAATTCACAGGCATCAAGGAGTAGAACACTGTGGATATACTTAAGACATTACAAAACTGAAAATAGATTTAATTTATTATAAACCCATTCATTTTCTCACTTCATGATTCAAATTTCTATGACAATACTTTGTGGTAGCAAGAACATTAGCTCCTCAATTCCACTGATGTCAGTAGTTCTCTAATGTTAAGATTGCTAAAGCAGATAAAATCCCATTTTTTTTTTTCATTTTGGCAACTTTAAGATGTTTAAGGTAATATGCACAAAATCAGAATTTTAAAGAGTACGTATTAACAAGAGAAGGAAACAGAGGATGTCAGTTAGGGAGTTATTAGTTTCATTTTTAACTTCAGATCTTCCAACCCCTGTTTTAATTGGGATCATTGTAATTGATGTTACTTAGTGTCTAGAAAGAGAGACCCATGAGAGCTCCATTAGCCTTCTTAGGATAACAAGCAAAGGTAATAACTTTTCCTATTAAGCAAACAAAGACCATGGCCAACTCTCATTTGGCTTGTCAGTGCCTTCCTGCCAGGATGGTTCTGCTTTCTCACTTGTGTTAGGAGCTGGCTGGCTAGCAGGCACACAGGGTGTGCTGTCAATAATGCCTGGTGAGTTTTGAAACCATTTCCTAAATAAAACCCTTTCAAAATTCTATAAACCATTATTTTTCTGACTGTGTCAGCTTTCACTACCACTTACAGCAAAGAGTATGCTTTATCCTCCATGATGCTCCTCTAAGTATTTAGCATCCTTTTTATTTCTCTCTCCAATAATCATTAGCACAGTGGAACACAAATTATTCTTTTTAATATGATCATATATTTCCATATAAAAATGCTCTTACACACACGACTTACATTTTTTGAGCGTGTGAAACAGAAAATTCAGTATTCCATAATCTAGCACCCACTTTCACTGGCAAGCTGCAATCTTGCAATTTGTATGTCAGAATCACTTCAATATTCATATTCCATACTTTGAGGGGACAAAGGATTCACAGTACGGTTTTACAACTATGAGCAGTAGGTGGCAGCACTGATCAGCTGCCTTTTGTTTTTGTTTTGTTTTGACAACTGAAATCGGTTTCTTTACCATTAAAACCAAAAAAGCAAAAAGGAAAAAGTGTTGGATGTCCATATGCCTACCTATAAAACCCATATGGATTTCTAATAATTTGGAAGTGCAAAGTAAAATGATGACTTAAGAATGAAAATCACAACACAGTTTCTTTATTTCTTAGCTTGTTAGTATGTAATCATTTACTGTTTATTTTGCCTTTTTTCTTTGTTTACTCTGTAAGTAAAAAATTACAAACATGAAATATGTTCACAAGTAAAGTGTTCTGAAGTCAAGTGCTTTCCAGTTAATTGTTGCCAGTGTTAGGAGAGCTCTTTCTTCATCCTCTCAGGTTCTGCACAATATACACAGGCTGAAATACTGTGACCTGGCCCCGAGTGACTTTCTAAGGAATAGCCAGGAGTTTCAGCCAGTTTACAGAACAGTGCTTTGATGTCTTGAAGATTCAGGCAATGGTGTTGTGGCATAGAGGATAAAGCTGCCACCTGCACCACCAGCATCCCATATGTGCACCGGTTGGTGTCCCAGCTGTTCCATTTCTGATCCAGCTTTCTGCTTATGGCTTGATGGGAAAAGCAGAGAAAGATAGCCTAAGTGTTTGGGTGCCTGTCAACCAAGTGGGAGACCCAGGGGAAGCGTCTACCTTAGGACTGGCCCAGGCCCTGCCATTGTGGCCATTTGGGCCTGGACGAGAGGATGGAATCACTCACACTCTCTCTCTCGCTCTCTTTCTTCTTTCTATCCCTCCCTCATTCTTTGTGACTTTCAAATAAATAAATAAATAAAATTTTTAAAGATTTTATTTATTTATTTGACAGGTAGAGTTACAGACAGTGAGAGAGAGAGAGAGAAAGACAGAGAGAAAGGGCTTCCTTCCACTGGTTCACTCCCCAAATGGCCGCAATGGCTGAAGCTATGCCAATCCAAAGCCAGGAGCCAGGTGTTTCTTCCTGGTCTCCCATGTGGGTGCAGGGGCCCAAGAATTTGGGCCATCCTCCATTGCTTTTCCAGGCCACAGCAGAGAGCTGGAGTGGAAGAGGAGCAACCAGGACTAGAACAGGCGCCCATATGGGATGCCAGCGCCACAGGCGGAGGATTAACTTTGTGTGCCACTGCACCAGCCCCATAAATAATTATTTTTAAAAATATTTGGGCATTGAACATGATAAGTTGCTTGTTTGTTGACATTATTTTAACCACATACATTTATCTAATTGTGCATGGGCACTCATATGGACAAACTTATTGGGTGTACATTCATGAAGAGTACGCATCTGTGAGGCCACATATATAATGGGGGAATCTGAGGTAACATTGTTCAAGTCTGATATTTTCTCACTTGTTAAGTGGATAATCTCACTAGCTACCTTGCAGATTTGATTGAGAAATGAATTAGGTATTTTGTAAAAGGCATAACTTTATTTTATCCTTTATGGCTGTTTTTCACTAGGTATTAATCCATACAAGCAATATAAAAATATATCATATATGATTCTTTAGTCCTACCACTTTGCAAAGTGCCACACAGACTTTAAGTACTCAATAGATGTATACTTTAAGAAGTTTTTAATTTTAATTTCTAGTTTTTAACAGATTCGATGTGAGTAGTAAATATAATTCTAAGAACATAATGATGTATCCTTCCTCCCTGCCTCCTATCCTCCCACCCTCTTTTCTTAAATCAGTATTTGCAAACTTCCTAGATACAGTGAGTTTACAATATAAATCAAGCTGGTCAATCTACTGAGGTGAAGCCTAGTATCCATTCAGCATTCAAAGAGGACCTCAAATTTAAGCCCAAATTTTAATAGATGTGTTATGTATGTGTGTATATGTTTGTATGTATATTTATACACATATCTATTTCATCTGTGTATGTGTATACATATACACACAGCTATATAGGATTAATATAAATATATTTCAGTGGTTTAGTATACATGTAAAATATTTGCATTATCACAAAGGTAATGATTTTTACATGAGGTAGTTTTTTTGTGAAGCTCTTATAAATATATACATTACCACGTTTAATGTTTGTGACAACTATTTAGCTAGAAATATTTAATACTCAGAAACCTGAGCCTTAGGATTTTAAGAGACTCACTGAAACAGGACTTGCTGAAAATCATCATGTCTTCACACTACACCATGTGAAATGTACTCACAGAGGCATTCTTTTCTTGCAAGAGTTGGCCAATACATTTTTGTTATATCAACCCTTTGAATTTGGCCTATACAATATTCTTAGATTAAATGGTTTGAACAGATGTATTTAAAGAGAATACTTCTTAGTTTTCCCCTCAATATCATAGATATATTTGTGTTTTGTAAACTAAATTCCTCTACCTGTAATATTGCACTAGACATTGGACTAAGTAACGTATGCATTAGCAATAGTAATGACAGTCAGAAGGAGGCAATCATATTTACTATCATTCTCACGAAAGCCCTCATTGAAGAACCGCACAATAACTGCCACTTATCTTAGAAAGGTAGCAATATAGAACATCAAATTTCCCAGGTTAGAGCTGATCCTTGAATATGAGTTGATGGGGCTGAGGCCTTTGCTTGGTCAACAACTGCTCTCGAATTTTGTACAACGCGATGAGGGTCACAGAAGAAGAGCACTCAATCATATAGTCTAACCCACAAGAGAGTGTTAAGGTTAAACTCACAAGGAAAGTGACACAGCTTTTTCTCTCTCACATTCCTCAGCCATAAATATAATTTTCAGAGTTAGATATATTCGAGGATAATTGGATTTTTATGATTCAACTTTCATTCCTAGCATCATTAAATTGAGATTAGAGAACTACTATCACAGCTTCTCATGCCACTGTTAAAAGACCACACCGTAAGTCAGAGGGATCATTGGTGTGATACAGATTTCACATTAGTTCACTGACTTCAACTTATTTGCTACTTCAGATCCTTTTGCCTCACCCGCATCCTGGCCTTTGGCATATTTTTTCTCATTCTGGCCAGCATCCACAATGAGAATTCTACAGAGCTCCAATCAGTTTCATGAAGGAACAACCAGAAATGCCTTCCCTCAACTGCAGGCTGTATACTCTCATTGCTCATCTGTTGCCCTGATGATTTCCTGTTTACCCTGAATTTACAAAACGTGCCCAGGTTTTGTGCACATGCAACATCGAACAGTAGAGCAGCTAGCCTACTGCATGTAAGCCTTTGACCACTTGGTGACAGGACACTCTGAATGAATAAACTCTACCATTAATCCTGAGAGGTTTTATTTTTATTTTTTTTTTGAAATACAATCATCCAGATGACAGAAAGACTGCTCCATCAGATGAATGAAGTTTTCTCTGACTGCTGCTTTCCTGATACTGTACTCTATAAAAAGGAACACAAAAGCTTCTCCCTCATGTATTGCTTTCTGGGAAACACAGGCTTAAATACCCATTACTAACAAAAATAGAAAACCCAAACCAAATACACAATAAAATTCCTCAATTGTCATCAATACCCTGCAAATATTGAAATGAGGAAAGTCACACCTCACTGCAGTTCCAAGAACAAGTGTTAGTGATTCAACCAAATGATATGGGATAGGATTTCTTTTCTTTTTTTCTGGTATGTAGTATAAAATGATTAAAATTTTAATCTTCAGAATTTAATTCAGAATTCTATTTCATTATTATAAGCATTTTCATAAGCAAAATTCATGGAGAAACACCTGAATTTTAATATTTTTCCAAATAAAATCCTGATTATTTAAGTCTATTTGAAATTCACATCACCACAAATAAATGGCTGATTATATAACATGTATACCTAAGCCAACATGTGGCAGTGTTCAGAAAAAGTTAAAATAAGAGATTTTCTGATTTCCTTATTCCAAGGGAATCTTATAGTCCATCTTGTTCCATAAAAAGATTTAGGACAAATGATTGGGACAACACATTTGTGGTCAACCAACTATTTCCTTGCAGTAGGGACACTTTCACTGTTTGAATAACCCATGATTTCTTTAACATTTTTCTCTATCAAGAATTCAAGTAATTCCATCACTTTTTTTCTGGGGAAATGGCTCAAAGTCACAAAAGAAGTCTCTGGAAAAAATATTGTAATTTTGTTAATCTCTTGGTTGTTCTTATCTACAGAATGAACATTGAATTGAGCCACCTTGAGGGTCATAAACATTTATTCACATGCACATACCTTGGCTGGTAATCAACATCAGATACTGCAGAGTATGGAAAAGATGAAAGAATATAGTTTAATTAGGGTCATAGTAGGAAGCTGGAACACCAATAAAAGGAACTTCCCTTCTAAAAATCCCATACTGTTGGGAACCTCCATAGTAACCTTTTTCATGACCCTCTCAGCTAAGACCAGATCACACATCTAGGAATGTTTGAAAATGACAGAAATATTACTATGAATAATTCTTGTGAAAAAATTATAACTATTTTTATTATAAAATTGAAACTGTATTTCTGATAGCCTCCTTTATCAGTCTGTACCCTTTTAAGTCAGGCATTTTTTCTATTGCTGACCATGATCTGATTTCTACCAAATTGTGATTACCTTAAAAGTACCATTTAACATTTATCTTTGTAAAACTTAAAACTTTTAATGTTCAACATTGTCCCCTGCATGTAAGAGATCAGTAAATATTTTCTTTATAAATTAATGCATTGTTGTTAAACCTTGATCAGTCTATGCATTGCTACATTGCTTTTTTAGTGTGGGTTAATACCCATTAACTCAAAGTTGAAAAACTGAGGGTAGCCCAGGCAAACTTTAAATGTATTCACTTTTAAAATCTGGTTAATAGAAAATGTGCTAGTAGAATATTCATCTTGGATAAACTTACAAAAAATTCTAGTCATTAGTGTGTATTATATATTTGAATAATTTCTTATATTTCAGTCTGCCATATTAGAGTATAGCCAGAATCTGGCTTCATAGGTAATTAATACAATCAAAAATCAAGGCAAATATTTTTTGCATTTTCTTTTTACTTTTCTGTGCATTTTTATTTCAATGTTACTTGAATTTCATACATTTTTACAATAAAATAAATTTGTGATAGTTATAACAAATATTAGAAGCTGTCAAGTCTAGTCTCAACTTGGAGAACACTGTTTCTCATTTATGTTATTGATGTTATCCACTATCTCCTTTGACCATGTATACTCCTGTCTTTTTTTTGGTCACTAGTCTTCCATCTTAGAGGCAAAATATGAAGTACAGGAAAGTTTGATATGATATTGTGTTGTAGATTAGAGATTTAGTACTCATTTTATTTCTTTTTGTGTCTCCTACAGATTGGAGGAAATCCCTGCTCCTGAGAAGCTTATCTTGTTTCAGGTTTAATTTAAAAGGTATATGAAAATTCATCTGTGTCACTTCAAAATACACAAAGTTCATTGTTATATTTTTCTGAAGTGACTGGAAGGCAAGTTAACTGAGTCATTTTAAAAATGTGAAAGATAAGGAGAATGTTTACATTTGTAAGTGGGCATCTGCATTATTACTTGTCAACACCAATGATACAAAAGAAATCAGAGCTGACCTTTGCATGAAATAACATGAAGGAAAAATAGGAATTGACTACAGAATGAATAATTTTTACTTTTTTTACAAAAAGATTTGTGTATTTATTTAGAAAGTCAGAGTTACAGAGAGGGAATTTTTCATCTGCTGTTTCACTCCGTAGATGGCTGCAATGGCCAGTGCTGGGCCAGGGCAAAACCAGAAGCTTCATCTGTGTCTCCAATTGGGTGGCAGGGGCTCGAGCTCTTGGGCTATCTTCTGCTACTTTTCTTAGGCCATTAGCAGGGAGCTGGATCAGAAGTGGTGCAGCCAGGACACCACTGGTGCCCGTGTGGCATACTGACTTACACACCATGCCACAATATTGGCCCCATATTCACTTTTTAAGAAAGTAGAAAAATGGGAAAAAAAAGTCAGACACGTCAGAGGAATTCATTGGGAGACTTTTTTTTTCCTTCCTTTTCCTTTGCATGAGATCCCTTCTTCTCAATTTCCAGGCTACTGGAAATTATTTTTTTCTAACTACTTGACATTGAAGATAATGATAAAAATATTGATTAATAAACTAATGTTTATATTTGACCTTGGAAAATTTCTACCAATTGGAGAAATGGAGAAATTGGAGAATGGGAAAAGTGCAAGAAAAAAGAACCATACATATTAAAAGCATATAAAGATACATACATAGGAGAAGGGAGATATATGCACTATGAAAATATGGACAGGCAGGAGTGCGGAACAATAAAGAAACTAACGAAGCAGACTTCTAGAAGAAGAATCTATTAAAAGATAAAAACATTAATTAAATGGATAAACTTGAAAATGAGAGAAACAGACATGACATTGTATTTTTGAAGCACTCTGGTACAATGATTATAAGACTGTTGCTCAAATATTTATTTACTTATTTGAAAGGCAGAATTACAGAGAGAGAAAGAGAGACAGAGAGAGAGAGAGAGAGAGAGGGAGGGAGAGGAAAAGAGAGAGAGAGAGATCTTCATCCACTGATTTACTCCCAATGGCTGCAACAGCCAGTGCTGGGCCAGGCCAAAACCAGGAGCCCGGAGTTTCTTCTGGTTCTCCCACAAGAGTGCAGGAAGGGGTCCAAGGACTTGTCCATCTTCCACTGCTTTCCCAGGTGCATTAGGAGGTAGCTGGATCAGGAGCAGAGCAGCAGCATCTTGAACCATTGCCCATATGGGATAGTGGTGTCACAGTGGAGGATTAACCTGCTACACCACAATGTAAGCCTTGATTATTATTTTTTAATTTGAAAATAGAAACATTAGAGCATTTAAGTTATTTTAGTGTGAAAGTTTTTTTGAAATTCATGCATACAAGGAGTCTTCAAATAGTTTTTGGAAGGTGGAACTAAGGTGCTATGGGTTAAGCCACCACTTGCAATATTGGTATCCCATACCAGAACACAAGTTGATGTCCTGGCTGCTCTACTGATGCAGCTCCCTGCTAATGTGCCTGGGAAGGAATCAAAGATGGCTCAAGTGATTGGGCCCCTGCTACCCAAGTGGGAGACTCCAATGGCATTCCAGGCTTCCAGGCTTCAGTTTGGACTACCTCTCACCATTGTGGCAATTTGGAGAGTGAACCAGTGGATGGGGGATCTCTCTATCTCTTTCCCTCTCTCTGCAATTCTGCCTTTCGAAATAATAAATAAATCTTTAAAATGTTTGTTGAAATATATGGAAAATAATAAACTCATCTTTGAATTCTGTTTACTCAAACTTATTGATGTGCACTTGTACAAGTGAGGATGAAAGTAATCTGCAGGCCAGTTATAATTGTTGATAGGATTATCTATGAGATGAATAGGAAAGCTCATAGGAAGCAAGATTCACATGTTTCAGAAGGTGGAAAAATGATTTTTTTTAGGAAATGACCCAAAAAACCGGCTTATTGTGCGAGATAGCTTATTCTAGTGCTTACTTTGAAAGAGCTGTTATGCTTCCCAGCATTCCTAAAAAGTTAACATTCTTAAAGCATGTAATTACCTTAGCCTTCCTTCTCAAAATCAATATTTTGTAACTATTCACTTAAAGAAAAACTATTCCCAAATTTCTCAATTTTCATTTTAGTTTATATTTTGTTGGTATTAACCTGACATTATATCACTAGACAGCAAACCCAGTAACAATTTTTATTTCTCTTCAGTCTAACACTAATTTATATATATATTTTTTTGACAGGAAAAGGTAATGAATCTAAGTTCACACCAAAATTTAATCTGATGGAGAACAATTTGTTGCTCTTTAGGACTAACCTAAAAAGAAGGATTCTGCTACAGCATTTTAGTCCATGCTAAAATGGGTAAATTAGAAGCAATTTAACCATTTTAAAATTATCCCAAAAAACGGGGGTTCTGGGAGGCTCAGGGGCTCAGACGGAATGTACTCTTGAGTGAAATGCTATAATGTTCCTGCTTGATTATGATCCCAGATCGGAAAAGGAGCTAAGATGTACAGTGCTTATCAGTGTCATTGGTAATTCTCCTTCATCTACAAAAGAGCAGAGCTACTTTAGTTTGAGGTTTCCTGGCTCGGTTCCTGCAGGGATCATTCATGAAAAAATTGCAAAGCTACTTATTTGATTAAGAAGGCTAATTTAATGCTGCTGCAGGAATTCTACACAAACACCTCAGTGATTTTGCAAATACTCCTTCCTGGGTTCCTTTGGGAAGTCTCCAAGGTGCTAGATCAGCATTGGTTTGCAGAAGCACACAGTCTGCTCATGGTTTCATTAAACGTAACTGAAAGTGGGCCTCATTTAGCATTACCCAGATGGTAAAATTGGGGCTGATTATCTGCTCTTTGCAAGCTGAAATGCGCTAATGCTAATGGGTCAGCCAGCACTTCACAAAATTTAGTGGACGGAGGATGCAGCTGGGAGCAATTTAGAATGCAGACTCTATACCCCCACTTCCAGAGATTCTCACTCTGTGGATTTGGCTAAGAAGCAGCATTTAAAACATGTATTTCCCAACTTTCTTCTGGCAGGTCTTTCCAGGAAGTTGAAGAGCAGGTTAAATGGTCCCTCTATCAAATAGTGATTTCCAATCACACTGAAAGCAGCAGTCCAATTCCCTTCAATGACCTTAGATGGTCTAGTCCCCTATTACCTCTCTGGTCTCTCTCTCCAGTCATTGACTGTACTCCAGCCATAATGGCCCCATGGCTATTGCCTAAACATATAAAGAATGCCTCCACCACAGGGTTTTGGCATTTATTCTTTCTTCCTTTGAACTAAACTCTTTCCACAAATATCTGCATGTCTAGCTTTCTTATTTCCTTTATGCCTTACCTCATATGAGGGTATTTCCAAAAGTTCATAAAAAATGGAATTTTAAAAAGTTTTGGTGTGGGGCCGGCGCTGTGGCACAGCTGAAGCGCCAGCATCCTACATGGGCTCTGGTTCAAGACACGGCTGCTCCTCTTCCAATCCAGGTCTCTGCTATGGCCTGGGAAAGCAATAGAAGATGGCTCAACTCCTTGGGCCCCTGCACCCACATGGGAGACCCGGAGGAAGCTCCTGGCTCCTGGCTTCGGATGGGCGCAGTTCCAGCCATTGCGGCCCTCTGGGGAGTGAACCATCAGATGGAAGACCTCTCTCTCTCTCTGTGTGTGTGTGTGTAACTTTGACTTTTAAATAAATAAATAAATCTTAAAAAAACAAAAGTTTTGGTGCAAACATTTTTGGAAATTTATGCATAATTTATTCATAACATGCATTTTCCACAAACTTTTTGAAGATCCATTTTGTGTCACTTTCTCAAAGAGCTATACTGCTAACACGATCTAAAGTTGCAACACCTCTCTCTATAACTCCCCGTTCTTTGCTTTATATTTTTTTTCTTGACCACCTGTTATTTTCTGATTTCTGTAATAGAAGATAAACATGACAAAAGCAGGATTTTGTTTTTGTTTGCTTCACTGATTTGTATATGCCCAGCACCCAAGAAGCTCCCTGGAACATGCATAATAGATAATTATCAAATAGTTATCAAACATATGAATTAATAATGAGACATCGCCTGGAATTATGCAACAGTGTGGCCTTCCAAACAATTCAGATTTATCCACATAAGCTCTTTGGTCATAAAAATATCAATACAAATATGGCTGGAGTTCAATTTCAATAATCTCAGCAATACCAAATCAAAACTCAATTTCAGCATGTTTTAGAGGGCCAGTAAGGTATGGTAGGCAGATATTTTGTCAGTGCTGGGGGCTAAATATATTCTGTTTGATACAGAATAATAGAATGAAACTTTTCCTTCAAGACAGAAAAGCTGGATTTAAGTCATAGCTCTGTCCTTCAATAACCATGTGGTCTTGGTCAAATCACTTGAAGATTCAATTTAAAAAACATATCATTAATCTCAAAGATGCATGCTCTTATCTACAAAAAGACAAAAATAGTAAATGTTTCTGTCAGCCTATTATAGAATCCTGAAAATTAAATTGAGAAAAGCAGGTTTTATATTATAAGTATTACAAACATATAAGCAAGTGCAGAGTTATAATCTTTCACAGTTAAAATGCTAACCCTTTAGGACAGACAACTGGTAGCTCCTAGTGGACCAGACCTTATCATATCCATGAAGAGACATATTGACTTTGGGACTTGACTAGAAGATTCTTTTGGACAATAGGATATTAACAAGCAGAGGCTTGATAATCACTTGCTCATTAGAACTTACACTCTTTCAAACCAACTGCTGTGCTATGCTGTCAAGAGGCCCATGCTGCACTCCCCAGAAAGGAAAAACCACATGGAAAACACAGGAGTGAGTGAGCAGCTATCTGGGATACCCTGGCTCCAACTGAGAATAAATTGATGGATGAGAGGTTTTCTTATCCAATCTGGCCTCATCTGAGTTCCCAGCTGAAGGTATGAGGGGCCTCAGGCACACCATATAGAAGAGAGGCACCTCCCATCTAGGGTTCGTTCAACCACGGTATCAAGAGAAATAACAAACTGCTGTTTTAAGATATAAATTTAGGAATGGATTATATTGTCGCTACACATAATTGAAATCACTAGGTTTCTGAAAATGACATAAAGGATACCTTCAATAGCAGGAATTCTAGTGATTGCAAGAAGCAGAGACAGCATAATAAAGGGAGTAGGAGGGAAATATCCATTAAAAACTCTTAAAATTAAGCATATTCTCACCCACTTCACTTATTTTTGAAGCCTAGTACATAAATTACTACTTATTTGTATGAGAAAAGAACCCCAACTGGAGTCGTAGATGTAGGTAACTTAATAATTGAAATCTATGTTGGACAAACAACAATAAAAAAATGCATTGAAACTTCCTGTCAAGTTTTTCTAAGACTTTCTAGTTGAGAGAGGCCAACCCACTTTTAGAGCAATTTTGAATTTCTATTCTGTAACTTAGAGTGGTTGCCTCTTGGCAGGAGTCTATTGTTAATGATTAGGACTTCTAAAAGGGAGCAAATCCTCTAGCAACTTCCAGATTTACCAGTGGGGATCTGCCCCTTGGTGAATAAGCCGCATGGCTGAAATTTCAACTGGGGTGTTAATCAGTTCTGAAGCTAAGTTCAGAATAACCAAAGGTCAGACCCTTTGGGCTGTGATTCTTGCTTTGTGGTAGTATAGTCCCTTTTGGAGGCATTTTATCTAGCATTTCGCAAAAGAGTGGAAGTGAAGAAGTCATTGTGAAAGTACACGCAGTCACAGGGAATTTTATTATTGTTCAGACAGAAATCTTCTGAACTCAGAAAGAACCCTGACATTTTTAAAAGAGAGATTGCTAACCCTTTACATGAAGTCTCTCTGTCCTCCGAGTTGGCATTGTAGTCAGCACAATAGCTTTCACTTTCTAAGCAACAAGGTTGGGAAGCTTTTCAATGTGAGGTAAAAGGTGTCTTCCGACTACAAGTAAGTAACATGTTTTCATCCTCTTTGTAGTTTCTTTTTAAAACCAAAAAGCACATTCAATGATACAGTGAAATATGAATGAGTTTTCTTTTCCAAATTTGTCATGAACAACCTTGCTGTTGCCTAGGAAATCCAAGGCTCCAAGGAGTCGGACCGGACCATGTGTTCAGTCTAGCACAGGATTCCAAGCTAAATTCTTTGGTCTTGACTTATATGTGTCACAACCTGTGTCCAACAAAATTTCAAAGGTATCAGAAAGTTGCACAATTCCTGAAGCATTCTCTAGTTGAAAAATAAAAAGACACACTTTGTGGCAAAGTAGTGCCTTTAATTTATCATGTAAACTCAACAAATTCAGTGAAGAGAATGGAAAAAGTCACGAAAGTGCCAGGGTTTACAGAAGCTTTTTAAAAAGTAATTCATCTCACACAGTCATCACATGAGGACATGTTTAATATCTGAAGTATATGGAAAACGCCAAATTACAATGCTCAAGTAAAAGTCCAGGTGTGTCCTGAGGAAAAATTGAAACACTTCCATGTTACAAATAGTGACGTATCTTTTCTCCTCTCGTTCCCTCTCCCTCCCTTTTTTTTTTTTTTTTGACAGGCAGAGTGGACAGTGAGAGAGAGAGACAGAGAGAAAGGTCTTCCTTTTGCCGTTGGTTCACCCTCCAATGGCCGCCGTGGTAGGCGTGCTGCGGCCGGCGCACCGCGCCGATCCGATGGCAGGAGCCAGGTGCTTCTCCTGGTCTCCCATGGGGTGCAGGGCCCAAGGACTTGGGCCATCCTCCACTGCACTCCTGGGCCACAGCAGAGAGCTGGCCTGGAAGAGGGGCAACCAGGACAGGATCGGTGCCCCGACCGGGACTAGAACCTGGTCTGCCGGCACCGCAAGGCGGAGGATTAGCTTAGTGAGCCACGGCGCCGGCCAACTTTCTAACATTTTATTGAATGCTTTTTTGTGTGAATTTTATAATCAGCATTATACATTGAAACCTTTCTTTCAAGAATGAAAAAGCAAAGTTTTTAAATGTATAACAAATTATGTGAGTCCTTTAAAAATTATACAAGCCTGTGAAAATGGTATTAAGATGCTTATTTTGGTGCAAAAATGTTGAAATCTATGCATGCGTTTTTCAAAATTCATATCTTCCATGAACTTTTTGAAGACACCGTATGTGCATGTATTTCAAAATTTTTGGAACTAAAAATGCTTTATCTTTTTGTTCCATTTTGCCATGAGTTTCCTGAAGTACCATGTCATATATAGTACTGGGATCTCAGATGTGCTACAGAATGGTCTCCAAAGGTCATGTTAACAATTATTCTAAAAATCTTTTTGTTAGAATAAAGAACCCCAGAAAATTTACCTTGTGCTTCTGCCATGGTTTAACACTAGGAGTTTATGTTTTAAAGCAATATACTTGCTCCAAAGTAAGTGCCACCAATTCCACAAAGACTAAGAAATACTACAGCAGGATGAGTATTCATTGTGAATCAAGAGAACTCTTTTCTTGTTATCCCTACCTCTGGACTCAGCCCTTGCTAGTTTGCTTATCTCAAAAAAGGAGACTTGTTATCTGATCTATCTGCCTCCCTGGGTTGTTGTGAAGCTTTTTTTTGTCTATGTGCTCAAACTATGCAGTGAGCTTTATCCTTACAGAGACTCTGGGGAAAACCTTCCCTGGAAAGTCTAAACAAAAATAAAAACATTCTAAACAGACTGAATTTCATATCTAATACAGAGTAGTTGGAGGCAATGGAAAGGGAAAGTGTGGAAGGAAACACAATGCTAAATACCTGCTTGTTTTATGTTACTCATAATTGCAGGTAAACATCTCCGTCACGTTGGAGCAGAGAGACTAAATTCTTCCTGGAAGCTGTAAATCCGTGCCTCCTTCTCCTCTAATCCAACAAAGGGTGATCACCAGGTAAAACAAGTGACTTTGGCACTAGAGCCTCAGGCAGTATGCATTGTGACTCCCAAAATGTCTGTGGAAATGGAACTACCTGGGCTTGGACCTTGAATTGAAAATCATGAATTACTTTCTTTTGGGGAAGCCTGAAGGAGCAACCTAAGGATAACTTCTGTACCCAAATATGAAGCAGCTAAAGATGGAGGCCCAGAAAAAGGGACCGTAGTTTAAAAAAAGAAATGCAGTTGTAAGTGGATGGATCATACCCAGTGAAAGGCATGTGTTAAAATGCCAGTACATTTGTGGAATACACAGAAATAATATCACCTTTATTCATCATGTGAATCACTGTGGAGAAATTAAAAAGGGAAGAGGAAGAGACAAAAGAGAGGAGAAAACCTACATTTTCTAAAAATGAAATACTCCATACAGGCAAGGATGTACTAACATATATTTGTGAATCTCCACAAAACAGAACACTTGGGAAGAGGAAGCAAAGGGAAAGAAAACACAGCACTGCTAGGCTAAAAGAAGACAGGATCAAATGCTTGGTTCTGTGAGAGAGACAGTGCCGCAAAGTGGCAGAGCACGCCAACCCCTGTGGGGATTTTTGGCCATGATGTGTGACACAGACAAGAGCATATTCAAAGGATGAGGGCAGTTTGGAGGAGAACAGCACTCTGCTCATGGGAAACCTATATGAAAATGTGTAAGTTATAGACACAGGGGAATCTGGATACAGGAAAAGTGCACTTATTGTGACATAAGGAAGTGGCAGAAATGACCCCCAAAACTACACATCCCCACCTAGATGGGGTCATCAATCTCAGGACTTGGAGCAAATTAGGGTGATCAAGGAGGGCTACAGATTTTGATGCTGAAAAGAAAGGATTTGTAAACAGGAGAAAGTCAAAGTGGGAGGAATATTTTACACCCCCAAAATATAAAATAACAGAAGAATAACGCGGTGTGTGCTTTTACTATAAGCCTCTGGAAATATACACCCTTGGGTAGTTCAGATCCTGCAGAAGAATAACAAAAAAACTGCATACTCCTACAAAATATATATGTATATTTTTCTTCAGTTAAAAAAAAAAAAAGAAAAAAACCCTCAAGGTGGTGAGTCCTGTGTTTCACAGACAGCATTGTCAACTCGTCTGGCAGAGATGAGAAAGCTGACAGCCCTCCAGAGGGCTGCGTGCAGAAGTCTGGAACGGCAGAGACCTGATCCCGCATGTAATGAGACCAAACAGAGCTGGAGGGAAACTGCTCGCAAGCCCCTCACACGAAGAATTCAGCAGCAGCTGCCTGCCTGTCATGCTTCACCTTCCTCTCTATGGCCTTCCCTTTCTGCAACAGCGGGGGCAACATGAAAAGGCTGCAGTATGTTACGGTTAGGTCAGTGTCCATGTAGGCAATGGTCTGAATATATGCTCTCATTTATCCGCTTATGCAATACATAAAATTTGTGCATGTGCCTGGAGCTGTGCAAAGTGTTTGGCATGTAGTGATAATTAAGATACACTTTTCACTGAGGAAGCCTTCACAGCCTGGTGGGGAGATTGGAAATGTAAACAAATAACCATGTGTACACCAATGATGCATGTGCACTCCAAATCAGCTCAAACCTTATCACAAACAATTCAATTCAAAGAAACTGTATGTGTGTGTGTGTGTGTGTACACAGGATTCACAACCTTTAAGATTTTTTTATACAAAAGAAAAAATGTATATATATATATATATATATATATATATATATAGTAAAAGAGAATGCAGGGTTTTTGTTATTGTCCTTGTTTTGTTGTTATCTATCTATCTATCCTCTATTTATCTATCTTTCTTTCTTTCTTTTTTTCTATCTATCTATCTATCTATCTCCTGAGGAAGACCTTATAATTACAGAAGATTTTGGCCCTGTACATAAATTTGTTCGGGACTACAGTCTTAAATGAAAAACAGAATTGACATAGCTTTTCCATGATAAAATTTGGTTTGACAAACTGGGTGTTAATTGGAAGCATTGTCCTATCTAAATCACATCTTAGTCATATAAAAATCTTTGTCATGCAAATGCAACTGGAGGTTACCTAGCTTTGTATCCTGGATGTGGAGTGTAATTGCTTATCTTCTGCTTTCTTTTTAAGACTAAGTAAAGGGTTAGCAGAACAAAGACATTGCTCACTGCCTCCCAGTGGGAAACAGTAAACCTTAAGCGTGTCTAAGAGGGTTTGGGAGTGTTGAAATATAGAATTTTATTAAGAGAAATACCTGAGGAACTGGTTATAACCATATTTGAAGGCACAAAGAACAAAGCACCAAATCTTCCTAAAGGCAATTGGTGACTCAATTCCTCCCTCCCTCCCTCCTTCCCTTCCTCCTTCCCTCCCTTCCTCCTTCCTTTTTTTCTTCCTTTCTTCTTCTCTCCTTCCTTCTCTACTTCCTTTCCTCTCTCCTATTTTTTCTTACTGATTTATTGAAGAACAAAGAGCTTCATTCATTGTGGTTGCTGCAGCAATCAAAATGTTCATATTCAAATGTAATGAAGGGCTTATCCCACAACATAAATGTAATAGCCCAGACTTGAAAATGGTAGTTTTTTCACTTTGTGTTGCTATATGGGCAAAATGTTGAAATCTTTACCTAATATATACTAAACTGATCTTCTGTATACAAAGAGAATTGAAAATGAATCTTTACATGAATGGAAGGGGAAAGGGAGCGGGAAGGGGGAGGATTGCGGGCGGGAGGGAAGTTATGGGAGGGGGGAAGCCATTGTAACCCATGGGCTATACTTTGGAAATTTATATTCATTAAATAAAAGTAAAAAAAAAAAAAGAAAATTGAGTTCTTAATCAACATTGCCATTTTAAGAGCATTACTAAGTTCTCAAAGGGAAAAAAGAAGGGCAGTGATAGTGGCACAAGCACCCTTGACCTTGATTACATCCAGCTTGGCTCCTCTTTGGCTCTCTGACTTCTCACATATTAGATCCTCAGGGATAAAATTGGAAAATATCACAGAACAGTTGTTCTTATATGAAATCTGAAATCAGCTACCACATCACAATTTGGATGAGTGGACTGAAAAACTGCGCAGCTGCATGGATTGTTTTTCTACCTTCATTTACTGGCAACTCTTTTGATGCATCAGTTTCAGTAATTAGTAAAGCAAGTATCAATATGTGGCACAGAGATGCCTTAAGATAACTTTTTTAACTTTTATTTGATAAATATAATTTTCCAAAGTACAGTTTATGGATTACAATGGCTTTTCCCCCCCATAACCTCCTTCCCACCCACCACCCTCCCATCTCTCACTCCCTCTCCCATTCCATTCACATCAAGATTCATTTTCAATTATCTGTATATACAGAAGATCGATTTAGTATATATTAAGTAAAGATTTCATCAGTTTGCACCCACACAGAACATAAAGTGTAAAATACTGCTTGAGTACTAGTTATAGCATTAAGTTATATATGGTCTCTGTAACACCTGAGAACTGCAAAATGTAATCCACTGGAGTGATGCTTCTCTAACATGACTGTACTGTGACTCGTCAGTGGTACTTGTGGCAATGCAGATTCTGATATCGTAAGGTCTGGGATAAACAAGTTTGTATTCCAGGTGATGCTAAAGTTGTTGGTCTATGCATCACATGTGGAATAGCAAGGGTCTAAAAAGCACATTGCTCAACTGCCATTTTCAAAATGACTGCAACAGTCTTTCATGCCACATCCTCCTTGGCAATCTAAGTTTGTTACTCCTTCACTGGGAGGTAGAGGAGAATCTGTTGATACATCTCCTTAAGTCTTGATGAGTCCTGTGATCATTCAGACAAATGGGATACAGTGAAACTGTACCAGTTTTGGTGATAGCCCTCAACTGGACTGGCAGCTTCAACATTTAGGCTTCGGAATCCAGATGCAATAAAGGGAGTATGGAACAAAGACCATTGTGATGTGAGGAGTGCAAGCCATGTGAGGAGGCCTGGGAGAATGAGACCTGCTACCTGAGGATGAAGACGGGGAGAAAGTCAGAGAGCATGAGGCACTAGTCATGTATGTGAAGAAGCCACAGTGAAAATGGCTTCTCCAGCCCAAGTGATGGCATATGAATCAGAGAAAACACTAGCCAAGACTTTCATGCATTCCTGATGCACAAAATCTGTACCAAGTTACATGGTTGTTTAAGATCCCAAGTTGAGAAGTTTGCTGCTACTCAGCAATAGGTAATTAAGTCAGAATTCATAAACAAGGCAATGTTATATAGACTAAAAGTGAAGACTAGCATCTTAATATTGTTTACATTTAATAAATGTGCTAATGATACAAGTTTCAAAAGAAAACTTGGAAGTGATCATGCTCCACTTCTGGAAAAATCATACGCTGCATTATATTATAAAAAAACAAACAAACGAACAAAAACAAATAAAAAAAACCAGTTTAGGGTCCCGTGCTGTGGCATAGTAATTAAGCCTCTGCCTGCCGGTTCTGGCATCCTATATGGGCACTAGTTTGAATCCCAGCTGCTCTACTTCCAATCCAGCTCCCTGCTAATGGCCTGGGAAAGCAGTGGCAGATGGCCCAAGTGCTTGGGCCCCTGCATTCATGTGGGAGACGTGGAAGAAGCTCCTGGATCCTGGCTTCAGATTAGCTGTTGTGGCCATTTGGAGAGTGACCCAGTGGATAGAAGACCTTTCTCTCTGTCTCTCCCTCTCTCTCTGTAACTCTGGCTCTCAAATAAACATTTTTTTTTTTAAAATCATAGCTTGTTTATGCAAAATTGCAGTTCAAACTCTGAAATAGTAATGATAATCAATATTTTGTTTTAAAATTACCATTTGTTTTGAGGTAAGTGGTAAAATTTGAGAGCTTTGTTGTTTTTTGTTTGTTTGTTTTTTAATGGTAGAGTTACAGACCGTGAGAGGGAGAGACAAACAGAAAGGTCTTCCTTCCATTGGTTCACTCCCCTAATGGCCGCTACGGCTGGCACTGCACCAATCTGAAGACAGGAGCCAAATGCTCCTTCCTGGTCTCCCATGTGGGTGCAGGGCCCAAGCACTTGGGCCATCCTCCACTGTCCTCCTGGGCCACAACAGAGAGTTGGACTGGAAGAGGAGCAACCGGGACTAGAACCTGGCACCCATATGGGATGCCGGGCCAGAGGTGGAGGATTAACCAAGTGAGCCATGGTGCCAGCCCCTGAGAGCTTTTAATTGATATTAGTATATACTTTCTCTGTGTTGCAGAAAGGAAAAATAAGTGTCATTTATTTTCTCCTCAAATTGGGAAAATCATAATTTTAGTTATTGTTTAACAAACAATAATAGTTTTCACTATGTACCAGATACGCTATAGAAGGTCTGACATTCAAATATATTTTGAATAGAGAAATGAAAGGAAGAATCAGCATCATGGCATAGTGGGTAATATTTCTTCCTGAGATTCTGATATGTGTCCTGGCTGCTCCACGCTGATCCAGCTCCCTGCTAATGGCCTGGGAAAAGCAACAGAAGATGGCCCAAGTGCTTGGGTTCCTGCTACCCATGTGGGAGACCCAAAGAAGCTCCTGGCTCCTGCTTTGGCCTAGTCCAGACCTGGCCATTGCAGTCACCTGGGGAGTGAAGTGGCAGATGGAAGATCTCTCTGTCTCTCTCTCTCCCCACCACACTGTGTGTAAGTGTGTCTCCCCCTTTCTCTGTAATTCTTTCAAGTAACTAAGTATGTAAATAAATAAATAAATAAATAAAAGGAAGAGTTCCTCTGTCCTTACTGAAATCATAACAGACAAGGAATATTATAACAGGTGGTAGGTAACAGATGAATAGAGATCTTGAGATACAGAGACACAGTAGATATAATCATGTGTGTGTGTGTATATATATATATATATATATATATATATATATATATATAGTGTTCAGCATATAGGCAGAAAACTGAGCTGAGAAAAGTTTTATATGAATGTCATAAGTGAGAAAATGGTTTACTTTAGTCTTGAAGGAGAAGCAGGAGTCTGACAGTAAAGAAGTCTTGATAATAACTAACCTTTCTCAGGTACAGAATATCTCATATGCACACTAAATATAAATATTAAATAACAGAGAGAAATGGCAAGTGCAAAAGTTGTCCAATATGCAAAAACAGCACATTGATGAATAGAATAGGACTAATTCAATCTATGATAATTCAGAGGAGGCAGAATTCTTGCTGCAGGGAGACATTGCAAGCTTTTAAGTTGACAAATGATCTCTAACCAAATCTGTACTTTGAGAGATCCCCCGTGTTGGTGAGTATAAATTGGAGGAATTTAGGACTAGAGGTAGAGATATAAATTTGGAGGTTTTTACAGTAAAAATACATGTAAGGCATAGTTCTAAGGGATGGGAATAGGAATGTAAAACACTGGTTTTAAAGACAGTTTGGTGTTAATAATTCATGATAATCACAACAATAATAATGATAATAGTATTTATTATTTTCTATTATGGGACATCATAGGCTAATAAATGTATACCCTCAAAAGATACCCATGTCTTAAGCTTTGGAAACCATGAATGTTAGTATATTGGGGGAACAAAAGGGTCTCTGCAAATGTGACAGTGAACGATCTTGACTTGGAGTAACTGTACTGGATTATCTGGGTGGGTCCTAAGTATAACTGCTAATATCCTATTATGACAGAGGAGGTGGGAGATTCTGCACATATAGGTAAAAGGTAAGGTGAGGATGGAGGGCAGAAATCAAACTGATGAAGACACAATTTAAGGGATCCTGGCAACCTCCGGAAGCTGGAAGAAGCAAGGATCAATTCCCCCTTAGAGACTCGGGGATATCCCTGCTAATGATTTGATTTCAAGTCCAATGATCCTGATTTAAGATCAGAACTTGAGGAAATTAAATTTTATTTGTTTTGAGCCATCATTTGTGGCAAATTGTTACAACAACCAAAGGAAATTAACACATGACAATATAAATATTTCTTGAATTTCTCAGCACTCTTGGGTCATCTTCCTGGTACAAGGAAATGCACACTGTCAAAAAAGTGAGAATATTTGCCTGCATTTCTCCTGGAAATATTTTACTTTTCACATACCACGGGAATTTAAACCATAGCCCTTTGTCAAGTTAACAGCTTTATTCCAAAGGATAATGAACCATATTTCTATCACATGAGAGGGCCAAATGTTTATAGCCTGGACTAGACGTTTAGTATAAGCTCCTTGGGAGCCAGGAGGACTGCAGCTCTCACTCCCTACTTAAATCTCAAGGACAAATGAAGCAAGAACTTGCATGTTAGGAAACACTGACCAGTGTTACCAGCTGATTCTGAGTCTGAACAGCTATGCTGGCACACAACTATCAAAGTGAATTGAAGATGAATATATCTGCTGGTCATAACAAAAAGACCACAGATAGATCTGACTGCTGGAGAGGAACATAGGTTAAAGCAAAAATCCATGATCTTTTCCATTTTGTCTTCGAGGAGCAAAGTTGTTGTTTTTTTCTTTCCTTTTATGTACAGAGGGGACAGCTGCCTCTCTGTTTTATAAAATGGCTAAAAAATATTTTTTCTCTGTTCTTCCTCACTTATGGAGTATCTGGTCACTGTGTAACAGAATTTTTCATTTTGATTTTATTGTGTTGCTTTAGGAATAAGGGGTGGAAAACAGAGGCCCACAGGTTATTGTATAATTAATAATGAATCTGTCTCTGGTCTAGAAAACCTCATATGCACAGTAAAGATAAATATTAAATACTCAGCACTTACATTCTAAGAACTTCTGTAGATCTTGGGGGGGGGTTCTTAAAAAGTTCATAGAAAAAAGTTAACAGATAAGTTTATATGTTGCAAAAGTTTTTGTAATCCATGCATAGTTATTTTAATAGAAAATTTTTATTTAATGAATATAAATTTCGTAAGTATAACTTTTGGTTCATAGTGGTTCTTCCCCCCATAACCATCCTCTCACCCGCAAACCATCCCATCTCCTACTCCCTCTCCCATCGCATTCTCCATTAAGATTCATTTTTAATTTTCTTTATTTACAGAAGATCAACTCTATACTGAGTAAAGATTTCAACAGTTTGCATCCACACAGAAACACAAAGCATAAAGTACTGTTAGATTAGTTTTAACATTAATTCTCATGGTACAACACATTAAGGACAGAGGTCTACATGGGAGCAAGTGCACGGTGACTCCTGTTGTTGATTTAACAATTAACACTCTTATTTATGACATCAGTGATCACCCGAGGCTCTTGTCATGAGCTGCCAAGGCTATGGAAGCCTCTTGAATTCACAAACTTTGACCTTATTAGACAAGGCCATAATCAAAGTGTTCTCTCCTCCCTTCAGAGAAAGGTACCTCCTTCTTTGATGGCCTGTTCTTTCCACTGGAATCTCACTCACAGAGATCTTTCATTTAGGTCACTTTTTTGCCACAGTGTCTTGGCTTTCCATCCATGCATAGTTTTTTTAATGATATACATTTTCCATGAACTCTTTAACGGTTGCATGTGCATAGATTTCAAAAATTTGGAGAACCAAAATAAATTTATCTTCAAATTCCATTTTTTCCCTAAACTTATACATAAGGGAAAACTGAGATTTCAAGAATTCAATTTCATTAGAATCACATTAGTATGAGGGTACATCAAAAAGCTTTTTGAAAAAAGGTATTAACTGGTGATGTGCATTTTTCATGAACATTTTGAAGACTTCTCTAAGTAAGTCAATCATGCTTCCCCATAGCATATGAGTATGTTGACCCTAGAGCATATGCTTTGAACTGAGAATTCCATGACAGACGTTAGAGAGGGAGGTAGATAGACATCCTAGAAGGCTCTTGCATATGTCAGTTCCATTTACCAAGAAGTATATGACCTAATAAATATATTTTAATCACAAAAGATAATATGTACAATTACCAATACAATGATTTCGATGTACCATAAAATATTTTTTCAAAAACTTTCAACAAGTGAAATTGTCATATAATCAGATATATGGGTGGTAAAGATACAAAATTCTGAGTCTTTGGTATGTAAGTGAAGCTTTAGTTTTCATGACCCTTACCCTCCTAAGAAGTCTTTAATAGGTAATAAGAGAACAGAAGTGAGTCTACAACTCTTTCCTCAGTTTCTACTCTGTCAGATTTACCAAACCTTCACAATAACACGAGCCAATTCCTTAGAGTCTCCCTACCCCATCTCCCTCCCATGTGTGTGAACATGTGTGTGTGTGCATGTGTATGTAAATGTTGACTTTGTTTCTCTTTTAGCTTCCTCTGAATAACTCTAACTAATACATATTTTGTCATTTTTTTCCTTGGAGGAGTCTAATATACTATAGATAAGAAGAGTCATAAAGATATACAGTAGGGAAAAAGACAAAAATAAATAAGTTTAGGAATACATCTTCATTCTATAAAACTATAAAGAAAAGCAAACGACTATAAGAAGAGTCAAATTAGAGGTTACTTCTGTTGGAGGGGACTGTGACTGGGATGGGGCACACATATCTCCTGGAGTCTGCAAAATGTAGTTTTTGACCTAAGTAATGATAATGAGGGTATTTACCCTGTCAATCACATTGCATTAAGGTCTCTAGATTTGTGTAAGAATTTATTTGTTTAAAGAAAGCAAAAAAAAAAAAAGAGAGAAGGATAATAATAGTCACTATTAATAATAGTTAATGCAAATCTGTAAATACTAGTTTTGGAAACCACAAATTTAGTAAGAATTTTAAATTTTAAAGTTCAAAAGTAACTTTTTATTGACTAACATTTCGCTTTGCCTATGTGGAACAACTGTATTATTATCATTAATAAATAGAATGAAAAAATGATACAAAAACAGCTAGAAAAAACTTTTTACATAATAGCTGTCAGAGAATGCATTCAAAAGTCCATCAAGGTGGTATTATAAAGCCATTCACCACTGCTAGGTTAGAAGTGGTTAATCAAAGAATGACTCCTTGAGCAGCTGCCCAAGCTAAAACATCCCTTGGCACATGGATTCTTGGCACTCAAGGCCAACAGGAAGCCAGATCTACTGTGAAGTTCCTGCAAGTGCACATTCAGCCAAATAAAGAAGAGTTGCCAACCATATTAATGGGATCACTAGAAAACAGTCTATTAAAACTACAGAGTGAGAACTGAGCAAAGTATTGGAAAAAAGTAACTTTTTCAATACCAGAATTGGCCAGAAATCTACAGTTAAGAAACAAACAAACTCACTGAATCCGAAGGATTCTTGGATTAATATTTGAACAAATAGGGGATAATACCAAGCAAGAGTCCTAGTACTTTCACAATTTAATGTCCCTACATGCAAAGACAGTTGTGTATTTCCAAATATATGCTGGTTGTTTTTAGTTGAATGTGCTATGAACACCTAGAAATGTGTGCATTCAAAAAGAATCTCATATTCCTTACCCCAAAACAGTTTCTCTTCCTAACATCCCTGTCTTTATTTGTGGCACAATCTCAATCTGGATTTCCAGAAATCAAGCAATCTCTCTTCCTCCTCACACTTCATCTCCACTCAGAGGCCAGATATATTTAATTCCAAAACTCTTGAAACACTGCTGGCATCTGTACACTTAAGGCAATAAAACACACTTGAATCTATAAACTTCTCTTCATTCCTGCTTTCAATATCCTAATTCATGGTTTTATTCCTGTGTAGACTACAGGTCTCATAACTCAGCAATGCCATTTTCCCTCTATTCAAATTTATGTTATGAAACATTACTTAGTTAACACTGCAAAAGTGAACAAAAATATCTCTCTCCTCCACAAACAAAAGTAATATCAATAACAAAAAATCAGAGCCAGCACTATGGTGTAGTGGGTAAATCTACCACCTGAAGTGCCGGCATTCCATACGAGCACTGGTTCGAGTCCCAGCTGCTCCACTTCTGATCCAGCTCTCTGCTATGGCCTGAGAAAGAAGTGGAAGATGGCCCAAGTCCTTGGGTCCCTACAACTGTGTAGGAGACCCGGAATAAGCTCCTGGCTCCTGGCTTCAGATTGGCGCAGCTCTGGACTTTGTGGCCATCCGGGGAATGAACCAGCTGATGGAAGACCTCTCTCTCTTTCTCTCTCTCTCTCTATCTCTCTCTTTTTCTCTCTCTCTCTCTCTCTCCCCCCCATCTCTCTCCTTCCACACCTCTGCCTCTCAAATAACTAAATTCTGCCTTTCAAATAAATAACTCTGCTTTTTAAATGAATAAATAAATCTTTTTAAAAAATCTTTATATGTGCATTATCTACAGGGTAATATTTAAACTCCTCAGGCTGATAACATATCTTATCATGCTTCCCTAACTTCATGCGTGGTTTTATCTGTCTAGCAACATTTACGCATCCTTCAGCCAGTCATATAGGCTTCATCCTGTCTCTACCCCACACTTTGCATCATCTCCCTTTGTCCCAGGTCCCTCCTGGAACTCAGTGCCTCTCAGACAAGAGTGTGCATCAGAATCACCTGGATGACTTAAAACACAGATTGCTGGGCCCCAGTCTCTGGGATTCTGTTTCAGTAGTTATGGAGCAAATCTAAAAATGTACATTTCCAACATGTTCCAGGGGCTGCTGAAGCCAGAGGTCTGGGATTATACTTTGTAAATTACTGATTGAATAACTTCCCTCTATCTCTTCTTTTATAATAAATTCATCACTTATGGTTTCATAAATTATCATTTCTTTCTGTCTCGGGTAATGCATCTAGTGCAAAACCATGAAAACATTCTTCTTCCTTCTGAATGCCTTAATGTTATATTTCTGTTTTACAGCAGTTAGGTAATTTGCTTTTCCTAGAATCATGCAGTAAAATTTAATTTTCATTTTAGAGTTTACACTCTTTGAGGTTGGTGTCCAGGTCTAAATTTTCTAAATTAGAGACCAATAGCATGAAGTATGGAATATTAAATCTATTATACATAAAAATAAATATTTTCTGCCCACTACATAAATATATCTGAGCACACCTACCTGCTGCACCTAAATAGATTTGTCTGCCTTATAAATACATCTGAAATTGTGGCTCTACCACAAATACTCATCCGCAAATAAATGGGTAAAGGTAATATAAGGTTGTCTTTTGGTCAAAGCTTGGCTTTTGCATTGCATGTGACCATGCTTTGCCAGCGAGTTTAGGACTACTGCTGTGCTTCCATCTGCTGGAACCAATAACAATGTTTTGGGACAAAATATTAAAGCACTTAAATTCTTAAGCAAGAGCACCATTTGTGTCTAAATCTGAGATATTTAACACTGCTTTCTCTTTTCTTTAGAGACAGCAAATGTTTAAGGCTAAAGTGATTTTGAATGTAATGGTCTCCCAGAAAATGCAGAACAAAGTGGCTGGCATAGGCATACTGAAGTGTGGTGTAAATGGCTGTCTATGCCAGAAAGCACTTGAATATGTAATCCATCTGCCACTACTGGAGCTGACTTAATCCTTTATCTTTCTTTTGCTGCTTTATTTCAAGTCCCATGCAATAAGTGTGAAAGCATCTTTAACTTTCATATTTTTACTTTTGCTATAGGGAACTGGCATGGTATCCTAGAGAAGAATCATCTAGAAATAAGAAGTCCTATGTTCAAGTTTTGCTATGACCTCTACCTCGCTGGTGAAATAGTTCATCTCACTAGGTTTCACAATTTTTATGCATCAAATAATAAGAACAGATACGTTCTGTTGATCTCTAGCATTTTACAAAACTATTTCTGTCTTGAGTAAAGTAGCCTTCATGGTATTATAACACATCATTGTCTTAAAAGGGTTAATGCAGCCACTGAAAATTAGTTTTCATCTGAACCAAGAATAGCACACACATTATACTCATTGCCACCGAAATATAGTTAATTCATACACTGCCATTTCTATTATTTGATCACTTCTGTATATCAGCATGACATAACTGCTCGATGCACTTAAGTAGGACTCACAACTGCTAGTCAATTGGCTCCCCAATTACATAGCCATAACAGTCTATATCTTTTGATTTTAAATAGCATTATTTCCATTGTCAGTATCCCATTATGAGGTTACAGGAACATTAGTGAAAAGTAATTGAATACCACTTTGAACTTGGAACAAAGCTCAGTGGGCTGTTTCAAATGTAATGCTAAAATAATATGAAAGAGATAATTGATATGAAGAGATGAAACAACAAGATGGAAAAAAAAACACAAGGTGAACACACATGTTTGAATTCTAAGAGATCAATGGTATTCTATTAGTTTTAGCTTCTAATTAAAACTTTCATTCCTACTAGGCTGGAAATCACTTTCTCCCTCTTACAAACCAGTATCTATTCTCTGGAGAGCTGGCATCCTTGTGCACAAAGGATATGTTCATGGTTATGTACTCCATGAGAAAAGAAGCTACTCATTTGACCCTGTGTCTCTCATAATGCTCAGAGTATTTTATCAATGTATTTAGGAAAAATGTGTTGAAATAATTTCATTTGTTTTGAAATCTTAAAATCTACATGTTACAAATGAATACAGTGCACTTCGATTTTAGGCTTCTGGTCAAGATGGAGGGATATTGTGCTTTAATCTCCCAACTAAAACTAAAAGTTGTAAAAATGGAAAACTACATCCATCAAACAATGGTAGTCAAGACACGGGATAACAGACAATGAATAAAGTGCTCTCTAGAAGATAAACCTTAAGATTGCCCCAACACACTTTTTGGATTATTTTCCAGGCTACAGTTCAGACATAAGGAACCCAAGAAGATAGGCAGTTACCTTTGGTTGAGTAAGTGAAGCCAGCAGCTGGGGAAGACAAGTTGGCCAGAGTTCACAAGGCAACACAATCAGAGATGAGGGAATCACATAAAAAGAATTGTAAAGTGTCCTTCCTTGAGGACTTTTCAGGAAATTGATCAGCTCGTGAATGTGAAAAATTATGCACAGTCAGGTAAAGAGCTATTACTTCAGGGAACAGTGCCTGATGTTCTCACAGGCTCTGGATAGTTCCCATACCAAAAGCCAAAGTAGAAAGCTTCATAATTCAGGAGGTAACAGTAAAAGAAGAAAGGTCATGCCTCAGTAATGGTAAAATTAACCCTGGACCTAATGCAGTTCTGGTACAGACTAACAAAGATTAAAAAGTAAGACCTATTAGTTATTTTTCAAGTAAGTTAGCTGCATCTCAGAAAAAAAAATCAAGAATATTTATGAGAATAAGAATAATCTGGTTGTCAGCAAGTAAAAATTAACATTTGGATATCTGATCAAAACCAAAAGGTACACAGAAGCAGAAAAATACAATCAATACTCCAAAACTGACCCAGCAATGAGACAAATGATGTTACTAGCAGACAAAGCCATGAAAACTATTATTATGATTGTTTAAGAAGAAAAAGACATAGAAAATATAAAAGAGACACAAACTGAGCTTCTGGAGAGTAAGAAAAAGCCCTAGGATAAAAAGTATTTTGGATGGAATGGAACCTGATTCATATTTCAAAAGAAAAGATGAACGAACTTGAAGGTATAGAAATGGAAACTACCAAAAACAAAGCCCAAAATGTAACACAGAAAGAATTCATGAACTGATTGACAAAAGAAGTAACCAAATACATGAGCAACTGGAGTTTCTGAAAGAAACAGAACAAAAGGGAGTAACTGAGAAAAAAATATTGAAAAAAGTAGTGGCCTCAAATTCCAAATTTGAGAAATACTGTAATCTCACAGATCTATGAATCATTTATAAGCCCCAAAATAAATAAACTGATAAATAAATAAGCAAACAAGCTATTCCCACGGCATGATCATAGTTAAATTGAGCAAAAAAGTTAAAAATCATAAAAAGAGCCAGTGGGGGAACACATTACTTATGAATATAGATAAGGATGATACACATTTCTTTTTGGTAACAATGCAAGTTGAGCACTACATCTTTAAAGTATTGAATGAAAAAAAAATTCTGTCAACATAGAATTCTTTGCACAGAAAGAAACATTTCAAAAACAAAAGTGAAATAAAGACTTTCAGAAACTTAATGAATTTTAAACTAGCAGACCTATACTACAAGAACTGTTGAAGGAAGTCCTTCAAACAGATAGAATCTGACATTGCAAAGGCACACATAATGCAAACATGAATTCCAAATTTGTTGATCTAGTTTCCAAATCCCACCTTGCTTACTTATCCTTGCTCTTGCTCACTGGCCCCCTTTTTTTTTTTCTGTAGGAAAACTCTAAATCAGCCATAAAAATAATCTCACTGTCATAAATCACCTAGTTGGACTGAATTTCTCAATTTTGTCTATTTGGTTTTGGCCCAGTTGAATTTGTATCTCTTTAAACTAGACTTTGTGGTCTGAGTTCATTTTAAAGTGTGATTTTCTTCTCTGAAATTCTTTTTTTGTACTATACCATTTTCTATGGGTGTCTTCTTCCCCTCATTCAGACTTCAAATTTCATCAGATTATTAATCTTTGTCTGGAATGTCCTAGAGCACCCTCTTCCTTAGCTTTGGGAGAATAACAGCTAATACATAAACACTCATTAAAGATAATAAAGCACTGAGCATTTGAGGATTGATTCAGGGATCCTAACATTTATAATTTTAATTTTTATGAAAGAATGCATTATGCTTTCCAATTGGTTTACAAATGAATATTTGAAACTCAAATTCATTCTTATATTGGTGTTTATCTATATCAATATATAAATGTATTCATGCATAATAAACAGACTGTAGTTTTCTCCATAGAAAGATAATGTAACTAGGCACACTACATAATTATTACAAGTTTATAGCTATTAGCAAAAATTATTTCATCTTTCTTGTCCTGTGTATCTGCTGATAGCTGGAGTCCAAGAAGAAGATTGCCTTGCTTTTTCCCTCTTAATTAATGCTGCTCAATGCCTTTTCATTCCCAGGTGCAAAAAAAGACAGTTAATGAATGCCACACATAAATGAGAAACAATATTAAATATTAATTTTTACCACATTTTTGTCCTCAATAGCGTAGAAGGATTTTCGCTAAGGCGTTCCTTTTAGTGACCTCATTGTAAATTGATTCTAATACATCTAAAACTTAAAAAGCCATTGTTAATAATATCTTCAGTTCTAGAGCAATGCAAGCTCCAGGAATAACCTCAAGCAGAATGAAAATGACAGTTGCAAAACTTCTAAGACAGACAGCTTTCTATTCAAAGTATGAAAATACATTTTATCACCTTAGAGCTGCTTTGCTATATTTAACAGATGGTAAGTTAGGAACTCAGGGTCTGATTTTAAACACATTTGGGGTCAAATCTTATTCCTGCATTTCCTATTGCCATGGGTAGCCCTGTACAAGCTACTCAATTTCTCTAAGCCTCAATCTTCCTCCTGTGAAAAATATGGATGATGGCAGCATCCAGATCACAGAATTGTGGCGAAGTTTAAATCACTGTAAGATGTCACATGCCCAACACACAGTAAATGTTCAATACAATTTAGATAAAAAATATTTTTTAAAAAAATGTAATAATTTTTAAAACTCATGTTGATGAGTACCTTTGGTTCAGCGTGTCATTGAATAAAACATAATAGCTTGGGGCTGGCACTGTGGTACAGTGGTTGACGCCCTGGCCTGAAGCACCGGCATCCCATGTGGGTGCCGGTTCTAGTCTCGGCTGCTCCACTTCTGATCCAGCTCTCTGCTATGGTCTGGGAAAGCAGGGGAAGATGGCCCAAGTTCTTGGGCCCCTGTATCCTTATGAGAAACCTGGAGGAAGCTTCTGGCTCCTGGCTTCGGACTGGCGCAGCTCCAGCCGTTGTGGCCATTGGGGAGTGAACCATCAGATGGAAGACCTCTCTCTCTCTCTCTCTCTGCCTCTCCTCTCTCTGTGTAACTCTGACTTTCAAATAAATAAATAAATCTTTAAAACAAAAGAAACATGAGTAGTAGCTACTCATGTTAAATCTATAAAATAAAATATAATAGCTTAATCAAAGAGAAACTCATAAAATTAATTAATTTTTCTTTAAAATATAGTTGAAGGATTGGATGCTTAACCTAGTGGTTAAGAAACCTGTGTTCCACATTAAAGTATATGGGTTTGATCCCCAGCTCCTGACTCAAGCTTGCCATCAGTGCAGTCCCTGGAAGACAGCAGTGATGGTTCAAGTAATTGAGTTCTTGTTACCAATGTTGGAGCCCCGGATTATGGTGTTTGATTCTGGTTCTGACCTGGCCCAGCTCCAGCTATTGTGGACATTCAGGGAGTGAACCAGTGGAGAACAGCACTTTCTGTCTCTTGTATACCACCTCCCCCAGATTAACTTAAACATATCTATCTATCTAAAGAACATTCATTAATGTTGAGGCTACTTACAAACTGTGTTAGCCTAACAATAGATAAATCTAAACAAATTAATCACTACAGCATTATTTTACCTCCATGATACCAAGTTATTCTGGCCAACATTTTTTTTATATACTTTTTTTTTTTTTGACAGGCAGAGTGGACAGTGAGAGAGAGAGACAGAGAGAAAGGTCTTCTTTTACCGTTGGTTCACCCTCCCCATGGCCGCTGCCGTTGGCGCGCTGCGGCCGACACACCTCGCTGATCTGAAGGCAGGAGCCAGGTGCTTCTCCTGGTCTCCCATGGGGTGCAGGGCCCAAGCACTTGGGCCATCCTCCTCTGCACTCCTGCACACAGCAGAGAGCTGGCCTGGAAGAGGGGCAACCAGGACAGAATCCGGCGCCCCGACTGGGACTAGAATCCTGTGTGCCGGTGCCACAAGGCGGAGGATTAGTCTAGTGAGCTGTGGCGCTGGTCCTGGCCAACATTTTTAAAAACTGAATTGAGTAAATACTGTGGCATTACGTAAATATACACTTGAAATATCTCCTTCTGCAAAGCAACTGGACATTTCAAAAGATTTGAAAATTTCACTATGAAAGTCTGAATTTCTGAGAAAATAAGTGTCCTTTTTTTAAAAAGAACAAATGACATTGTGATGTTTCCATTAGTCTAGAGCTTGAA
Source organism: Lepus europaeus (assembly GCF_033115175.1). Taxonomy (NCBI): domain Eukaryota; kingdom Metazoa; phylum Chordata; class Mammalia; order Lagomorpha; family Leporidae; genus Lepus; species Lepus europaeus. The sequence continues at coordinate 155,674,897 of NC_084827.1, forward strand.
TAACACCCATTGGTAAGGTGATTCAAAAGCTGATGATACTAAAAGGAGATGGTGCCTTTAACTGACCCAGAGAAAAGCAAGCAGCAGGAGAATACTATGCTATTACAGTAAATTTCACTGACAGTACAGGGCTGTGGGGGTTACTGAAAGGGAAAGGAGCTACACAATAACCACTGGCCAGAGTAATTAGCTGGGGTAATGAAGAGAGAGGAGAAGTGTGTTGGACACTGAAGCCCTGAACTGTCAGCATTATTGTTCTCCGAGGCTTTGGAAGAACAATGCTCTGCTGAGCCTTCAGTAATCGCTATACATGACTACTCATGAAGAGAGTAATTAAGAAATGTCAGTGCTTCCTAGAAAAAAAAAATTAGCACTCATCAGACCACACAGAGAGTTTCCCTGGAAGAATCAAATTTTTTGTTGTGGATCTAAAATATTAACAGAGCAGAATTTGTACTTCATGTAGTTCAAAAGAGTGAGCTATGAATAATTAAACAAGCCCAACAATGTGATTCCCTCCCCCAGCACGCCCAGATCCCATACTGAAAGAACTGGCTTTCCATGCCGGAGCGAGGAAACGCTCCTGAGCATTGCTTCCAAAGCATCTCACACCCCCTGCCCTCCAAGTTACCCTGTGCCACATCATCCTGCTTTATTTTACCATACTATTTATCACTGTTGGAAATAATTTATGTATACATATATATATATATATATTTATCACGCCACTAAATTTTAAGCCCCAAGAAGGAGGAGATATGGTCCTTTTTATTTTCCATGTCATTGTAAGTGCCAGAAGAGTCCCTGGTAGTAGTAAATGCTAAACAAGTATTTCTTTTTTTTAAAAAGATTTTATTTATTTATTTGAGAGGTAGATTTACAGACAGTGAGAGGGAAAGACAGACAGAGGTCCTCCTTCCGCTGGCTCACTCTCCAGATGGCCGAAACGGCCGGAGCTGCACTAATCCGAAGGCAGGAGCCAGGTGCTTCCTCCCGTGCAGGTGTAGGGGCCCAAGTACTTGGTCCATTCTTCACCTCCTTCCCAGGCCACAGCAGAGAGCTTGATTGGAAGGGAGGCAACCGGAACTAGAACCGTTGGCCATATGGGATGCTGTTGCCACAGGTGGAGGATTAACCTACTACACCATGGAGCTGGCCCCTAAACAAGTATTTTTTAAAGTAAAATCATTGAGGAACAACACTTTTCCTAGGGTAAGTATCATATTGAACCTCATACACATCTGAGGAAGCTATGTTTTTAGTTAACAGCAACCAATTTTATTTAAAAATTCAGCTTTGGATAAATAACACACTAAAGTACTATAATATATTATAAATTATGGGGTTTATTTTGCTTTTTTAAGAATTTTTTTATTTAAGAGGTAGAGTAAGATAGAGAGATAGAGATAAGGAAGGAAGGGAGGGAGGGAATAAGGAAGAGAGAGAAAGAGAGGGAGGAAGGGAAGGGAAGGGGAGTGAAGGGAAGAAATAGTGGAGGAGAGGGAAGGGAAGGAGAGGGGGGAAGGGGAGGGGAGGGGAAAAGGAGAGAAACCGGGGACACAATCTAGGTCTAAGTCTCCCTTATAAGCGTAGGGACCCAACTACTTGAGTCATCACCTGCTGCCTCCCAGGGTCTGCACTAGCAGGAACGTGGAATCAGGAGTGCAGCTGGCGCTTAGAACCCAGGAATTCTGCTATGGGATGAGGCATCCCAAGTGGCATCTTTAGTCACTGCGCCAAATGTCCATCTCTGTGTTTGTTTCTGATTTTTCAGTAGGCTGAATTTAAAACATAGAACTTACTTGAAAGTTATTATTAACAAATTCATCAATGTAATAGTTCAAACTTTTTACCAAAAATGAAGGTTGTGCTTATACTGCAGATGACAAATTGTCCAAAATATTTTCTTGCAAAGTAGACTATTAGGGAAACGAAATCACAGACATACAGAGCAAGAAGGTGAGAACACCCATTCTGTACTAATGAGGCTAATCAAATCAAACACTCTTCTCCCATTCCATTCCAACTTATTTACTTTGCTCTTTGAATTAAGCAGTTGTGTCTATATGGCTAATTGTAGCTTTGATTCTCCAATTTGCTCTTTAATCAGATTGCATTAGAAGTAAATATTTATCTCCCCAAAGTAGTAGACTTTATGGCTTGTGAGAAACAAAAGCTAATCTTTTGCATTTTCCCAGGTAGAACACATTTTAATTCAGGACAGAAATAAGTTGAGTCCCAAGAATGAACAAAATATTTTGTTAATTTGATAGAAATTAGCTGAAAACAGAATTGATAGTGGTTTCCAAATAAGATTCTTTTCACCACAGCTGGCTCCTTATTGTTTCACTAATTTTACAATAAGAATAAATGGGTAGTAAAATTGTTTTCTAACTTGAACAGCTCATTATGATGACCATTAAACTGTATGCATAGTGGCAATGAGTAGAATTTTGACAGCCAGAATGTCTGGATTTGAACCCAAGCTCTGTTACTGAGTAGCTATATGACTTTGGGCAGGTGATTTAATTTCTATGATTCAGGATCCTCAACTACAAAACTCTGGACCATAATAATATCAACCTCAAAGCATTGTTGAGTGTGTTTTATGAATTAAACCTGTAAAAATCCTGAGATAATGCTAAATATTGGCTATTGCTGAAGTAACTATTAAAAGCTATTTGCTGGTTGCCTTGTAGCCTATGCTCACTTTGTATTTATCAGCCATTGTCAAGTAGTGCTTCTATCTATTTATATATCTGTCTACCTACATAAAATGTCAATAATTTAATGAGACATGTGAAATTATACAAATTATACAACACTCTATTTGCAAAATTGAGGATAAAAATGAATAAAAACATTGTTGATTTATATTTCAATTGGATTTATAGTATCAGAAACTGTGCCAGTCCCTGGAGGTACTCTGGTGAAGAAAAACAGAATAAGCCCCTGTAGTTATGTAACTTATTGGCAAGGCAATAATAATTTCAAATAAATACACACATATAATATGACAAAAAGCATATGAAAGAAAATGCACAGCACCGACACATTCATCCACTCTTTCAGCAAATATATTTTAGGGACTATCATGTCACATTCAGGAGATAGGCATCATGATCAAGATATACCAGGTTTTGGTTTTACAGTTATAATGAATATAATGCCATGTAACGATACCTATTACTTTGAAGACAAGAGTCTATTTAGAACACTTTCTTATAATATCTTGAACAAATCAAACTCAATCTTAGTTTTTCTGTTTTAAAATCGGTAAAACAATAATTTATTTTTCTGTATAATTTTCACTTTAATTACAATACTCTGGAGAGCTTCCATGCTAAGATGTTTTAAATCCATAGAAATTGCAGCTCTCAGGGAAAAAATCTTGAAGTTCCTTTGTTACTTAAAATAATACAGGACCAAGGGTGGGAAGTAAAACATTAGTAGAAATAGTAACTATAATAAAAGTATTGATATTGATATTAGTGTTAGTCTAATAAAAGATAATCTTGGGAAAAATACACCATTTTTGACATCTTTCTTTAAAAATATGTACTTATTTATTTGAAATGCAGAGTTACACAGAGAGAGAGACAGAGAGAAAGAAATTTTCCATTTATGTTTCACTCCCCAGATGGCTGCAACAGCCAGGGCAGGGTCAGGCCTAAGCTGCCGGTGTCCCAAGTAGGGACTTAATCATTGCACCACCTACCTTCCCACCACCACCACCACCTCTGCCTACTTTTTAATTGCTGCTATATCCCTCTGACACTGAGTTTTCATCTCTTCCTCACATCGGACCATTCCTCACATTTCAGCTCACAAATAACTATTTTTAAAATTCATTCTTTAGATAAACCATTCTAACCTGGTGTGTGTGTGTGTGTGTGTGTTCTTCCTGTTAGACTCTCTCATGAAATTCATTACTTCTTTCTTCATAGCATTAAGTATAAAGAGTTATATGTTGATGTATTTATTCCTCAGTGGCCTATCTTGCCCACCAGACAAGCTACATGGAAGCGGAAGTGATGATTGTTTTCTGTTGAATACCAGCACCTAACAAGGTATTTTACATGTTGAATTAGTTCAGCTAGCTCCCTGTTGTAAATAATGGGCAAGCATGGAAAGACATTCAGAAGTTACAAAAGGATAAAGAATTGAGGATTAATACCAATTCAAGAAAGTGTGAACGTCTCATTTCCTGTGGTTTGGGAAAGACCCAAAGGAAGATAATAAAGTGTCCTTCAGAAAAACTTTGCATTTTCTTTCCTTATCCCTCCCTTATATTCTTTGTATCCTAATTGGCAATACAGCTGCATAAAACAGCAGGAAAAGACACATCTTTGATGCTGGTTGTTTGATCTCTAGAAAGTTATTGCACAATCACATATGAGAGTGGGTTATTTTTAGCCACAGTTGTTTGTAAATTAGAAAATAAGAAACTGTATGGTGTTTCAGGAATTGATCATTTAAAATGTGCTCCTGGAAAGAGGAGCCGTGTCATTGTCGAATCCATATTCACCATAGACCCTGCTGGGACTTTAATGTGACACTATCTCTGTCCTTAATGTGCTGTACATTGTGATTTAATGCTATAACTAGTACTCCAACAGTATTTTTCACTTTGTGTTGCTATGTGGGTGCAAACTGTTGAAATCTTTACTTAATATATACTAAACTGATCTTCTGTATATAAAGAGAATTGAAAATGAATCAGAGTCTCCTGTGGAATTTGTGGAGTTTCTTAAATCATAAGATGATAATGTTTATACTTCTAGGACAAAAAAGTGTTCACACAGAAGGGAAGATTTACCAAAGTCTAATTTTGCGGAAGTGTTATTTGCAATTTGTTGGCAATTTGTTCCAGGAGACTTTTCTTTCACATCATTCAGCCTAAAACAAAATTATAGTCATGAACCAAGTTTCGAAGTGAATTTAATTCAATAATTTTGTTTTATAGATGAAGAAACAAATTCTTGATATGAAATGACACAATCAGGGTAGGATCAGGAGAGGATTTAGTATCTTCTGCAGGAAACTTAAAACTCCATCTTCTGGCCGGTGCCGCGGCTCAATAGGCTAATCCTCCACCTTGCGGCACTGGCACACCGGGTTCTAGTCCTGGTCGGGGCACCGGATTCTGTCCCGGTTGCCCCTCTTCCAGGCCAGCTCTCTGCTATGGCCTGGGAGTGCAGTGGAGGATGGCACAAGTGCTTGGGCCCTGCACCCCACGGGAGATGAGGAGAAGCACCTGGCTCCTGCCTTCGAAACAGCGCGGTGCACCGGCTGCAGCGCACCAGCCGCTGCAGCCATTGGAGGGTGAACCAGTGACAAAAAGGAAGACCTTTCTCTCTGTCTCTCACTCACTATCCACTCTGACTGTCAAAACAAAACAAAACAAAACAAAACAAAACAAAACAAAACAAAACAAAAACTCCATCTTCTATGACTGCCAAAAAATACATCACAATAATCCTAAAAACTGATCATGAGTGGTTAATATATCTAATAAATATGTAGAATATCAAGGAGAGATTCCACTCTCACATTAAAACATGTGCATCATCAAATATTTATTGAATTCCTACTATGCTAAATTGTGCTTAGTTTGGTAATTATATCACACTACAAGCAACAGATTATAAAGTTCTTAAAGTGGTAGAGTCGTTAGAAGGAAGAGTGGATTTACAAATGATTTAGCTGCTAAAGGAAATCATAAATGAAGTCAGTGAAAACATTTCAAATGTGAATTGCGTTCAGAAACAACTTTTTTGCCTTGCTTTCATTTCTGCACAGTTTCTCTTTCAGAAATGCCTCCTCTGGTCACGTCTCCAGTACAAATTTGATAAATGCAAGGAAGCATCAAGAAGTTCATGGAAAATGAGCATTATCTTTTAACTTCATTCCTCTATGAACATTTTCAGTTAAATTTGATATTTAATGGTAATAATAATATTGAAGCCTGGGGATTCCAGGTTTGAGGCATAGAGAGCTACAGACTACATTTCTTAAAGCATTATATACTGCTGTTGGTGCCTACGGTCATTCACTACGTATACCATCAAAATACGACCCATAGTCCAGTGGCCCATAACACAGACTAATTCAGAACATAGTAAGTCGCAGCAAAAATGTCAAATTTACCTTAAGGGGAAAAAAGACTTCAGCAAGTAAGGTTTGTTTGTATTTGAATAAGATGTATTATATAGATGAAGAGCAAAAATGTTGATCTAAGAATTGGACTACCTTGGGAGTTTAGGAAAAAGGAATGGTCCAATGAAAATATTTTCACTGTCCATCTGAACACTATAAAGTAAGTAGAAGTCTTTGCCAATAAACTTAGCTATTTTGATTCTATGGCAAACACCCAGGGTTTAGACTTGCATGGGGCAAAGTTCAAATTTTCTCCCTGCCACTAAACCTTGATCAAAGTATTTCATTTATATTTCTTTTATATTATCTGTAAAATGTGCTAATAAGGCTGTAGTAATAAGGTTTATCATGAAGACTGCGATAATGTAAAAATAATCTACCTACCAGTGAGGACTTACTATGTGACTGGCACTATTATAAGTATCTACATGAAAATTCTCCTTTAATGCCAATTAAACCCTATGAGGCAATTTCTATTTAAGCAGGTAAAATAATAGTGTTCAATATCTTTCTGCTCTTCTCAGCAAGGATGACAGAAAAAAAGGAAGATTCAAAACTAGATTATCAGATCTCACAGCCCACTGTCTTAATCTCTATTCATACTACCTACCTTTACCTAGAAACACAATAACTGACATAGGAATAAAATTCAATAATAAGGCCAGCGCCACGGCTCAATTGGCTAATCCTCTGCCTTGCGGCACCGGCACACCAGGTTCTAGACCCGGTCAGGGTGCCGGATTCTGTTCCGGTTGTCCCTCTTCCAGGCCAGCTCTCTGCTATGGTCCAAGAGTGCAGTGGAGGATGGCCCAAGTGCTTGGGCCCTGCACCCCATGGGAGACCAGGATAAGTACCTGGCTCCTGCCTTCGGATCAGCGTGGTGCACTGGCCGCAGTGTGCCGGCCGCAGTGGTCATTGGAGGGTGAACCAATGGCAAAGGAAGACCTTTCTCTCTGTCTCTCTCACTGTCCACTCTGCCTGTTAAAAAAAAAAAATCAATAATAAGCCTTTCTACTCAGACCCACCAATTGTTTCAGATATCTAACTGGTTTCTCTTGTTCTGGCGCTTACTCACTAATGAAGATTTAGTAATTAAGCTTTGACTTTCCAAGTAAGTTTACCTCCAGCCAGAAAAATTGCTAATCATGGCATTCCAGGCTGCCTGATATTAGGTTTGTAAATTATTAATGGGCACTCAGGTTTTGTATATCATAATGACTGATTAATTTTAGCCAGAAAGACAGAGTGACTCTTCTGAGGGAAGGGTTCTGAGTAATGAATGCTGAATCACGAGGTCATTTGAGAGGTTATTATTTAGCTCTTCCAGTCGTCATTTTGAACCTCTTTCTCTTCAAATTTTTTAATATATATGATTTTTTTTAAGATTCACTTATTTACTTGAAAGTCAAAGTTATAGAGGGAGGCAGATATTGAGAGAGAGATCTTCTATCCACTAGTTCACTCCCCAGATGGCTACAAAGACTAGTGATAGAACAGGCCAGAGCCAGGAGATGGTAGTTTTTCTGGATCTCATATATGGGTGCAGAGGCCCAGGCATGTGGCCATACTCTACTGCTCTTCTAGGCCATTAGCAGGGAGCTGGATAGGAAGTACAACATCTGGGACTTGAACTGGTACCCACATGGGATACCAGCATAGCAGGCAGCTTTATCCATTATGGCACAACACTGGCCCCTCTCTTCAGATTCCTATGGTAAGATATTCTGAACTTTATCTAAATCACTTATAACATACTTTTGATATCATACTTCCCAAAATATTGAAAGTAAATGCTTGATTTATTTTCTCTTTTAGGTAGAGCAAAACCCCTCCACCCAATATAGTATATTAAACAAACAGAACAATCAAATATATTCCTTCTAGCCCTCAATTCCCTTGCTTAACCTTGTAATGTTGCAATTAACTCTTGGTATGACTAACTCTAATACTCAGATACTGGGAGGAAATGCTCATTATTAAAAAGTCTCTAAGAAATGCATTTCCTTCAGCAAAAATTTTTTTAAAAGGGGGGGGGGATTCTGAGTAAGTGAAACACAATACCCAAATTTGGAATAAAAATTTTAAAGCAATTTTTAGTTACATTATCTTATTCAGTACAATCCACATAATAAGAGAAAGTGAGTTTACAGCTGGTTTGAAATATACATTATACATTTTCTTTTTTGACAGGAAGAGTGGACAGTGAGAGAGAGAGAGAGAGAAAGGTCTTCCTTTTACGTTGGTTCACCCTGCAATGGCTGCTGCGGATGGCGCGCTGCAGCCGGTGCACCACACTGATCCGAAGCCAGGAGCCAGGCGCTTCTCCTGGTCTCCCATGCGGGTGCAGAGACCAAGGACTTGGGCCATCCTCCACTGCACTCCCGGGCCACAGCTTTTTAACCACCCCACAATTAAGTCTTAGGACACAATCACTTTTCAGAGAAGTTATACTATCCAAATTCTTAACATTGTTAACTAGCTTGAGAAATAAGTATTTCTGACAACTTGTTTCCTTAATCCAATGATTTTCAAAGCAGGGTCTTTAGAGGGCATCAATGTCATCTTAGAATTTGCTGGAAATGCAAACTCTTAGGACACATCCTTTACATAAGTGTCCCCTGTCCTCACCCTAACAGTCATTTAGTCTCTACGAAATCAAATGGATAAAAGCTCTTGCTTTACCACTTCCTAATGTATGAGCATGAAAAAAATTTTTTATTTCTTCCAAGGTTCAATAATCTCCCCTAAACTCTCTCTCACATGCTTAAATGTATCCAATTCGTTCCATCTCTTAATCTTCTTCATCCAGCCACCATAACTGTTACCCAAAGCACTGATAAATTTTCTAACTTGTCTTCTAACTTTACTCTTATTATACACTAATCTATAGTGTTCTTTGCAGTGAATAAAGGGATAAATACAAAACTATCTCTATGATGTTCATTATGCTCAAGCTATTGCACACTTATGAAAACATTAGTGGTTGGAATTTGCATATGTTGGGATGGAGGTCCTGATTATGTTGGAGCAGAAAATGGAGTAGGAAGTTATGGTAATATGTCCAGCAGAGAGGAGAGAGCTTATGATAGGTAGTACTATGAGGAGGAAGTGCTTCCTTTAACTTTCAGCAATTAAATGTCATTTCTACACATGAAATCCAATGTCATCTAGACTACAGGAGTTCTGTAATTAGATAACCCATAGCACTCTTTACATGACCAATATAGCACTTTCCCATTGGTAATCTATGCAAAAACCTGCTCAATGTGTTTTCAACCACTGTTCCATTTCTTAGATGTTCTGTTCCCTCTGCATTACATCTATGCTCATTATGTAATAGGAGCTTGAAAACATTTCTTCAATATAATTTTTAAAAGATTTATTTATTTATTTGTTAGGCAGAGTTACAGACAGTGAGAGGGAGAGAAAGAGAGAAAAAGGTTCTCTATCCAACCAGTCACAACTGCCAGAGCTGGACTGATCTGAATCTAGGAGCCAGGAGTTTCCTCCAGGTCTCCCATATGAGTCTTGGGGCCCAAACACTTGGGCCATCTTCCACTGGGAAACATTTTAGAAAACAAATAGGGTTTCCTTTTTCTTGCCTAATAGCTCTGGCTAAAACTTCCAGAACTATATTGAATAGCAGTGGTGAGAGTGGGCATCCCTGTCTGGTACCAGATCTCAGTGGAAATGCTTCCAACTTTTCCCCTTTCAATAGGATGTTGGCCGTGGGTTTTTTCATAAATTGCTTTGACTGTATTGATGAATGTTCCTTCCATACCCAGGTTGCTTAGAGTTTTCATCATGAAAGGGTGTTGTATTTTATCAAATGCTTTCTCTGCGTCTATTGAGAGAATCATATGGTTTTTCTTCTGCAGTGTATCACATTGATTGTTTTGCGGACATTAAACCATCCCTGCACACCAGGGATAAATCCCACTTGGTCTGGGTGGATGATCTTTCTGATGTGTTGTTGCATTCTATTGGCCAGAATTTTATTGAGTATTTTTGCATCTATGTTCATCAGGGATATTGGTCTGTAATTCTCTTTCAATGCTGCATCTTTTTCCGGCTTAGGAATTAAGGTGATGCTGGCTTCATAGAAAGAATTGGGGAGGATTCCCTGTTTTTCGATTGTTCTGAATAGTTTGAGAAGAATTGGAGTTAGTTCTTCTTTAAATGTCTGGTAGAATTCAGCAGTGAATCCATCTGGTCCTGGGCTTTTCTTTGTTGGGAGGGCCTTTATTACTGTTTCAATTTCTGTCTCAGTTATGGGTTTGTTTAGGTTTCCTAGGTCTTCCTGGTTCAATTTAGGTAGGTTGCATGTGTCTAAGAATTTATCCATTTCTGATAGATTTCCCTGTTTGCTGGGATATAAGTCCTTGTAGTAATTTCTGATTATTCTTTTTATTTCTGTGGTGTCTGTTGTTACATTTCCTTTTTCATCTCTGATTTTATTGATTTGGGTCTTTTCTCTTCTTTTTTAAGTTAGTTGGGCCAATGGGGTGTCAATTTTGTTTATTTTTTCAAAAAAACCAGCTCCTCATTTGGCTGATTTTTTGTAATTTTTTTTATTCAATCCTGTTGATTTCATCTCTGATTTTAATTATTTCTCTTCTCCTACTAGATTTGGGTCTGGTTTGCTGCAGATTTTCTAGATCCTTGAGATGAATTGAAAGCTTATCTATTTGGTGCCTTTCCGATTTCTTGATGTAGGCACCTATTAATATAAACTTTCCTCTTAACACTGCTTTTGCTGTATCCCATAAGTTTTGGTATGTTGTGCTGTTATCTTCATTTACTTCCAGAAAATTTTTGATTTCCCTTTTGACTTCTTCTATGACCCATTTTTCATTCAGGAGCATGTTGTTCAGTCTCCATGTGTTTGCATATGCTCTAGGGATTCCTGAGTTGCTAATTTCCAACTTCATTCCTTTATGGTCTGAGAAGCTGCATCACATGATTCTAATTCTTTTGAATTTGCTGAGACTTGCTTTATGGCCTAGTATGTGATCAATCCTAGAGAAGGTTCCATGTACTGCTGAGAAGAATGTAAATGCTTTCTGTGTAGGATGAAAAGTTCTGTAGATATCTGTTAGATCCATTTGGGCTATAGTGTCATTTAAATCTACTGTCTCTTTGTTAATCTTCTGTCCTGTTGATCTGCCTATCTCTGAGAGTAGAGTATTGAAGTCCCCCAATACTATTGTATAGGGGTCTAAGCCCCCCTTTAAGTCCCTTAACAAATCTTTTAAATAAACCAATGCCCTGTAATGAGGTGCATATACATTGATAATCATTATATCTTTCTGTTGAATTGATCCCTTAATCATTATATAGTGTCCCTCTTTGTCTCTCTTAACAGTTTTTGTGTTAAAGTTTATGTTGTCCGATATTAAGATTGCTACGCCCGCTCTTTTTTCATTTCTATTGGCATGGGATATATTTTTCCAGCCTTTCACTTTCAGTCTGTATGTATCTTTGTTGGAAAAATGTGTTTCTTGTAAGCAGCAAATAGATGGGTTTTGTTCCTTGACCCAATCAGCCAATCTATGTCTTTTAACTGGACAGTTCAGGCCATTAACATTGAATGTGACTATTGAGAAGGAGTAGCTTTGCCCTGACATTTGCCAGATATTTTCTAATACATGTTTTGAATTTCCTGTGATCTTTTGCTGTGAGGTTTCCTTCCTTTACCTTCTTTCATATTGATGACCGTGTTTCTGTGTTTCTGTGTGTAATACATCTTTAAGCATCTTTTGCAGGGCAGGACGAGTGGCGACAAATTCTTTCAGTTTCTGTTTGCTGTGAAAGGTCTTTATTTCACCTTCATTCACAAATGAGAGCTTTGCAGGATATATTATTCTGGGCTGGCAGTTTTTCTCTCTTAGTACCTGGGCTATATCTCGCCATTCCCTCCTTGCCTGTAGGGTTTCTGATGAGAAGTCTGCTGTCAGTCTAATTCGAGATCCTCTGAGAGTAATGTGATGTTTCTCTCTTGCACATTTTAGGATCTTTCCTTTATGTTTCACTGTGGTGAGTTTAATTACAATGTGTCGTGGTGAGGATCTCTTTGGTCATGTTTATTACTGGTTCTATGAGCTTCCTGTACTAGGATTTCTCTGTCCTTCTCCAAACCTGGGAAATTTTCTGCTAGTATCTCACTGAAAATGCCTTCTAATTCTTTCTCCCTCTCCATGCCTTCAGGAATTCCTAAAACCCGAATGTTGGGTTTTTTAATAGTATCCTGGAGATTCCCGACAATATTTTTTAGATTTCTAATTTCCTCTTCTTTTCTTTGGTTTGACTGTTTCCTTTCCTGTTCTCTGTCTTCTAAGTCCAATATTCTCTCTTCTGCTTCACCCATTCTGTTTTTAAGGCTCTCTAACGTGTTTGTCATTTGATCTATTGAATTCTTCATTTCATTATGATTTCTCGTCACTATCACAGTTTCTTGTTCTACTAGTTGTTTCATTTTGATTCCTCCTTAATATTTCATTTTCACAAGAGAGATTTTCTATCTTGTCCATTAAGGATTTCTATAGTTCAAGAATTATAGTATTTTTTTTGTTCTAGTACTATTTTTTGAACTCTGTAATTAACACACAATTATTTTTAAGTGTTTAAATTTTAACTGAAAAGTGATCCCTGTTAAATGTAAGAGTGGGAATAAGAGAGGGAGGAGATGTACAATTTGGGACATGCTCAATCGGACTTGCCCCAGATGGTGGAGTTAGAAACGTGCCAGGGGATTCCAATACAATCCAATCAAGATGGCATGTACCAATGCCATCTCACTAGTTCAAGTGATCAACTTCAGTTCACAATTGATCACACTGATAGGTCTAAGAGTCAAAGGAATTACACAAACAAGACTAGTGTCTGCTAATACTAACTGATAGAATCAAAAAGGGAGAGAATGATCCAACATGGGAAGCGGGAGACACAGCAGACTCATAGAATGGCAGATGTCCTAAATAGCACTCTGGCCTTACAATCAGCCCTTAAGGCATTCGGATCTGGCTCAAGAGCCCATGAGAGTATTTTAGGCATGGAAAGCCAAGACACTCTGGAAAGAAAAAAAAAAGAAGAAGAAGAAGACCTAAATGAAAGGTCTCTGCAAGTGAAATCCCAGTGGAAAGAACGGGCCATCAAAGAAGGAGGTACCTTTCTCTGAAGGGAGGAGAGAACTTCCACTTTGATTATGACCCTGTCAGAATAAGCTCGAAGTCGGCGAACCCTAAAGGCTTCCATAGCCCTGGCAACTCATGACTAGAGCCTAGGTAGATTACTGATGCCATAAACAAGAGTGTCAAATTGTTAAGTCAGCAACAGGAGTCACCTTACGTCTCATGTGGGATCTGTCATTAATGTGTTTTCCAATGTGAAGTAATGCTATAACTAGTACTGAAATAGTATTTTTATACTTTGTGTTTCTGTGTGGGTGCAAACTGATGAAATCTTTACTTAGTATATGCTGAATCGATCTTCTGTATATAAAGATAATTGAAAATAAAAAAAAAAACACCTTGGTTTTAAATTGGACATTGCATAGAAAATTAATCAATTTTTAAAAAATATCATGTAGGATCTCTGTCTTTAATGTGCTGTACATTGTGATTTAATGGTATAACTAGTACTCCAACAGTATTTTTCACTTTGTGTTGCTATTTGGGTGCAAACTGTTGAAATCTTTACTTAATATATACTAACTGATCTTCTGTATATAAAGAGAATTGAAAATGAATCTTGATGTGAATGGAAGGGCAGAGGGAGCGGGAAAGGGGAGGGTTGCGGGTGGGAGGGAAGTATGGGGGGGGAAGCCATTGTAATCCAAAAGCTGTACTTTGGAAATTTATATTCATTAAATAAAAGTTTAAAAAAAAAGAAGAAACAGCTAGGACTGAAGTCAAAATTCAGCAGAATGGGAATGACAGAGATAGGAGGAGGAAAAGGTATACACATTTGCTAAATAATTAAGTCCTAACTAGCCATACTTGGCTAGAGGAAATGAAATGTACTTAATGGAAAAGTAAATATTTGTTTCTTAATGTCATTAAATTTTAATTAAATTTAATAACTGAAGTATGAAAAAAAAGAAAACAAATAGGGTTTCCTAATACAAAACATGCCGAAATTGGTGGCAGTCTTTAAAAATAGGAGAAAATGTCGCTACGATTTGGGATATAGTTGATTTCAAAGAATTTTTAAAGATCAGCATCTTTAGGAAATATAATAATCATATTGATACATTTTGAATAAATGAGAATACACTAGTATTTGATTTGGCAGACTAAGGCTATAAAACATATTAATAAAAACAGGGAAAATAGTAACAAAAGAGAATATAATTTATATATAATTCCTTGATGGAAAAATAATGTTTAATAGACCAGGAATAATAAGCACTGTGGAATCTGTTTTTAGAGACAAAAGGATGGATCTAGAGCATAATAATAATTGGGAAGTCTTTAATACAGCAGACATTCTTGAGATCCTATGTTTAAGCCACTATTGCCTAGAAAAATTGTATCAAAATAATTGATCAAAAAATTGTATCAAAAGAATTCCTTGTACTGAATGACGAGTGAAAACACCATAATTGGTCTTTTGTGACGAATAACTACATCTACTACATGAGAGCTGTTAATAATGTATGCATGAATATGTGAAAAAAATTCTATTTCATTTTTTCTCTTATTTGCAACACCAGAGTTTCTTCACATATTCATTATTGTGACAACAGGTTGAATTTGCAATTCACCACCTGCCTAAATAGCATTAACCTTTCCATAACCTTGTAATATCACGGTTATGCTTTGTCTGATATCTGAATTTCCCTAGTACAAACTAGGAAAAAAATACATTGTCCTCTCTGTTAGCATACATCCGTCCATTCCTGAAGCCAATGTAAGTAAAGTATTATAGACAGATGAATATTAACATTTGAAATAATTTTCATTAAAATGGATTAAATAGCTCTAAAATAATCATAAAAATGAACTTATTTGTAAACAGATCTTAATGAATGCACTGTAATAATAATTAGGATTATCATTATAAATTTATATATCATTTTAAAATTTACAATCTGTATTCACAAACATTATAAGCATATTAAACAAGGATCTATACAACATGTCAAAAATATAGGTGGGGCTGGTGCTGTGGCGTAGCAGGTAAAGCTTCCATCTGCAGTGCCAGCATCCCATATGGGCGCTGGTTTGAGACCCGGCTGCTCTACTTCTGATCCAGCTCTCTGCTGTGGCCTGGGAAAGCAGTGGAAGGTGGCCCAAGTCCTTGGGCCCCTTCACCCACATGGGAGACCTGGAAGAAGCTCCTGGCTCCTGGCTTTGCATTGGCACAGCTCAGGTCATTGTGGCCAACTGGGGTGTGAACCAGAAGATGGAAGACCTCTCTGCCTCTCCCTCTCTCTCTGTGTAACTCTGACTTTCAGATAAATAAATAAATCTTTTAAAAAAACAAAGGCTTATCTTCTTCTATTTCCATAGTCATAAATAATCTTCATACTGATCAATCCTATTGTTATTTCTTAGTTCTTATCTACTTTATTTGTCAACAGCACTGACATAATTAATTATTCTCTCTTGAAAAATTCTGTTAGTCCAGTGTTCCTGCTGCCTTTCAGATAGCTCCTTCTTAGTCTCTTTAGCTTCTTAGTCTCTTTTGCTAGTTCTTTCTTATCTCTCTGATATCTTAATTTGGTGTTCCTAATTTGGAATTAATTCCCTAATGTGGAGTATTCTGACTTTTTCTTTTTCTTCTTACAGTGACTCCTTATGTGATTCCAGGTTTTGAGCACCACCTAGATACTTACGATTCCCAACTCTCTAGCGCCTGTCTGGACCACTCCCATGAATTTCAGAACCCCATATCCAATTTCCCATTGACATTTCTCTTTGGGTCTTAAATACTATGGGCCCAAATCTGGACACCTGCCAATATCCTCTCAAGATAGATTATATACCAGTTCTTTCTATTTCTTAACAGCCACACCAGTCTCCCTGTTGCTCAGATCACAACCACTGGTATTATATTTAAAACCTCTCTCTAATATTATATACCTTCTTGTAAACTTTTCTTCCAAAAAATAAACAAAATGACAACTTTTCAATGTCCTATTACTATCACCTTGACCCAAGCTACCAGGTCATGACTCACCTTGATTATTTTCCTGTTGGTAGCCCTGCTTTACTCCCGCCGCTCTTTCCGGTAGTCTAATCTCAACATAAATGCTAAAGAAATCCGAATACCACGGTGGTTATCTCACCTGATTTCTATGTATTGAACACTGCAGTGGTTTCCACCTGACCTGGTAAAATCCAAAATTCTCACAAATACCTAGAGAGCCCTGGAGGAAACTTTCAATGTTACCTTCCAATTGTCCCTTGTGTTAATCTCTGTCTAAAAATTGGGCACCCACTGTGCAGGACTCTTTGGTGTTCGTCCACTATGCCAAGAGGATTCCTGTCTCAAGACTTTTGTTTGTCCATGTTTTCTTTCCCCAGGTTGTCCTTCAATCACCCGTCTCCCTGATGTTATGCATGTGCTTTCTCAACCGTTCTCAGCAATGCTCTCACGGGTTTATCAATCTAACATTACAGACAACCCTGACATTTTATATTCTTTCATATTTTATCTCCTCCCTTGAATATATTTTCCATTAAGGAAGGATTTTTCTATTGTATACCCTAATACATTCCTAGACCTGGATTAGTCCTGGTACACAGTTAGTACTTAATAAATATTTGTCACAAGTACTCATGAGCAGAATTAGAGTTGTTAGTATAGTATACATGATGTCAAAATCTAAACTATAATTAAATGATTTTTGAAAAATTTATTAGCAAACAGCATTTTTTTTTTTTTACAGGCAGAGTTAGACAGTGAGAGAGACAGAGAGAAAGGTCTTCCTTCCATTGGTTCATCCCCCAAATGGCCACACTATGGCTGTTGCTCTGCGCTGATCCAAAGCCAGGAGCCAGGTGCTTCCTCCTGATCTCCCATGCGGGTGCAGGGCCCAAACAATTGGGCCATCCTCCACTGCCTTCCTGGGCCACAACAGAGAGCTGGGCTGGAAGAGGAGCGACCGGGACAGAATCCAGCGCCACAACCGGGACTAGAACCTGATGTGCCAGCACCGCAGGCAGAGGATTAGCCTAGTAGGCCACAGTGCCAGCCATAAACAGCATTCTAATAACTAACTATATTATAGTAATTCTTAAGAACACAGAAGTTGCCTGTGTTGTGGCACAAAAGGTTAAGTTGCTGCCTATAATGCTGGCATCTCATTTGGGCACTGGTTCTAGTCCTAGTTGCTCCAATTTCAAATCAGCTCCCTGAACCTAGGAAAGCAACAGAACATGGTCCAAGGACTTGGGCCCCTGCACCCATGTGGGAGACCTGGATGAAGCTCCTGGCACCTATTGTGGCCATTTGGGGAGCGAACTAGGGGATGGATAATCTCTCTCTCTCTCTTTCTCTTTCTTCTTCTTCTTCTTCTTCTTCTTCTTCTTCTTCTTCTTCTTCTTCTTCTTCTCTGTATATCTATATCTTTCAAATAAATAAATAAATAAATCTATATTTTGAAAAAGAAAATAGGAAATTTTAGGAAGCAGAAAGAATAAAGATACAAGTCTGATTTTAAAAACATATTGAGAATGAGCATATGTGAGTTGCAATGTGCAATGTTTAGCCTGTGTTTACTTTTATATACTTTCCTTTAAATTTCTAAGTGCTTTCAAGAGTCCAGAATATGTACTGTAATCCACATGTTTTAGAAAGCCTCTGATACACGGCTGGTATTCAACATTTGTTATATTATACACCTATTCTGTCAATCTATAAAAGAATCACTGATAGGAAATGAGATATATGAGAAGAAATAAAGGCATCATCTACTTGAACAGGAATACACAAGACAATGGAGAACATTATGGAAAAGTTTTGTAAGAAAACACTACCATAAAAATGAAATAGGGATATATGTTGTTTTAAAAATAGGTAAAATGATAGATCCTGCTATAAGTAATTGGATATAATACGGGGAAATAAAGGTATGAAAAATAGCACATTTATTGGAGTGGATGATGCTCTTATAAGAGAGCTTATTTATTTCATGGAAGGTCCTTTATTTGAAAGAGTAAATAAAACATACCATGCTACTCACACTATATAAATGTGTGGTATGAAATTCAAAATAATGTAAACTGCTTAATTTTTCATGACATATATTTTAGTCTACTCACAAAAGGCAAATAGGAAGAAACTTCAAAAGCCAATGTGTTCAAGTTGTTTGGCAGCGGGATGACAAGTGTATGAGGAAAGAAATACTATAGGCAAGGGTCTGTCAATAGTTCATCCATGGGTGGAAGCATTATGTACCATCACCAAGAGATCTGCATATTTTAACAAAGACAATGTCAGTACCCCATATAGAGCACCACATGAAGCCCTTCTCATTCCCTTGGTGAGAGCTTTGTGTGTCTCCTATTCACAGTTTTCCAAGTAAACAATTGGCCCTCCACAATACAGGCTGGCTTCTGGCATACTAAGCACTTCTATAGCACTTTGTACTCTGGCAGTAAAGTCTTCAGCATGCCTATTCATTATGCAGAGTTTGCAACCCACTCTAGCTGTTTTACTACTCTGAAGGACATGGAATTGGAAATTTTACACTGGTAGTATAACTTGCTTATTTCTCTGCTATGAGACTAATTCTAAGATAGTTTTTGGTATCTGAATACTAATGTTATACATACAATAATATAAAAAGTAATATTAATAAGCATGATCAAAATAAGATGCTCATAATTCTTTCTAAATTTCACCACTGACAATATATGGTACACATTTCAGATTCACCAAAATTTCAACTATTGTTAAATACATATTATGTTACATGGATGGTTTGCTAATGGGCCATTTTTTAAAAAAAAACATAAATAGTTAGTTGACATAGTAGAAATCCCAAATCTTTTACCAGAGAGCTATGCCTACATTATGCTAACTGCTTGGCAGGAAATTACAAAGTTGTTCATTCCTGCAATAATTCTTCTACTCAGTCTTTTTTTTTTTTTTTGAAGATTTATTTATCTGTTTGAAAGGCAGAGTTATAGAGAGGCAGAGGCACACACATACACACAAACAAAGAGAGAGAGAGAGAGAGAGAGAGAGGTTTCTTCCATTTGCTGGTTCACTCCACAAAAGGCTGCAAAGGTTGGAGCTGGACCAATCTGAGGCCAGGAGCCAGGTGGTTCTTTCAAGTCTCCCATGTGAGTGCAGGGCCCCAAACACTTGGTCCATCTTCAGCTGCTTTCCCAGGTGCATCCACAGGGAGCTGGATCAGAAGTGGATCAGCTAGGGTTCAAGCCAGCACTCATATGGGATGCCGGCACTGCAGGCGGAGGCTTTACCCGCTAAGCTGAAGAGCTGGCCCCTATCCAGTCATTTTTTTTGTTTTGTTTTGTTTTGTTTTTGTTGTTTTTTTATTTGCCAGATAGAGTTAGACAGTGAGAGAGAGAGACAGAGAGAAAGGTCTTCCTTCCATTGGTTCACCCCCTAAATGGCTGCTACAGTTGGTGCTATGCCGATCCAAAGCCTGGAGCCAGGTGCTTTCTCCTGATCTTCCGGGTGGGTGCAGGGCCCAAGCACTTGGGCCATCCTCCACTGCCTTCCCGGGCCACAGCAGAGAGCAGGACTGGAAGAAGAGCAACCGGGACAGAATCCGGTGCCCATATGGGATGCAGAGGCGGAGGATTAACCAAGTGAGCCACGGTGCCAGCCCCTTATCCAGTTGTTTTAACACTACAATTGTCAAAGCTATTTTTGAGTTCTATATTGACAGAATCAATTTTACTCATAGTTTCATTATCATTTATGACCAATTAAAAGGATATAATTTAAGCCACATTACTTATTCAAATATTTCACAAAGCATTCCCATTTTATGAATAACAACAGATGTTTACTTATATTTTTTAAATGTTTATTGATTTATTTTCATCTACTTGAAGAGGAGAGAAAGAATGAGAGAGAGAGAATCTTCCATTTGTGCTTGTTAACTCACGCAAATGTCTCCAACAGCTAGAGTGGACAAGGTTTAAGCCAGGAGCTCTGAACCTGGCTGCCATCACCTGCTGCCTATAAAGATACACCAGCAAGTAGTCGGATTGGAAGTAGAATTACCAGGACCTGAAGGGGCACTCCGATGTGGGATGGGCTACAACAAGCAATGGCTTAACCCATTCTACCACAACATTTAACCCATATTTGAAATTCTTACTGCTTTATATTTAGAACAACCATTTAACAGAACTCTAGCTAATAGGCTGAAACATAGTTACTGGAAAAATAGATATTATTGACAATAACTTATTTACCATATTAAAGATGATTTAATTTATTAGCATATTTGTTTCTATAAAAATATGAACCTAGCCTATTTAAAATATAACCTAGAATCACGTTCGATTCTATTCAAATGATCAAGTTACTTCTTCAATATTAGTAGCTTGCCATTGAATTACTGAATACATGCTTCTCTTAGGTCACTTAGGGAGAGGGAGTAGGAGGCAGGACAGGAGTGGGGGTGGGAGGGTGGGTATGGGGAGAAGAACCACTATATTCCTAAATTGTACCTATGAAATTTGTATTCACTAAATAAAAGCTTTAAAGAAAAGAAATGTAAAGTGAACACCTCAATAGTCACAGTTCTGTAAGTATATCATGGCTAACATTTCCAGAGTACCATTTTTGTGGATTAGTTTTATACAGAGTTTTCTGACACCTAAATTTTGAGAAAGGTGTTTATCTCCCACTGTGAAGACTGGTTTACCAGGTCATTCTAATTCTCCCATTTTTTAAATAGTGAATCCTTTGGTATAATAGGTTTGGCATTAATGAAATTAAAGGTTGTGACTGAGTAACTGTAATGGTCTATCATTTTGAAAATAAACATTTTTTTTTGTCTCAAGTTTTATTTTTTCTCATTACTTTAGTAGGATTTGGCATGTATATTTCACTGGAAGGCCATTATCTGTTCATAATGTGCAATTCCATTAAGAATATTACCTAGTTAATTTATAAGTCACCACCTATAAAAATAAATAAAAAGATAAATATCCACCAGAAGGTAGAAGGAAAGGAAGCATTTTATGTCTCATTTGAAAAGTTTATTAAAAATCTCCTCTCAAAGTAGGAAGAGTTACAAAATAAACAGCAATTTAAACAGACATTGTCTTATTTTGCTTCTCTGCTAATAAGATAAATACTGTTTTATGAATTTCTGTCTACTTCTCTTAAGAGTATATGTACCTAAACATACTCACCTATATGATATAATATATTTGTTTAACAAAATCATATAAAACCGCAGTTCATCTAACCATATTTCTCCCCCGAAAGGAATAATTTCATTTGTTTTTAGTTTAATCATGTCATTGAAATCCCCCTAAATTGTAATATACTTCTATTATTAAAGGAAATATACAAAGTATAATGTATCATTTTACATTGCTAATTCAGAGACACCTTAATGAACAACAGTTACTCAGTTTTATAGTATGTCTCAGAACATTTATTAACTATTTAGCTACATTTCCTCACCTGTAAAATAAATCAAATTGTTGTTCACATTGACAACTAGGTACTTCATATTTAATTTTTTTTTTCTCTCTGTGCTTAAAGCCAATGAAATGAGTTCCAAATGGTGGAACTTTGGTGAACTGTGACAAGCTGATTAGAAAGATCTCAGGAACAGTGGATTCATTCCTGTGTTCTTCATACCTGCCTGCGGAGCTTTAAATTCTACCTGTCTTAAATAACAATAATCTTGAGAGCTTGCATGTACTCATAAAATGCCTCTGTGTCTTCCAAAAAACAAAAGTGTGAATAGGATATGATTCAACAGCTGAAAGGATAACTTTGCTGGACATTTCATGCTCAAATTAGAGTGATATAACAGAAAACTAATATGCCAAGTGGGAAGTAATTTCTGTAGTTGTCTCAAGGTTATTTATTCTTTCATTATGATTATTCTTAACTTCATCAAAGTATAAGCTCATCAATTAATTATAAACATATTTCTTTCATAAAACTGTATTATAAAGCAATTTATCAGGTTAAGGATACATTCCAATGGAACCAAGCAAAATTTCATGACAGTGGGTACACTATGAAGATATTATCTCTTACTATAACATTGAAAGTTGAAAGTCTGCAGTTCTACTATATTTTCTGATGTCTGTTATACTCAAAACTCATAATTAGATCTTCACGAAAACTTAAAAGTGCAGTGTGTGGGCTGGAAATATTGATGAAAGTTATCTTTGATGGTTAAATTAAGGGTTTGTAATCTCTTAGACAAATTTTGGTTTTACAGATGCCTTGCCTATAACGTGAACTTTCCACACGTGTATTTCTGAGACTCCTTATGAGTACGAAGGTCACAGTACTGCTTGTCATTGACTCCTTAGATAACTCACTAAAATGCTTCACTGGAATACCTGGCTCTGTATTTACTTTTCCTTGAAGTTGTCATTCAAGATGACAGGGCTTCATTAATCTACTTCATACATAATATAATCTTGAGATTGGAAAATGTTTTCAATTATTTCATATCTCTGAAAAGCACTGTGGTTATTAAAAGTCACTCTATAGTTCTCTACTCATTTCATCATTGCTATACTGAGTTATTTCTTCAATAACTGTCTATTGTTTCACTAACTTATCCTTTATTTTGAGGAATCACCAAGATCAGACATGCAAATAACATTTTCTCATTCCATAAGAGAATATGACAATCTAGGTGATTTTCTCTTTTGTCCTGATATTATTTTAAATTTTGCTACAGTACATTTATACCTTGAAACAAACAACATTCAAGGATTTTTTCCAGGTAAAATAGTGTAAAATATGTAAAAGCCCTTAGTTTAAACTTTAAACAATAATGTTAAAACTTCAAGGTATTATTAAGAAAAAAAATATACAACAGAAAGGCCAGAATGCATATTGGAATAGTTACAACTAATTCAATAAACTCTGAGAGAATTATCAAATTCAAGTATTATTACATTAAAACTGCCTACTTGAGGCCATGACACAAATACACTCTAATTTAAGTGAATCATTTAAAATTTTTTGAAGTGTGCCCATATATATAACCCATTTTGTATCTTCATCATTGCCTGGCATTGTATGTTGTACATGATAGGAGCTTGAATAAAAAAAGTGAAGTTAATTACAGGTGATATGATCTGACAGCACTGTCAAAGTGTTAGTTATTATGACTCAGTTACATAGCATAATTTTATGCATGTTCTTGAATAAATACAGATAGAAATGTTACAGAGAAACAAGACTGATATACTAAGAAGTAACACAAAAATGAAAATGGACCATGAGCATTACTGAAGAGAATAATTTAATGGAAAATTCCTGTGATGTTTTACCCTGAGAAAGCAAAACTTGAGCCCTAGCGACCCTAATAAGAAATGACAAACCTTGAAAAGCTATCTATAAATTTTCTTTAAAGCAGCATGCCTTTCAGATAAGCAAAATTGTTTTACATTGTTACCAACTTCTATAAATGCCAGTTCAATTTCAGAAGCTATTGTTTAATTGTGATCATATCAAAGAAGAATTTTTCCTAGAGTAAAAGCACTAAAAAAACCTGGAAAGATTATGTTAATAAAGCAAATGTATCTTGTTTCCATAGTAACTTTGGAAACTAAAATATTCACAAAAGTCTTTTTTTTCCCTCTATGCCACTGTTTTCAGAGAAGCCGGTTAGTTGATTACCAGCTCATGGATCATAAGCCTTTAATGGTGTCAACTGAAAGGCAGAATGTTGGACTTCCATGGAATGATACAATCCTACATCTAAGCTTCTGAAAATAAATCAAGAACACATAGCATGCCAGAGGGTACTCAAAAACTATTGTGTAGACAAGACGCAGCTTCACAAAATATGGGCTTAAAATACAAAAAATACCACATAAAGTCATTTCTTAATGATAAAACAATTAATAGGCTTGAAATATAAAATTGGGAGCTATCTTAGGAAAAAAAAAAAAAAAACTGGAAACATCTCTTGTGGAAGTTTGGCGAGCTCTTGTGGTCTACAAATCCAGCAATCAGAGTGTACCCATTTGTCTTCTATTTTAGGATAGAAATTTGGGCAACTCTTTGATTAAAATCACCTGTCCCATTTGTTAATTCCCTTCTACTATTACTGTCACTTTAAGTGTTACTCCATCATTCTTGGAGATAGGATATCGTATGTAACTGGACTAAATATTAGTGTTTACATGCTTTCAACAGAGCACTGATTTCAAAGCTGAATGATTCCCTTGGTTTATTTTTTTCAAAGAATAAACAAACAAAATATCCTCAAAAGCCATTTTTCTGTAGAAGGGAATTTGGTAACAATATTCAGACATTTACAGGTATGTGAGAAATCACTTTTTTTTTGACAAGTGCACAAACCAAATTAATTTAAATGCCTACTTTTGTAACTATCTCCACATATACATAAAATTTCCCCTTCTAGCCAATAGAAAGTTGTTATTTTTTAATAGTAGATGAAACATTTACTCCTCATTTTCAGAGTGCTATGCCTTTAAATTTTAACTAAAAATTTAAAGAGTTAATCTTAAAGTACAAATCTTTAAAAGGGTATTTTGATCTGGGTAAGAATATTCCCAGCTTGTCACCCACTGCCATGTTTGGAGATTTGCATAATAACACAACTAAACACCTGACCCATCTCTGCATGTAGAAATTAATAACAAAGATCTTTTTCCCTTCTAGGTGTCCATTGCCATAGTTACCTCAGAAGTTCTGAAAATATGCTTAAATAAATGAAGTCATGTAGAAATTAATCATTGACTGGAAAATAACTTTTCATGATGAGGTCAGGCTTTTGTTTCTGGGTCAGGCTGAAACGTTAGACAGTATTCTGATTTGAGCAGAACTGATTTCTTCTGGTTGGAGATCAGACTTTCAGGGTCTTACACAAAACCCTGGCTTGCTTCAGTGTGCAGGGATGGTTGCTTTATGCATCTGTTCCCTCAACCCTCTAAAGCAAACTTTTATCCATTCCCTTTGGAATGGTGAGCCCTGACAACACGTTTTTAGTCAGAGTACAGTGAAAATAACAAATCAAGGACTGGTCTCATGGGACCAAAGACAGGCTGGGAGATTCTAGTGATGGACCATTCGTTTTTGAAGGACTAATTAATGCAGGAATTTGGAAGACTTATGTAGAGATGAGAGAGGCTGAAGTTATGAACCTTAATACAAGAAAAATCAGGACAGGAGGAACAAAATTCAGAGCTATCAACGAGAAATAGACTTCTGAGACCAGCTTTACTTGTTTTTGTGAAAGGAATAATTTAGAGAAATTTCAGTTCTGTGGAGTATGTAAAGAGACAGACACTCTCATGCATACAGGATTGAAAATCAAAATGGCTCAGACCTATTATCAAGATATTTGATACAAGATATTTATTATCAAGATATTTAAATCTTTCACCAGTAATTCTACTTAAAAGAATCTTTCTCAAGGAAATACCCAGAAATTTTATATAAAGAATTTTAAATAGGAAGCTTGTATCATTTTATGCCACCCAAATCACTTATAATAGCTGAAAATTCAAAGTATTGTCCTTTAAGATTCTATAGCTATGTACAAAAATGACATCCAAATCCTCTAAAATAATTTAAACAAAAATTATACTACTCAGAGATAAAGCACAGAAATTAAATAATAATAATGTTATACTGCTGTTCCCAGAAGACATATAGCAAAAGTTAAAGACATATTTTTCATGCAAAGCAATTGTAAATTGAGATCCTTTGTTTGGGCATCCTTCCTCCTGTCTTTGAAATCCTTAATTGTGTACATGAGAATTTTCTCTGTCATTCAGGTCTATTGTGATAAACTGGGGACAACTCTGCCCTGTAAATCTAAGAGGATTAATCCTGGGAATGGGGCAGAGAATGAAAACATACTTGGTATTCAGTTTCTTTTTCAAAGTGCAGGAAAAGAAACCTTGTCAGACCTTTAGGTCCTTGATACCTTGGGACACTCCCACACAACCCATATGCATAAGAATTGAGCGAAGAATTGAGTGAAGATTCAGGGCTCAGCACCAATAAATCAAGTAAGCAACTGGCTCATAGCTCAGTTTTGCAGTGGTCTGGAGTCCTGAAACTGATACTGATGACTCATCACAGTCAAAAGAATCAGATGTGCTCAAGGGATTGGGGTGGACCATCTCTAATTCTGCCATGTCCTAAAGCTATGACTTCATAAATGATTAGTGTTTTGTGCTTTTTAGTGTCTTACAAATTTTCTGTAATGATCAAGTAATGGGGAAAACATTCTGAGTAAATTCAGAAAGGATTTTTTTTTTTTTGTTTTTAATTTGACAGAATTATAGAGAGTGTGAGAGAGAGACAGAGAGAAAGATCTTCTTTCTGTTGGTTCACCCCCAAATGACCACTACGACCGAGCTACACCACCGATCTGAAGCCAGGAGCCAGGTGCTTCTCCTGGTCTCCCATGTTGGTGCAGGGCCCAAGCACTTGGGCCATCCTCCACTGCCTTTCTGGGCCACAGCAGAGGCCTGGACTGGAAGAGGAGCAACCAGGACTAGAACCCGGCACCCATATGGAATGCCGGTGCCAAAGGTGGAGGATTAACCAAGTGAGCCATGGTGCCAACCCCCAGAAAAGATATTTTTAAAGAAGTCACCAATTTCCAGATAAATCAACAACCATTTGGAAGCTTGTACCAATTAACTCACTCACTTATTTGCTCATTTGGCAAGTATTTATTGCATATGTCTCATATGTTGTAGACCTATAGGAGCTGAAGTTGTAAAAATATATATTATGAATTCTGCTAGGAGGTTGGTGGTTTGGAAGTATTGAGGAATAAAAAGCTATATAGGTCTTTAAAACTTCCCTAACCCAGGATGAGAGGAAAGTTCATGTGTAATGCCAGATTTCTGATTTATATATGAGGAGATAGGAGTAATGTTTGTTAAGTAAGAAAATATATGTTTAGATTTAAACTAAAGATCAGAAGAGAGATTAAAGAATAGCTAAAAGGAGACATCATGAGCTCATTAGATATATTGAATATAAATCCCAAGGAGCTGCTAGATATTTAGGATTTGGCTTGGAGACGATTAGGTTGCAAACTCTTTGTGAAGACATCCGTTCTCCACTGTTACACAGGGTAATATGGAACATAATGCAGTATGGCAGGAGAAAGAACAATCAGAATCAATGCTAGTTGCAGTACTGGGATGTGGTCTTGGCTAACCATGCTGAGCCACACATTTTCATTTAACTGGTGGATTGAAGGCTGTCTGTATGGAGAAGGCAGGCAAGCAATGGCAAGACAGGGTGTGAAGGTATTTGGGGTCTTTGAGGCAGTGACTGGTTATTAACTGGTATGAATAATGTTTTAATATTTCTGCCACCATACAGCCAGATCTATAAGTAACATGTTGATTTTAGCCTTGCCCTTGGGGTCTCATAGCTTTTCTTCTTACTTTATTTCATTCTTAATTACTGAGCAAAACTTATAAAGAGGAAGTGATGTTAAATAATGGAGAAATGAAGCTTTCCCACCCAGCAGAGTTTGGAGAAAGATTGTTGCATCTCTTGGGAGCAGATTAAGTGGTAGAAGCAACAACCTGTAACACTGAAGCAAACAGAGCAGGAGAACCTTGCAGTAATAGGGACATAGCTAACTCTGATCACTGATGCTTTGGGTCTTAGGTTATTACCTCTCAGGCAAAGGCTCACGGAGATTTATTTTTTTCCCTGCAATGCAGCCAACTCTTTTCCATCACTGGTCCTGATTCTCATTCCCTTTCTTAGAGAGCTTTTAGAGAAAACTATATTTAATTGAAATTCCTGCACTGGAGAAAGCCACTCTTTTGTAAATAGCAAAATAGCAATTTAATTAAAATTTCTCTGCTTTACTCATTTAAATTTCTGTTGATATTTTTCATGACTTACTGAAAAGACAGCACATTTCAATGAAGGCATATTGTAATGGGAGCCATAAATTAGTTCTAGGGGCAAATCATAAAAATATTACTAAATACTAAATATTACTAAATAATAAATATTACTTAATACTTATCTGTACCATAAGAGTAAGGTTGTTTTTGAAATAATAAATAGTTATCTTTCAGTTGTATACTTCAGTGACTTGAAAATTTGGATCACTTGCCTATTATGGGTTCCCATTTTCTCATCTGAAAATAAGAATATTTTTTCTTAGCCAGTTTTCCTTATCTTTTCTAAATTTAATATTCTTCAATGAAAGAGAATGCTTTTATGGGTGAGAGCTGATTTTTTTTTTTTTTTTGCATTTTTACCCTGTGGTCCTTGGCCTTTATGAACTATAGAAACACCTTACAGAAATAAAGAGGGCTCAGTCTCTGACAGTTATATTATTTTGTGGTTAGCAAAACACTAAATTTGTATAAATTACCAGAAAGTAAATCATTGTGCTTACATAAATTACATAAAACTCTGACACATGTATTATAGAGGCATTTTCAATCTGTTTGTAGTTCTGAAATCCAAAAACTAATTGCCATTCCCATGAACATAAATAATGATACAAAATAAAGAAGGTAGATTTTATTTTTGGTATCTCCTCTGTTGATAATCACAGAGAAATATGAGATGACAGCTTCCTTTTATATTCGGGCAGCCTGTCAAATCTTAGTTTCTTTAATAGTTTTCCCTTTGAAACCCACCCATCTTTATTTCCACCTGGTCTCATTGTATAAGTCTAATTACTTGCCATTGCTTATCATGTATCTACTTTTATTCTTTTAAATTTCTTGTAAATATGTTTTTCCATGACTTCTCTTATTCCATAGCATTGAATATGAACAAAGGCATGAGGCCTGGAATGAAATTATTTATCTTCTAGGTATCTCCTTTTCCTACACCTGTAAAACAGGGACGAAAATCCTTCCTACCTCACAGGACTACTCATTTAAGAATTAGGGGCCGGTGCTGTTGGCGCAGCAGGTTAAAACCCTGGCCTGAAGAGCTGGCATCCCATATGGGCGTCAGTTCTAGTCCTGGCTGCTCCTCTTCCGATCCAGCTCTCTGCTATGGCCTGGGATAGCAGTAGAAGATGGCCCAAGTCCTTGGGCCCCTTCACCCACGTGGGAGACCTGGAAGAAGTTTTGGCTTTGGATTGGCTCAGCTCTGGCCATTGTGCCCATTTGGAGTGAACCATCAGATGGAAAACCTTTCTTTGGTCTCTCTATCTCTCTGTAATTCTGCCTATCAAGTAAATAAATAAAATATTTAAAAAAACATAAAGTGCTTTAATTATTCATAATTGTAAACATGCTTTTGTATTACTTTATGTGATTTTATACTCATTTGTATGGAAATATGCTTTTATTTTTATAATAAAATATCATCTTATCACTTCATTGACTTAGATTGCATGACTTATTTGGCAACAATTTAATTAACTAATATCAAAATGAGTGGGTTTTTAACATTGCTTTACAATCTAGTTATATGCATTATAATGTCTTTTTAAAAGGCTATCTCAAAGAAACTTAAATGGAACACAAGAGTAAAATATGACCCTTGTGATAAAGATGAATGAGAACGCTCAATTAGTCAACAATATGGAAAAGAGATTTAGAAGTCAGGTACATTTGTCCAGCATAGAAAGCACAAGAGTACTATAACAGAGCCTAAAAATGAACATGCGATTTAGAATTAGCTGAAAACTATGCCTAATAAGTAAAATTATTTCTAGGAGAGCAAACTTTCTAACAAAATATTTATTCCTCTTTAAGGAAGATTAACACACCTACGGGTACATATGGTTTATACTTGAAAGTGACCATAGTGTCTTTTGCCTTCCTGAATACTATCACTTCTAAAATAGGCAGAAACAAGTTGGTTTGAATTTAAAAAAAAGGGTCAATTTCAGGTCATCTTATCTGAGTCTCTCCTTCATATCATAATAATTAACAAGTAAACTTTAAATGGTCTAATAAATAAGGAAATTTTTGAGAAAATTAAACACTAGATACAGAAGGTACCACTGTGCACTGTTAGGCAGGCAATATAAAATAAGATCTAAGATGGGACTCTTATCCAGTGAAAACACACTTCTCTTTGCATCAATTAACCTTATCTACTTCTAATCGCACTACTATCCATATTCATAATTCAGAATATCAAACACTCAAACTAGTTAGTTGGCCACATTTATGATTACGCAATTGGGTATGGGTTTCTCTTTTCTGTTTAAAGTTGTAGATCAAACTGGCATAGCTATATGGCCCCCACCCCCTGCCTCCTCCACTGCCATGGATACTGAAGACTTTTCATCTCCGAGCAGATGGCTACTGAAATCACACCACTGATACTGCAGTGTGGATCCAAAGAGTTCCTGGATAATGCTTTGAGCTTTCTCAAAAATTAAACCTGAAAAGTTGTTCAAATTCCAAATTTCATATGAATAGGACTAAAGGATATATAGAAAAAGGTCACTGAATCTTGAAGGTACAAATTCAAGCAAAACAGCTGAATATTAATACATATGTACATATATTTGTACTTACATTTCTAATTGCTACCACGGAAAAATAAAAATAGATATTCTATATAAATATTTTTATATTTATCACCTATTTTCTAAATCCTGTTTTGGTTGAACTGGAAATAGGAAGACTTATTTATTCAAGAGAGTGATCCTGGACATTTTCTCACTGAAGAAAGATCAATTACTCTATATTTGTATTTATCTCCCAGTCTTATCTTGACAAAAAGAAATAAAAATGGATTTCCTAAGGTCTTGATCTATTAGCCATAGTTCTCCCATTTCAGGAGATGAAGTCTCTAATATATGAGGTGTCTGCTGTCTCCAGCCACTCCTACTCTTCTATTTATCTGAATTTCCAATTGGATCAAGTTTAGAAGATGTCTGAGGGAGATGGGAGATTCTCCTTAGAAACTTCATATGGAAAAGTATGCTATGTGCTTCAATAATAAATTTTTTATATCTTTCATTCCCAAAATTCTAAGGAAATAAATTTAGCTTTTGTCTTACGGTATTCATTTTTCACCGAAGTTGGCTTTAAGTCTAGGAAATATATACTTAAGAAGCATTTATACTTACTCTATATTGTCATATAGAATATCTATCAAAGGTTAAGGGAAAGAGGGTTGCTGAACAAAGAAGAAATTATCTAGGACACAGGTTGGAAAAAATACTGCCATTAAGCGAAATTAACATGTGGTCTAGATTATTTTTCTACTGCTAAGAAACAGAATGAGTTTCCCTATTAAACAATGGTAACCAAAAAAAAAAAGGAACAGGAAATGACAGAGAACAAAAACCATATATGGATCACAAAGTCCCAGATACGTTCTATCTGGCTCTTAGCAAAAATTTGCCAATCCGGGCTGGCACCGTGGCTCACTAGGCTAATCCTCCGCCTGTGGCGCTGGCACCCCGGGTTCTAGTCCCGGTTGGGGCACCGGATTCTGTCCTGGTTGCTCCTCTTCCAGTCCAGCTCTCTGCTGTGGCCCGGGAAGGCAGTGGAGGATGGCCCAGGTCCTTGGGCCCTGCACCCACATAGGAGACCAGGAGGAAGCACCTGGCTTCTGGCTTCGGATCGGCACAGCATGCTGGCCGTGGCAGCCATTAGGGGGGTGAACCTACGGAAGGAAGACCTTTCTCTCTGTCTCTCTCTCTCTAACTCTGCCTGTCAAAAAAAAAAAAATGCCAATCCTTTTTATAAAAGGATGGAAAGCAACAAGAGGTATCTATTAATTCAGATTTTGCTGATAAGATATATCAATGATATTATTGTTGCAAAGTAAGAAATTTTGAGTATGTGTAGGAAAGGCAACAGGATAAGAAACAACACTGGATAGTATAATTTATGATTTTCATTAAAGGAAATTGCAATGCACACAGCAGTTATGGGGAACCTGGAAGGAAAAAGGAACTGTGTTAAACATCCTGGCGCTATTACATCAAGGGTGATATCCACAGACAGAAGGTGACACCTACAGTCAAATGGGGATTTCCACAGACAGAAGATGATAGGATTTTATGTTCTGATAATCAAAACATCAAGCAATAATAATAATAATAGTAGTAGTAGTAGTAGTAAGAGAAAAGATATCTGAACTCCAAAATGTTCAATGTTTGTCTTTTTTCTATTGCTCAAAATCCTTTTGACTATGTAATCTGTGTTTTAAAGTAAGAAATTGTCCATGTTAAAAAAATTACATATTGTAGAGTTGCTCCCTTTCTCTATCCTTTTCAAATATATGACACCCTAGAGATAGCACTGTTAACAGTTTTAAAATTTATACATTTCTATGCATTTGCTTATATAAGCATTTAAAATTTGTACTATCATCATATAATTTTATATTATTTAATATGATGTAAATACTTAATATATAACATATGTATTTAATATATATTTAAGATATATATGTATATATATAAATCAGTTGCTATTTATCCATTTCACACAAGTGGAAATATATAATATTGATTTTTGTGTCTATTTTTTTCCATTTATTATATTATATGATTCCAGAGCCTTAGAGATCTTTCCATATCTATAACACCTAGGCACACCCTATTATTTTTAATTGCATCACAAACTTCCCTACATGTATTCTTTATCTATTTCCTTTCTTTTTAGATATTTAGGTTCCCCATTTTGCCATTACAAATACAGCATAATCTTTTGCCAATGAGTTCTGAAGTTTAAAATTTTCTTCCTGTTGTACCTTAACTTCAGTTGTCACTTTCAAAAGCTTGTTTGAATAGTTTATTTTATTATTTTTCTTAAGCACTTTTCCCAACAGAATTTTTATGTCTCTAAAGAACTGGATAATCTTAATATTCATTTATTTTAAAGTTGAATTTGGGAAAGGAAAAATTGCTTGGTAAACATTTAATAATCTCATTGAATAGAGATATCAGTATTGATATATAAAGAGCCAGAATTATCCAACTATGCAATCTTTGAACTCTCGCTATTAGAAGAATATTCACTAGACAACCTGTGTTTTAAAATGATTTCACATAAGTTTAAAATATGCAGTGAGTGGTAAGTCTAGATTACTTTTAGGGGCTTCCAACCTCGAGGTGTTTTAAACAATTTTTGGTGCTAATTATTTGCTGTACATGATTGCATTTCCTCTTAAATCTGTTCACATACGATAATAGTATGGACTAAAATACATGAGCTGGAATTTTTGATCAGACTTTCTATGTAAAAATAAATTTGACTAAAAATCAGTAAATTTGGACAGTTCTTTATGCTCATAATTAGTAAAAAGGCAATTTCTCAGAAGACTGACTCCTCTATGGTCCCCTGTAAATTGACATATTAACAGTATACTCCCAAAACTATTGTTCCAACACGACTAATTATTTGTCATTGCTGGAAGTGCATATGTAGCATTAATTACTTTGATTTGTTCTTACCTTCCTTAGCAAATAATCACTTCAGTTTTTAATCCTCTTCAGAGTAGGAATCTGTTGCTACTAATTGCTACCATATAAGTAATTATCTCCTCTTAATAATTTTTCTTCTTATTGTTTTTGTGCAGTAAGTGTATTGGCTGGTTATTGCAGGCTAACCCCCACACTCACCATCTCCATCTTCCCTAATATACTTGAGACAGGATTTATAAAGGTGGATATTTGGAACTTCTATGTGATAGTAAATAACTTAGGACAAACCAGATTTTTATCTTTCTCATCCTCTCTAAAAGGTGCTACTATTCTTTAACCAGGGACATTACTCTCTTTAAAAATCCCCTGTGGATGTTAACTTTGCAAGCAATTCACACTAAATTGCATAAACTCTACATCCTCTTACAGGGCATCATTACATTGTGGCCTCTGTGGATAATCATCGTGATTTGAAATGGCCAGTGGCAACTATATCGCTGACATTTATTATACCATCCTTAGTGGTCTCTTTACCATAGTCATAAGGGAAGCTGCTTTGTAACAGTAGCAATATTAATTGCTACCATTATCTTACCTCTCATGTTAAATTTTGGGTCAAATGATTGGTATAAGTTTAAATGAGCAGTCAGGGATGAAAAGGACAAAGGAGTAGGAGGAAAATACATGACTACACTTGAGCCCTGCTGCATACTGAGAGGTAATTTACACAAATAGGCTAGACTGAAACAGATGGGAAAAGGGAGAGAGGGGGAGGGTTGACTAATGACACCTGACTGCCAAATGACCCTGTGGGTTTGAAGGCTGGCAGGACACCTAACACTGTGCCAGCAGCCACTTGGAACTGCCCGGTTCTCACTCACATTTCATTTAACAGGCTAACCTTGGTTTTTATATTGTTACCCCCGCCAGGGAAATTTATACCATATCTAATCATGATTCAGAAAATATACATTCTAACTGGTCTCTCTTCTTTTAGAAGCTATGTGTTACAGAACTGTTCAGGATTTTACTGTAACAGTAGCCTTTGCTTCCAACAGGGAAAATTTGATTCATTTGTTCCTTTAAGAGCCTCTTGTAAACCTATGGTATGTGGCACCTTTTGTTGCTTAATAAGAGCTATGGTGAAAAAAAGAAATTATTTATTCTGAAATTATACCTACATTATTAAGTCCTTTGCTCATAGTGAAATTTGTTTGATCTTGACAGGTGAGGCGTTCCTAAAACTATATATAGTGGACCCCTATCTGTCTCCTATTCACTTTCATACTTAAAACTTTTAGTCTCTTTCAACTACTAAATCAATGTTCACTGGATACATATTAAAGTACATTGTGAACTTGAAATCAAGAATTTTAGGTAACACTATTTGTTATCCTACCAAGTACCTAAGAAAACTGAAAAAATAATTTAGCACTTGTGTGCTTCAGTTTTCCCACATCTAAAATGGGAATAATTTATTCTCTCTAGTCCAGTAGTGAAGAGCATAAAGAGAAAAAATGTGAAGATGTGTGATGTGGGTAAAGATCCGCATAAAATCCAGATTGCTTAGGTCATTTGAACATGTATAGAGTTTATTTCTAGTGACAGTGCAGAAGTTCCTAGCCAATTAAAACTTAATTTAAAAACTTCTAATCATTCTATGTTAGCTAAGAAGACATACGACATTTACAGGGATCATGATACTGAGTGTTTTTAAATAGTATTTATGGACCTTAAAAGATCAATACAGGTACTTAAACAGTCATTTTCTTTATTTTTTTGTTGTTGTTTCTTTAAGGAATACCAAGACTATATGAGAGCAGTGAGTGAGGAATACTGACTGAGGTCCTGACCATATTTATATTCTTAATTCATTCATATAATATTAAATGAGCATCACTGTGGTTATCTGAGAAGTGATTCTCCTTCCCTATCCTGTTGCTGCCTACTGAGCATCTTGGAAATTAAGTAAGCACCAATAGAAAATGTGCTACATTCTAGAATTTCAAAATTTTCAAGTGAAAGGAAATTCTCAGGAATATATATGTCCAATCTGGTAATAATGTCACCCCACCTTCCATACCTCATTTTTCACGTCTGAGTCTACAATGGATTCTAAGTTTGGTATAATTTATATTGGTCAAAACTGAGGGCTAGAGGCTATTGGGTTTAGAAAGAAAGAAACCTTAAATTGAGAAAGGCAGGTCCTCCCTGAATCAGGCAACGTTCCCTGTGACAGCCACTGGGAAGGAGGTTGCAGATGGAATAAATGTAAATTAGAAGGCTAATAACCCTTGGGAGAATCTCACTCTGGGCCCTGGAGTCCTATATGCCTGAGAGAATAGTTGGATGGTGTGGAAAGATGCAAAATACCAATGATAGCCAAAGTGAGAATTCAGAAAGAAAGGGAGAAAATGTGAGATTAATGAAGAAAACTGGAGAATTCTTGAGATTAAGAGAGAAGCATGGGGAGAAGGTAATCAGAGAAGCAAGCTACCAAGGAATGGGAAGATGATAGTGAATTTTTTATGTCAACTTGACTGGATTATGAAATACCTAGAAATACAAATTGTTATTTTAGGTGTGTCTGTGGGGGTGTTTTGAAAAGAGGTTAACATGTGTGTCTGAGTGGACTAGTTGGGAAGACTCAGCCTCAAAGTAGACAGCCCCATTGACTGGGCATCTGTTGAGAGAAAATATGCCAAAGGCGAATTGATTTCTTGCTCTGAGAGCTGGGACACACTCTCAATCCTGGCTTAGATATTAGTTGCTGGCTTTTGTACTTCAGGACTCAACACCAGCAGCCCTCTTGCTGGTGCTCCGGCTTTTGGGCTCGAAGCAAGAGTAAAACTCTTCAGTTTCCTGGTTCTGAGCCTGTTGTCCTTGAACTGAGCTGCCCTCCGGGCATCCTAAGGACTTCATCCTGCAGACCACCTGTCCTGGGACTTCTCAGCTGCCATCATGGCATGAGCCAATTCACCCAATAAATTCCCCTTCATATATCTACATATCTACTCTATCGATCTTGTCTCTCTGTAGACAATGTAGATCATTCTTTCTTCCTTGCCCCTCGACTAGGGGCAAGGCAGAAAGAATGGCTGAGGCATTTGCCTTCCCATTATAACTTTGACCTGCATCTCACTCTGAATTCTTAGCAGCCAGATGAGTGTCTGCATAGCCTATGAATTTTAATTAGGGTGCTTAGGCCCACAATGCAACATGAAATTCACTTCCACACCTGTTCTCTCCTCACTCTTCTCCCACCCTAGAAAGGTAGGGCATCAGTAGCTGTTAAGACAACTTTGATATTAAGTACAAAAGCTTTTTTGATTCATCAATCTCAGCAATACTAATTTCATTTAGTTCTAAAGACAGAAT
This sequence comes from Lepus europaeus, assembly GCF_033115175.1. NCBI lineage: Eukaryota > Metazoa > Chordata > Mammalia > Lagomorpha > Leporidae > Lepus > Lepus europaeus. Next base: position 155,711,960 of record NC_084827.1, read on the forward strand.
AGTATAAATATACATATAGTGGAAGGCTGAAAACAGTTACTTAGTTTTTAAAAAATTACCCAGAAAATCAGTGCAAAAATTCAAAAGGATAAAACATGTGATTTCTGAGTTTGTCATAGAAGCTCACTTTGTTAAATTGGTTGAAATTTCTCAAAATAATGAAAAAAAATTTCTTTAAAAAGAGCTATGAGTAAAAGCTTTATAAAACCATGTAGTTTGGCAACAGGAGACACAGGAACACAAGATAATTTTTAAGTATTTTCCAGGGGTAAGAAACGCTAAATTGTCCACTTCCTTAAATAAATTATTCATTTTTAAAACATCCTTCTTCAAAATGAAAGCTTTAGATATCTAGGTGCTTTTACTTTGATATAACTTCTACTCAGGAAAAAAGAGATAGTGGTTGAAGAAAGTATGTTTTCTTAAGGTGCATTCCTGTGATATTAACATAAATATAGCTTTCAAACACAACATTAAAGTCCAACTCATCATTAAAAATACTTTAGTGAATTTTAAAATTTATGCTTGTAGAATACAAAATGTAGCTTGAACTGAATTAAAATCCCTAAAAAGTGTAATGCATACAGAAAAATCAAGATTGATATTCATTTCATATTTTATCAATTTATAATAGATTAAATATAAAGACAAATTTTGTGTAAATTTCTATAATTTTCCTTTACTCCAATCATTTTCAAAGACCATTTTTTTAAAAATCTGGATCCCTTTCCAGATTTCTACAAAACTCTGGGAATCAGAAGAGGATTCAAGATATATACTACAGGGCCAGTGCTGTGGCTCAGCAGGTTAAAGACCCAGTCTGCAGTGTGGGCACCCCATATGGGCACCAGTTCAAGTCCCAGCCACTCCACTTCCAATCCAGCTCTCTGCTATGACCTGGGAAAGCAGTGGAAGATGCCTCAATTCCCTGGGCCCCTGCATCCACGTGGGAGACCTGGAAGGATCTCTTGGCCCCTGGCTTCGGATGGTCTCAGCTCAGCTCTGGATGTTGCAGTCATTTGGGGAGTGAGCCAGTGGAATGGGAAAATTATCTCTCTTTGGCTTTACTTCTCTCTGTAACTCTGTCTTTTAAAAAACTAAAATTGGGACTGGCGCTGTGGTACAGTAGGTTAATGCCCTGGCCGGAAGCACCAACATCCCTTATGGGCACAGGATGGAGACCCAGCTGCTCCACTTCCAATTTAGCTCTCTGCTGTGCCCTGGGATAGCAATGGAAGATGGCCCAACTGCTTGGTTGCCTACACCCACCTAGGAGACCTGGAAGAAGCTCCTGGTTCCTGGTTCCGGACTGGCACAGCTTCAGTCGTTGTGGCCAATTGGGGAGTGAATCATCAGATGGAAGACCTCTCTCTCTCGCTCTCTCTCTCTCTCTCTGACTTTCAAATAAAAATAAATAAATTTTTAAAAATATAAATAACTGAAGTAATTGTTAGAAAAAGATATACCACAAATTGTTCTGTTATCTTGGAATATAATTCATCCGGCTTTATTTAAAGGATCAAGTGATTTTCTCCGTCCATCAGATAGATGATTTGGTGTCATACTAAACATGTCTCCCTCCAACCTTTCTAATGTAAAGGTAATGCCGTCTAAGAGAGAAGGTTGAAAAAAATAGGGGCTTTAAAAAATCACATTGTCCTTATCATGTTTTAATGTTCTTCAAGTAGTGGAACAATTCTTTCTTAAACTAAAAACTTAAATGTTCAAAGTTCTTTCCATAGCTTATTGCCATTTACATAGCCTCAATTCATTCAGCACAGTAGCCATTGTGATAATATTGTTTTTAAGTTTTTGAAAGTCTTTATCACTTATACTTGATTTCATATACTGTTTTCTTATAAACATCCTAATATACCCATAAGTGATACCAAATGCCAATTAAGATCCAGACTAGTAAGTCCTGGTGATATTGCTGATATCAAATTTATTGCCTTGTATAAACAATTCAAGCTCATTTTGCTCATTAAGTATTATTATAATGATACCAGCACCCACAGATCATGTCCCTGAACTATGTGCTAATATGAATGAGACATATTCATATCTTATATGAGAGTACTTCAAAAAGTTCATGGAGAACAGAATTAAAATATAAATTTATTTTGATATTAAATTTTTGAAATAATGCATTTTTTCAGAATACACAATTCCATGAACTGTGTGTTATATAATCTATTCCCAACATACTTTGAGTACTTCTCTGTTAAACACTGTGCTGGGTGGTACAACCACAGGCAAGTATGTGATGGAAGAAAGACATAAGCCTCAGCCATTCTCACTCATTCCCCCCAAAAAATAGGTAAACATTGGAATGTATTCCTTGCCCTTGAATCTCAATTGGGACTCACACCATATTGCCTTTACAGCCCGCATTCTCTTCCAGGTTCCCAAGGCCCGACACCTGAAAGACCTGTTCCAAGAATTTACCTCTGCTTGTTACCCTCACCCCCACCCCTATCCCTAGCCTTCCTAAAATATAAAAAGGCCCAGCCCTGGGGTCAGGCCCTCTGCCACATGTTCCAGAATGTGCGTGCTGGCAGTTGGTCACCCACCTGTACGAATTTATTTTCTATGAATAAATTTGTTCTGGCTATAGATGCATATACTGCCTCTGCTCTATTCTGTGCCTCTTTTCCTAAGAGTATGTAGTATAGAGCAACTTGCACAAATGATTAAGATGTAATAGAATACATCAAAAAGATATTTAAGTTCTATAAAAGCATGCAGGAAGAGGAAAACACACGATGGGAAAAAATAAGTTTCTGGATAATACCTAAGAAGATAATTAAATTTAAGCTGTTTTGATTTCTATACAGGGTTATTAGAAAAAGCTTTTCAAAAGATATTAAATAACTTTCATGTTTGCTCTGTTAAAATCCATACATGAGTTATGTATTCTTTTAAAAAATAAATATGTATTTATTTATTTGAAAGGCAGAGTTAGAGAGAGAGAAGAGGGAGTGACAGAGAGATCTTCCATCCACTGGTTCACTTCCCAGTGGCTGCAACATCTAGAGCTGGGCTTGTCCAAAGACAAGTGCCAGGAGCCAGGAGCTTCTGCCAGGTCTCCCATGTGGATGCAGGAGCTCAAACACTTGGACCATCTTCTGCTGCTTTTCCAGGCAAATTAGCAGGGAGCTGGATCAGATGTGGAGCAGCCAGGACTTGAACTGGAGCCCACATGGGAAGCTGGCACCACAAGCAGAAGCTTCACCTGCTGTGCTACAGAGCTGTCCCTGAGTTTTATATATACATATATACACACACATACACACACACATATAACTGTTGCAACTTCCACTGATATATATTTTTTCCTCTTTTTCTTTCTAACACTTCTTTGTGCTAATTGTTAAATGTATCATTTTCATCAGTGTTATCGTTGTGAAGCTCATCAGTTTCCCACTATGTATAAAAGGCATCATTAAACTCTTATAGTGCATCAGGCACTGTGTTAAACTAAGTTCTTTGCACAGGTTAACCTACACATGTAATTTCTTTACACATGGTGAGTTAGGTTAACGCTCACAATTCTACAGGGAAATACTTGTGTTATCACCACTTTACAAATGAAGAGTCTGAGATTCAGAAAGATTAACTAGATCAAAGTCAAAGATATAATACATGGGGGAGGCAGAGTCCATATTTTTTACATCAGTATTGATCCCATTACTTAGGTTCTTTTGATTTCTGAGTTCCATCATGGATTATTAGCTTCATTCCACAGAGGAACTCTTCATCCTCTTTAATAAACTGGAGCATAGAAAAGCATGCTTCAGGTCCTTTACTTTTACCTATAGAAGGAGATCTGCTTACATTTATAGCACACATAATTGGGGAGTGCCTTAGGCAGAAAGACAAACATAGCTCATGGCCTGCAGGTTGTTGGAATAGTTTCCTCGGTGCCAGAATACTTGGGCATCAGAGTGAGGCAGTCTTGTGTGACTTCCCCTGGACATTCTTTGTCTGTAATAGTGAGGAAAACTCTCTGTTCACTCTCGGCTTCTAGTTGTGACACAGTAGAGTGAAAGAAGGGGGAGGAGGTTCTAACTGAAATCCAACTTTCACATCCCTCTTGTTTTTTCCTGCATCCCTTGTAATTGTGATTCAAATGACTTGCTAAGGTCCTTTTTTATAGCTTTGCCATACTTTGGATGACTCCTCTTATTAATGTTCAGTATGCCATAGGAGCCAAGGTCAGAGGTTGAACAGCTGAATAATCCCTGATTTGCATGCTTGAGGCACACACACACACACACACATAAAGATAAAGGCATTACAATGCCAAAAGGCATAGTTTACTAGAAAATACAGTCAGAAATTGTTCATAAGAAGGAAAGGCCAAAGTAATGCAATCAAAGCCTTATGCTTTAGGAGTCCACTAACCTCTGAATTGGAAGTAAATTAGCATTTTTGCCATTTATTTTTGGTGTAGTAACTCAAAAAGCATTTTATCAAACATAATCATTTATCCATCAGCAAGTGATTGTAGAAGCCATATTTTCTCCTACTTTTAATACCTGTATATCCTTTGTTGAGATCATCATTTATATACTTCATCAAAACCCCCTAAGGAATCAGCCTGCCTCCCTGGACATAGATATTTTGTATTTTAGATGCCAGGTCAGAAAAAGAACCAGCAGAAGATTTTAAATGTCCATATTTCACAGACAACTCTCTAATATCACCTAAGTGTATCATGGAATACTATTTATAATTAATATCTGCAATATGCTTTCTTTTTTTTTATTAAACTTTTATTTAATGAATATAAATTTCCAAAGTACAGCTCATGGGTTACAGTGGCTTCCCCCTCCCAAAACTTCCCTCCCACCCACAACCCTCCCCTTTCCCGCTCCCTCTCCCCTTCCAATCACATCATGATTCATTTTCAATTCTCTTTATATACAAAAGATCAGTTTAGTATAAATTAGGTAACTATTTTAACAGTTTGCCCCCATATAGCAACACAAAGTGAAAAAAAATACTGTTGGAGTACTAGTTATAGCATTAAATAACAGTGTACAGCACATTAAAGGCAGAGATCCTACATAATATTTTTTTAAAAATTAATTTTCTATGCCATTTCCAATTTAACACCAGGTTTTTTTTTTTTTTCATTTCCAATTCTCTTTATATACAGAAGATCGATTCAGTATATAATTAGTAAAGACCTCATCAGTTTGTACCCACACAGAAACACAAAGTGTAAAAATACTGTTTTAGTACTAGTTATAGCATCACTGCACATTAGACAACACATTAAGGACAGATCCCACATGGGATGTAAGTACACAGTGACTCCTGTTGCTGACTTAACAATTTGACACTCCTGTTCATGGCGTCAGTAATCTCCCTAGGCTCTAGTCATGAGTTGCCAGGGCTATGGAAGCCTTTAGAGTTCGCTGACTTTGATCTTATTCCGATAGGGTCACAGTCAAAGTGGAAGTTCTCTCCTCCCTTCAGAGAAAGGTACCTCCTTCTTTGATGGCCCCGTTCTTTCCACTGGGATCTCACTAACAGAGATCTTTCATTTAGGTCTTCTTCTTTTTTTCTTTTCCATGGTATCTTGGCTTTCCATGCCTACAATACTCTCATGGGCTCTTCAGCCAGATCCGAATGCCTTAAGGGCTGATTCTGAGGCCAGAGTGTTGTTTAGGACGCCTGCCATTCTATGAGTCTGCTGTGTATCCCACTTCCCATGTTGGATCTTTCTCTCCCTTTTTGATTCTATCAGTTAGTATTAGCAGACACTTGTCTTGTTTGTGTGATCCCTTTGTTTCTTAGACCTATCCAAGCCATCGAATGTGAACTGAAATTGATCACTTGGACTAGTGAGATGGCATTGGTACATGCCTCCTTGATGGGATTGTATTGGAATCCCCTGGCACATTTCTAACTCCATCATTTGGGGCAAGACTGATTGTGCATGTCCCAAACTGTGCATCTCCTCCCTCTCTTTTTCCACTCTGAAATTTAACAGGGATCACTTTTCAGTTAAAATTTAAACACCTAAGAATAATTGTGTGTTAATTACAGAGTTCAACCACTAGTACTAGAACAACAACAACAACAACAAATACTAAAAAGGATAAAGTATTACATTGTACATCTAGAGTCAGGACAAAAGCTGATCAGGTCATTGTTTCTTATAGTGTCCATTTCACTTCAACAGGTTTCCCCTTTGGTGCTCAGTTGTCGCCGATCAGGGAAAACAAATGATATTTTTCTCTTTGGGACTGGCTTAATTCACTCAGCATGATGCTTTCCAGATCCCTCCATCTTGTTGCAAATGACTGGGTTTCATTGTTCCTTACTGCTGTATAGTATTCTATGGAGTACATGTCCCATAATTTCTTTATCCAGTCTACTGTTGATGGGCATTTGGGTTGGTTCCAGGTCTTAGCTATTGTGAATTGGGCTGCAATAAACATTAATGTGCAGATGGCTTTTTTATTAGCCAAATTAATTTCCTTTGGGTAAATTCCAAGGAGTGGGATGGCTGGGTTGTATGGTAGGGTTATGTTCAGGTTTCTGAGGAATCTCCAGACTGACTTCCATAGTGGCCTAACCAGTTTGCATTCCCATCAACAGTGGGTTAGTGTCCCTTTTTCCCCACATCCTCTCCAGCATCTATTGTTGGTAGATTTCTGGATGTGAGCCATTCTCACCGGGGTAAGGTGAAACCTCATTGTGGTTTTGATTTGCATTTCTCTGATTGCTAGTGATCTTGAACATTTTTTCATGTGTCTGTTGGCCATTTGGATTTCCTCTTTTGAAAAATGTCTATTGAGGTCCTTGGCCCATCTCTTCAGTGGGTTGTTTGTTCTGTTGTTGTGGATTTTCTTGATTTCTTTGTAGATTCTGGTTATCAACCCTTTATCTGTAGTATAGTTTGCGAGTATTTTTTCCCATTCTGTTGGTTGCCTCTTCACTTTCCTGACTGTTTCTTTTGAAGTACAGAAACTTCTCAATTTGATGCAATCCCAAATGTTAATTTTGGTTTTTACTGCCTGTGCTGCTGGGGTCTTTTCCAAGAAGTCTTTGCCTGTACCTATATCTTGCAGAGTTTCTCCAATGCTCTCTAATAATTTGATGGTTTCGGGTCGTAGATTTAAGTCTTTAATCTACGTTGAGTGAATTTTTGTGTAAGGTGAAAGGTATGGGTCTTGTGCAATATGCTTTCATAATTTCACTTTATAAATAATTTTATTTGGCTTGTATGTTGGCCAGTTGTGAACACTTAAGATCACTTTGTTATGACCAATATAAAAAAAATCCTAATTATTTCACATCACATTTGTTTCGCCTGGTCCTTTATGTCCACTTTCATGCTAAGATATGCACATGTATACTCTAATATTGTACCTTACTGAATTTATATACTATTGAAAATAGCAGGCAAGTCAAAGGTTGTCCTGAAAACTTGTATTTTCAATTTTATTTAAACCACTTTAGGGAATTGAGGATTTATTTGACAGCTTTGACTGAGTGGGCAAGGTAGTAAAATTCTTTTGCTTAGCTAAAAAAATCCATTTTATTTAAATTGAGTCCCCTTTATATTCTTAAGAGTGCATTTTCAAGTGCTTCAGAATTATTAATTACCAATACTCCCACAGGAGTGACCTCTTTGGGGTCCTAAAACACAATTTTTCAAGGGTATGCAGTTAATTTACTCACTTTATCTGATTCAAAGTAGAGATTTTTAGATTCACTCAATCCCAGTGGGGAAAAGCACACCCTAGACAGTATTTCCCTGTTAAACAACTCTTATTTGAAGTATTCAGAGAGTATGCAGGCAGAATAAGGTGATCGCATTTTTCCTTCCTATGTTATATGTATTTTGAAGATAGAAAAATTTAGACCTTACAATGTAGCAATTTCTGTTGACAAGAAATTCAATTATTGGATTGCAAAGGGGTTGTTTTGCTGATAAAATTTCTGATTCTAGTAGTCTGCGCCAATGTTTCTTCACTTCATAAATTGTTTATCAGCCTTTCCTACACACACCAGTAGGGAAAACAAAAAAAACACGGCACTAACTCTGATGTAGTAGCATCGGTAGTTCTGAGAATACCATTTCTGTGGGTTGCATTTTCAGTCTTTATTATAACTCTCCCTTGCCTACAATTCAATTTCTTTTAGACCCATATGGTGCCAATTTCTTGAAAGCTTTTTATAGTAATATTAAAAATCTCAATCTAAATATCAAATTAGAAGCCAAATCATAGGATATAAATCTATGTGGGCTCACAAAATTTCCCCTTCAGGCCTTGAGATTCCAGTAATTTATTTCTTTGTTTCTTATGAGGAATAAATTGCTTTTAATGTTGCATTTTATAAAGGGCTTAAAATGAGAGGATGTCCTCCAAAGTATTTGACTTTTGTGGTATTTTTCAAAACAATCATATCTTAGAAAATCTCAATATTTGAGCAATGATAAAAAAATTGCTTTGGGCTGAAATTTTGTATTCTGTATCACAGTCCACAGGAAAATTTCACAGCCAAGTAATAAACCTGGAAGATATGGGTTTATAATGGAAATGTTGACAGACTCTAGCAGACCCTGCTGTAATATCTTGAATCTGATTTAAAAGAGGTTTCCAATAATGCTTTTCCAAGCCAGTCTTTTGGGGAATGCAAGTTTTTTTTTTAAAGGCTTTTCCACTATCTCTACCTCAATGATTGATGAAAAAGTGTAGAACTTGTGGCCAGACACCTCAAGGCACCTGTGAATAAGATCATGGGCACCTGTAACAGAAAACCAAGCATAGGGAGACCACTGTTCTTTAAGAAGCCACCCAGTTAAAGTCCTACTGCAAAGAGATGTGATAAAATGACAGGCCACAGTGGTTACATGGATTATATTGGCATATACTCAGGTGATGGAGTAAACTATTACCACATTTAGTTACATTTAACAGAAATATTTTATTGTAGGACAATAGTAAGGATAGCTGTGACTAACATAGGAATTATAAGAGCATATAGGTCATTCATTACATTATATTCTATGCTCTACCACATTCTCCACTAAGGTATGGTACAAACTTTACTGAATATGACAGGATGTAGGAAGGATTTCCTTCAATTATCTAACTAAGATGAAGAACCAGTTAGGCCTGAGTGTTATCAATCTGAAGTCACTGCCTTGCTCCATCTCTAGAACAGTGCAATATGGAGAGGCAGTGCTTGGAAAAGCTTAGATAAAACTGAGAGGAAGATTATCAGAGAAGAATCATGCTCCATATTTATTATCTTGGTGACTTTAAAGTCATAATGTGACCTATGTACATCTCAGTGTTTTTATGCAAAATGGGAAAATATTAACAATAATAACAAAAGTGATACTAACAGGTACTATGGGTGCTAGCATATGCCAAGCAGTTTTAGGTTCATTACATATATTAATTCATTTAAACATTTAATAATACCCATCTCATAACTTCGATGTAAGAATTAAAAGAGGTATTCCATATGAAGCCCTTGCCATAATGTCAAGTGCATCTCCAATGCAAGTGTTAGTTAATTTTGTTATTAGAAAATTGATCTTGTTTCATGAACAACACTTAAGTTAAAGAGATATAAGGTCAATTATTTTTCATTATTGGTTGTGTTGTGATTGTCACTGTAGATTTATATAAACCAAACTATGACAAGGCAACTTTTTTTTACAAAATCCCTGATTGGTATCAGTCAAGGTTGGCCATGTATCAGGTGCTCGGAGGAAATCAGGTAATTCTCCCAATCCCACCAAAAAATGTGTTTATTTGTAAACTTTTGATTTAGGGATTACCCACATTCAGAGTGGCCCTACATTCTTACAGTTCATAACGAGAACTGAGACATTTCAAGTTGATCTTCTGACTTATATGACAAAGTTTTAAAGAAATAAACATTCTAAAATCTTCACAGCAAAATATTGACAGCTAGGCTCTTAACATTTTTAATAGAAAGCTACAGATCATAAGTATACAGCTCAATGAAATTTCACAAATGGATTACACGTGTATAACCAACACCCAGGTTACCAACAGTACTGCTATCAAAAAAACCATTCCATAACTTATGAATATCTTTACCCCTGTATAGAAATTAGTTTAAGGATATTCTTATTTAGTATTTAATGTATTCTGTGTCAAAGCTTTATAAATTTATTTTATTTTAGTAGAACAGCTTTAGTAAACCTTAATACAAACCAGAAAGGACATAAAAATACAAAGAATTAATCATTAATTTTATTAAAAAATAGTTCTAATTTTTGGGCTCAACCAAGGCTGGCATTTAATCTACAAGGGACTTCATAACAAAATCCTTGGCTTAAACCTTATGTACTACAATTTCTAATAGAGCAGCCCATTAGTAAATGATATTCATGCTAATGTACTTGCTTGGGGCAGTAATTATCAGAGTCCCTAGTTCTGGTCCTTGCCAGTGAATATGAACCAGCGTGGTTGATGTAGTATTGTAATTATACAATTAGCCTTGTCAAGGCATAGAGCATTGGGAATAGCAGGATCTTGAAGCTTACAACGTGGCTGGCTGATAGATGACTATCATTAAGCTCATCCTTTGTTCACTTTGTGATGAGGTAGATACTGAGCTTAGGAAAAGACTCCTTAATGAAGGATAAAATACTTGACCCATGGCCATTTTTCTTCATGTTCTCATAACTGCACAGCTCACCATTTCTCTCCCCAGCTTAACATATATTCTGTTCATCTCTCAACTTAGCCTGATGAAAAATAACAAACAGCTGTCAACAAGCCCTTTCTAATTGTTCAAATTTACGTGATGCAAAGCGAAATTTGGAGCAATATTGTTTAGCTTGATACTTCCAAACATGATAATAATGGCTCTCAAAATCTTACATTCATGTTCATGTACTTGTATACATTATTAGGTTGAGCATTCTGGAATGTTGGCTACATGGAGTTACGGTCAAAACTCAAATTCTTCCTAGTAATCTATCAACAGTCAAGAAATATAACTTAATACACACATATGCATATATTTATGCAGACATGTATGTTATGTGTGCATATGCATATGGGGTCATACATATAATTTATGCTGTGTTTTGTTTTGTCATTTATGATATCAAAGAGAATTATTCAAACTTTTTGAACCTTCTAAGAAGGGAGAAGATTCGTATAAAACTTCCACTTCCTTCTCTCAATCACTTTGAGCCTGTCTTCATTATTAACCTAATTTTCTCCCCTACTTTCTATGCCCTTCTGGGTTTGATTGGGCTATCTTTCTTCTGCAGCCAGTGACCTGCTTAACCACTTTTCTATGGTAATTAGAGGTTGCAGAAGCAGTAGTGTAGATGTTCCCACTAAGTAATTGTAAGAGGATCTGTTACTACCTCTTTGATTCTGTTGTTGCCTTCTTTCCCCATTACATAACTACATAGAATCAGGTTGTGCTTCAAGCTGCTGTGCAATCTTTAAAGATGTCATTTCAAGTGAGAATATCAAACTATTGATGTTAGAATCAAGCAGCATCCAGATTATTCTATGTTCATTTTAGTATACAAAACACAAATTTGGAAGATATTTAAAAATCAAAATCATAAATATTGATCTTGGCAAGACTTGAAGGCAATTAAAGTAGAAGATGGGTGTGGTTATGAAGGGATGGCATGAGATACTGAAATAGTTCCCTATCTACACTGTGATAGTAATTATATGAATCTATAGATGTGATAAAATTATATAGAATTACATGCACATGTATACAAATGACTTCATGTAAAATTACTGAAATCTGAATGAACTCTTTGGGATGTAACAATGTTGATTTCCTGGTTGTAATGTTGTAGTACAGTTATGCGAGATGTTATCACTGGGGAAATTTGGTAAAAAAAAAAAAAAAAAAACAAAAAAACTGGGAACCTCTTCCATTTTTTTAGGAAATTCTCATGGATCTACAATTAATTAAAAAATACTTTATCCAAATTGTTATAAAATAACTATAAGGAGAAAGTTGGATAATGGTCATGTGTGGAAAAAATGATCTGTATTTTATTTTCATTCCCACTATGGCTTCTCTGTTTGCAAGAAAATCACTTGTTCTCATTCTTTGCTTCTCCTATCTGTAGCAAAAATGCAAGTCTTATCTATCTGAATTACTGTAAACATCTTGAAATACATGGTAAAAGTAGCATTGCATACATGCATCTGAATGATCATGAATATATATCACATCTTCTGGACAGCAATATTACAACACTCATCTACCTCTACAGTTTTAGAAACACAAGCCATAGGGGAGCAATAAACTAGATATGCCACTCCTGCCACTTTGATTTTGCATTTGAGAAAATCACTGTGCTCCTAAAATCTTACCACAATACCAATCCTTATATAGTCATGACAAATAAATGTAATTGTGAACACTTTACACACATGAAGTATAATTTAATCCATTTGGATTGCATAGCTTTTCTTGTGTGTGTGTCAAAAAATTACATTAAAAGAACTAGTTACATTGAAAAAGAAGAAATTAAGTTCTTTACTTTCCAGATGTGTATGGGAGCTGAATGAAAACCTTTGCCATTTACAGAAAGGAGTAACTTACAAGCAGAATTGGAGGTGCTCAGCATGCCAAACAAAGCCACAGGCAAAACAAAGCAAGAGGGAAGCTTGCTATTTTATAGGTTAGACAAGAAAGAACCTAAATGACTTCATCTCTAAGTTAGAGACCTTCATATTTCATGCAAACCCCAGGAAATAATTAAGCCTTCAGTGCAATTCTGGGACCTGTGCTCTAAAAACTGCCTCAATAAACTTCCTTTTCATCTGGTAGTTTCAGGACTCTCTTTTATCCCTTACTACCTTTTATAGATCATCCTCCTTTAAGGCAATGGGAATTTGGCACATAAATAAAAAGCATGAGATTGTTTCTGGGAGGGATAAACATGATTCAAACTCAGCCAGGTGCTTTATCACCAATCTGGGAGGCTGCAAAGTTATCAGACATTCTGATAGAAAGACTGAGAAGTAAAACCATTGGAGGGAAGGGAGGAATTAAAAAATAAATAAATAAAAATGTCTGGACAATAAATTAAATACACAGAAGTATATGGGAGCAAAAATAAGCTAACTGCCTCTCAATTAAATTCTTTAGGTGGAAAAAAGTTCATTATATATTTTTTTAAAAATTAACACAAGAAATATGTGACCTCATATTTTACACAAAGTCTTTCTGAGACTAAAGTAGTCAGTCATTCTACTCAACTTGCAAATCAGGGGCCCATACATGTTGCAGAACTGAGGCTCAGGAGTGTTGCTGGCTATCAGTGAACTTAAACTAGGGCATGTGAGTGGCAGGGCAGGCTATGAATTCATATCCTGCCACTGTCACTAAGAACTGTGTTCATAAATGGACTGTATCGCTTCTTTAAGCTTCAGCTTCCCCTCCTCCAACAGAAGCACATTAGATGGTCTCAGAGCTGGCCTTGTGAATACCGAGCGAGGCCTCGGGGTTCCACAAAGCCCTCTCAGTGCCCTCTTGCTGCAGCAGTGACAGGTTGGTGTGGTTCAGATTTTAACCAAGGTTTCACATGAAGACCCAAATTCATCCCTTTAAGACATTTAAAATCTCTGAACTGGATGATCTTTTGGACTCTTCCTGCATCAAATTTTTCACAGGGCTTGATAATCATTTTTAAAGATTCACCAGCTCCACAAAGAGATTGTTTAAGTTTGAGTTCTTCCCATGTCAATTTTTTCCTTTTTTTTTTTTTTTCTTTTTTTGACAAGCAGAATTAGACAGTGAGAGAGAGACAGAGAGAAAGGTCTTCCATCCGTTGGTTCATCCCCCAAATGGCCGCTACGGCGGGCGCTGTGCTGATAGAAAGCCAGGAGCCAGGTGCTTCCTTCTAGTCCCCCATGTGGGTGCAGGGCCCAAGCACTTGGGCCATCCTCCACTGTCTTCCCAGGCCACAGCAGAGAGCAGGACTGGAAGAGGAGCAACCAGGATAGAATCCAGCACCCCAACCGGGCCTAGCACCCAGGGTGCTGGCACCACAGGCGCAGGATTAGCCTAGTGAGCCACGGTGCCAGCATCCTTTTTTCTTTTTTAAAAATTGTATTTATGTACTTGAAAAGCAGAAGTAAAGAATGTGAAGGAGACTGAGAGACAGACTGAAAGATATGCCAACTTTCTATTGCTTTCCTTTCCTTTTGTGTACACAGTAAAACACCTTATTAAGATAGCAGTTGTGTTTCAGTTTGCTGGTTTGGAATGAACATGAAAGCCCACGTGTTTCTAGTCTGTCTGGCTATCTAAAATGAACTTTTAAGAATTTTTTGTACTGTAGAACCTAAAATTACAATTCCAGGGGTGGGCATTGGATATAGTGCTGCTTGCAACATACATATTACATATTGGAGTACCTGGATTCCAGTCCTGACTGCTCTGATTCCAGCTTCTTGCTAATGTGTACCCTGGGAGGCAACAGGTTCATATGGTTGGGTTCCTGCCAACCAAGTTGGAGATCCAAACTGGGTTCTTGGATCCTGGCTTTGGTCTAGCCCCAGATGTTGTGAGCATTTTTGGGATAAATCAGCAATGGGAAATCTCTTGTCTTTCTAACTTTTAGAACACAAATAAATAAATTTTTAAAAAGATTTATTTATTTCAAAGGCAGAGATACAGAGAAAGAAGGAGAGAGATCTTCCATCCACTGGTTCACTCCCCAAATGGCCAGGACGGCTCGGACTGGGCCACGCTGAAGCCAGGAGCCAGGAGCTTCATAGGGGTCTCCCATGTGGGTGCAAGGACTCAAGTACTTGGGCCATCCTCCATTGCTTCCCAGGCACATTAGCAGGGAGCTGTATTGGAAGTGGAACAGCTGGTATTTGAACTTGTGTCCACATGGGATGTCGGCACTATATCCTATACTGGCCCATAAATAATTTTTAAAAATAAAATTAAATGAAATTGCCATTCTGAAGCACCAGCACTCAATAGATCAGCCTTACTAATATTGTGTCATTTGAGAAACTAACTTATTTTTTCTAGAAGTGGACATGATGGAACTTTCACATGCTGGACTAGTAGAAGAGGCTGAACACCACAACATGGAGGAAAATTCGGTTCTCCAAGACTGAAGAGGGAAGCGGACTCACTGGTGGGGGTTCCAGAAGGGACTTGGGGGTGGGGTGGGGTGGGGAAACCCCTGTTCCTACTCTTACTCTGTACCCAGAGCAGAGCTAGGCCTTGCATGAGATAGTGCATGGATGGAGTCCCAGGCTCTGGGGCACTGAGCAACATAAGAAAAGGGTTTGTAGGAACTTACTCTGTGTGGACAAGGTGAATTACATGAAGTAGGACCCTGTCCTGGTCACTTAGGCCAAGTTCACCATAGAGAGAGCCATTCCACCTATCCCCCACCCTCTGCAAAGCCTAACACAGTCCAGTGAAAATCCCAGAGCCACCCAACAGATTACCCATTGACGTTAGATCTAAAAGCAGTAAAACACACAATCCAATAAAAAAGGCAGGGAAACAATAATTTGCAAGTTGTATAATTGCACGTTAAGCCTTTGTTTGCAATGTAAATTAAAATCCCATCAAGATTGCATTACCAATGCCATCTCACTAGTCCAAGTGATCAATTTCAATTCACAATTGATCACACTGATAGGTCTAAGAGTCAAAGGGATCACACAAACAAGACTAGTGTCTGCTAATACTAACTGATAGAATCAAAAAGGGAGAGAACGATCCAACATGGGAAGTGGAATACACAGCAGACTCGTAGAATGGCAGATGTCCTAAACAGCACTCTGGCCTCAGAATCAGCCCTTAAGGCATTCAGATCTGGCTCAAGAGCCCATGAGAGTATTTTAGGCATGGAAAGCCAAGACACTCTGGCAAAAACAAACAAACAAACAAACAAAACCTAAATGAAAGGTCTCTGCAAGTGAGATCCCAGTAGAAAGAACGGGCCATCAAAGAAGGAGGTACCTTTCTCTGAAGGGAGGAGAGAACTTCCACTTTGACTATGACCTTGTCTAAATAAGATCGAAGTCAATGAACTCAAGAGGCTTCCATAGCCTTGGAAACTCATGACTAGAGCCTAGGGAGATTTCTGACGCCATAAACAAGAGTGTCAAACTGTTAAGTCAGCAACAGGAGTCACTGTGTACTCACTCCTTATGTGGGATCTCTGTCCTTAATGTGTTCAATGTGAAGTAATGCTATAACTAGTACTGAGACAGTATTTTACACTTTATGTTCTGTGTGGGTACAAACTGATGAAATCTTTACTTAATATATACTAAATTGATCTTCTGTATATAAAGAGAATTGAAAATGAATCTTGATGTGAATGGAATGGGAGAGGGAGCGGGATATGGGAGGGGTGTGGGTGGGAGGGAAGTTATTGGGGGGAAGCCATTGTAATCCATAAACTGTACTTTGGAAAATTATATTTACTAAATAAAAGTTTAAAAAAAAATCTATCATTGGAAAGACAAAAAAAATTAAAATATGTTATTTCAAAGACAAATAAAAGGAAAAAAGAAACAAAGGAAGGAAGGAGGGAGGGAGGGAGAAAGCGAGGGAGGGGAGAGGAGGGCAGGGAAGGAAGGAAGGAGAGAAGGAAGAAGAGGAGGAAGGAGAGGAAGGAGGGGATGGCAGGGAAGAGGAGGTGAGGAAAATGGAGAGGAGAGAAAGGAAGCAAAAGAGAGAGGTAGGGAAGCATGGAGGAAGGAATATCATTATATTCTTAAAATTGTCAAAATAAATAGATAGGGGCTGGCACCCTAGCAAAGCAGGTAAAGCTGCCGTCTGCAGTGCCAGCATCCCATATGGAAACAAGTTCATGTCTCAGCTGCTCCTCTTCTGGTCTAGCTCTCTGCTATGGCCTGGGAAAGCAGTAGAAGATGGCCCAAGTCCTCGGGTCCCTGTGCCCACAAGGGGGACCCAGAACAGGCTACTGGCTCCTGGCTTCAGATTGGCTCAGCTCTGACCATTGTGGCCATCTGGGGAGTGAACCAGCGGATGGAAGACCTCTCTCTCTCTCTCTCTCTCTCTCTACCTCTACCTCTATGTCTCTGTAACTCTGCCTTTCAAGTAAATAAACAAATCTTTAAAAATATAAATAAATAAATAAATAAAATACATAGAAAAGAAATGTACAGATTCTGCAAATATTCACTGATTATGCTATCCAGTGAAAAAATTTACACACTGCATCTCTAGGAAGTACTTAAGGACTTATCCATGTTTTTTAGTTTAGTTCCTTATTCTTATGTTAGTTTGCATTATGACTCTGTGAGAGTCACTGAAAATATTTATCCTGAGTGACTAACACCACTGACTTTCTCAAAAGGTCCAGTGATCAGGTGGGCATTTGGCCTGGTGGTTAAGACAACGGTGAAGACATCTGTGTCCCACATGGGAGTAGCTTGATTTGTCTGGGCTCTGCCCATAGTAATCCCAGCTTCCTGACCTTGCAGACCTGGGATTCGACAATGATGGCTCAGAGATTGGGTTCCAGTCACCCAGATGGGAGTCCTGGTTTGAGTTCCTAGTTCATAGCTTTGCCCCAGTGAGGATCCACTGTGGGCATTTGGGGGAGTGAACCAGCAGATAAAAACACATCTGTCTATCTCTCTCAAATAATTAAATGTTCTAAAAAGATCCAGTGACAATCCATCAGTGCATGCAATTCAAATTTAAATAACTAGTAAAATTATAAGCAATATTTGTCATTCTTGTTTCTTCCAGAAATTAGTAGACTACAAAATAATTTCATTTTAATTTTAATTTTGAAATGTTATTTAACAAAGTTTACCCATGCTTCTAATAGTATGACTTCTAATTTCAATATTAATCTTCTTCTTGCCTTTATAAAACATAAGCATTTCTCTGATCCAAAACATACCCAAGGAATCCATTTAATCAGTTGGTATTCACACACTTCTAAAAAGTCCTAAAAATCTTTATCATCTTATTAAATATAAAAATAAATGCAATTTTCTCTTTTCTCTTATGTTACTAGTGCTCTGCGCATGACTGAGTCCATACCTACCCATGGAGTCTGGTCTTCACAAAAAATAACTCATGCATTTACCAGGCACCACTCAGATTTTATTCTCACTTTCATTCATACAAAAGGAAATGGCTGTATCAAATGGGAAATGAAAGCTTCCTGTTACTCTGTGTAGGGCTGGCTAAAAGAATATTTAAAGTAGTAAAGAAAGACACTCAATGAAGGTTCTGCTCATGTAACCAAGTCAAAGTTTAAGGAAGACATCACATCTGTATACACAAGAGGAATTTGTTCTTTAATACAGGAAAATGCTTTCCTTCCAATCATTGTCAACTACATTTTTGGAATGAGAGAAGGTAGTCTTTTCCCTTACTTTTTAAACAAATCCCACACTTCCACCAATGGCAAAGAAAAATAAGGTGCATAGACACCTTTCCATGGCCAAAAAAAAAAAAATCAATTTTTGCAAGTTCCAATTAAAAATAGGATATGGACAAGAAAAATAATTTGTGAATTAACAAGGTGAAGCAGGGAAGGAATAAAACAATGTTAACTGAGAAAATCTATTAAACTGACCTAAAAATCCTGTTGACCCTTAAGGCAATACAAGTTTTCTCAGCAAATATATATGTCAAATCAATCTACTTGCAAAAATATTACTGAGCTATTACTATTTGTGAAAAAAATCACTAATCTGAATATTTTAGTTAAATAGGTTAATTATAATTCTTTAAAATATGGAGCTATTCCTATTTCAATTTCCTTATGAAAGAACTTTAAGTTTGGGTCAGTTTACAGCTTAATCAGGAAATCTATAGGTAATCTTGAAGGATACAGTGGGACACTGACATATCTTTATCAACTGGATTAATTCAACTGGATTAAATGGCAAACTACCAATAAAGCTGAGGATGGTGTGGCGGGATTTGTTGCAGCTGTTAAGATTCTGTTTGAGACATCAGCATTCTATTTTGGAGGACCTGGATTTGAGTCCCAGCTCCACTTCCCTTCTAGCTTCTTGCTAACACACACCCTGAGAGGCAGGGGTGAGGCTCAAGCACTTGGGTCCCTGGCAGCTGGCACTCTGGGAGATCCACATTGAGTTCCAGGCTCATGCTTTGTTCTGATTCAGCACAGGCTTTTGCAGGCCCAGGGACTGAATCAAGGTATGGAAGATCTCTGTGTCTCTGCATCTCTCTCTCTTTTAAAACAAATAAAATAAATAAATTATATAAGTTTTTAAATCCCTGGGAATCCTATACTTGAATTAAACTGCAAATCAATTATGGCACCAGAAGAAAATCTGACAAGTAAAATAGGTCAGGAAGGCTCTGAAGGAGGTTTTGGGATTTTGAAAAAACAAATAGTGGCCTACATACTAGGTTTTTGGGTTTTAAAAATACAGTGACAGCAAAAACAAGAATGTATAAATAATATTTTTCCTAAGAGTCAGGGAGTAAACTTAGTGTAGTAATAGGAAATCAAACCAATATATACCTTCCAAACTTGAGACTGAAATGTCAGAATTTCCTCTTTGCTCTTCTTCATTAAAGGACTGCTGACTAAGAATTACGCCCTCATCAGCTCACTGATAATGTTTATCAATATTAAAAATAATCTAATTTTTTAAAAAAGATTTATTTACTTATTTTAAAGGCAGAATTACAGAGAGAGAGGGAGAGAAAGAGATCTTCCATCTGCTGGTTCACTCCCCAAGTAGCCACAATGACTGGGGATGTGCAGGCCCAAACCCAGCAGCCAAGAGCTTCATCCACGTCTCCCACAGTGACACAGTGCCAGCTCCAATAACCTAATATTCTAACATGAAAATTAGAAGCTAGGTTATGAGCACAAGTAGAACAAGATCTTAGAAAAATGAGTGGAAAGCACAACGAAGATGGGAGATTCCAAGTTCTTTCTTCCAAAGATTAAATATATTAAATATTAAATGTGAGATTTCCTCCTGCCTCCTGACCATCATGGCCTAAGAACAGATGCTGGGCCGGCCCCGTGGCTCAATAGGCTAATCCTCTGCCTGTGGCGCCGGCACACCAGGTTCTAGTCCTGGTCAGGGCACCGGATTCTGTCCTGGTTGCCCCTCTTCCAGGCCAGCTCTCTGCTGTGGCCTGGGAGTGCAGTGGAGGATGGCCCAGGTGCTTGGGCCCTGCACCCACATGGGAGACCAGGAGAAGCACCTGGCTCCTGGCTTCAGATCAGCGTGGTGCACTGGCCACAGCGCGCCGGCTGCAGCGGCCATTGGAGGGTGAACCAATGGCAAAAGGAAGACCTTTCTCTCTGTCTCTCTCACTGTCCACTCTGCATGTAAAAAAAAAAAAAAAAGAACAGATGCTAAATCTTTTATAACTGGGGTTTAGAGGTCAGGTATTTAAAAAATTTCTTCAGTGGAGTTTCCTAGCTATACATGGATGTGTCTTTATATTATTCATATCAGATATTATCCAAATAATCTATAGTGTTCATTCTCATTTTATACTAAGCAATGTTCTTAGTGTGTTACAAATATAATAATATTAAATATTTTCTACATGATTACTCTGAAATAATCTCTATTATTGCTTCAATTACAGGGACATAATGAGATTAGCTAGCTTTTCTAAGGCCTCGCTGCTAATAGTGACTGAGATGGGACTTGAACCCGGGGAGTCTAGTTCTAGAGCCTTGGGGTTTGACACAAACCAGTGCAAATTAAATCTTTTAAATTCTTAATTTTTAGTATCACTGTGATTAGTACGTATGACGCATGGCAGTTTACAGAATGGTTTTGAGCTTGTTTCATAGTTTCTAGAACAATAGAAACAATTCCTCCATCATTCATGTTCTCATGAAGATAATACAAAATATTATTAAAGATTGATTTTTTTTCTTTTATGGCACTGATGATGTGACATAACTAGAGATAAAATGCCATGCTTCTCTCTACTCCTCAAATCTAGAAATCTGTGGAAAGAAAGGAAGCCACTTGCAGCTGCAGTGATATGCAGATGTATGGAAAGGAAACAGTGCAGAGTTTAGAGACTTTGTTGAGGAGTCAGAGTTACCTGTTTTGGAAACCAGGTGCATCAACATTATCAGTGTGTCCTTTCACACTTTATATTCTCATCCTGTATAAACTGGGGAGATACACAGATACTTCAAAATGTTCACAGAAAAATGGAATAAAGGAGTAGGTATGTGGCATGGCAGTTAAGCCGCCAGCTGAGATGTCCACATCCCATACTGGAATACCTTGGTTTGAATTCAGGCTCAGCTGAATTCAGCTTCCTGCTAGTGCACAGCCTGGGAAGTAGCTGATGATGATTCAAGTACTTGGGTCCCGGTGTGGGAGCCCTGGAGTGAGTTCCTAGCTCCTGGTTTGGACTTGGTCCAGCCCAGGCTATCAATGAGCATTTCTGCTACTTTCCTAGGCACATTAGCAAGGAGCTGGATCAGAAGTGGATCAGCTGTGATTTGGACTAATGTCCATATGCAATGCTGGCATCTCAGGTGGCAGTTTTATCTGCTATATCACAGTGTCAGGCCCCTTAACAAATTCTTATTGCACTTTTGATAAAAACCCAAACTTTTTATGCTAAACTGGATTACCAAAACCATGTTCTATTGGGATATCCATGGCATAACTAATAAATCTGTCCCACTTGGATAATAAATTTCATGGTCCCCATATTGGTATTGGCCTCTGTGACCTGTCCTTTGCTTAAATAGACATTTATAGCCAAAGTTTTCTCCCACTTAGTGGATTCTCTTCTTAGTTCTGCGCTATAATTTAATTTCTTCAAATTCCAAACCAGAGTATTTAATTCTATAATTAGTTGTTTTCATTACGGTGTACAGAGAGAAACAGGCTCATGTGGATATTGTTTACCCTTTTCTATCCCCCATCAGCATAGATTCAGGTATATGGTAGATGTCCATACACATTTGTTGAGGAATTACTTGTAAATTTGCTTTACAGTCAGCAAGATGTAAAATGCAAGATTCACATTGTGTGAATTTAAATAATAAAAGTGTGCTCAAGATGTTAACTATCAAAGTTAATACAGAAGTAGAAGAGGTTACATCTGCCTGGGGAGAAGGATTGACTAGGGAAGGCTCTCTAAAGGGGAAAAGTCCAGTTAGTGCTATTAGATGAAGAAGGCCAGGTTATGTGAATCAAGAAGCTATTGGGGGCAGGCATTTGACATAATGGTCAAGGTTAAGTTGAAATACCAGCATCCTATATTGCAAAACTTGGGTTCCATCCCCAGCTCTGGCTCCTTACATGAGCTTTTTGTTAATGCAACAGCAATAACTCAATTGATTGGGTCCCTGCCAATTAGGAGACCTAGATTAAATTCCCAGATCCTGGCTTGGGCCTGTCACAGCCTCAGTTGTTATTTGGAGAATGAACTAGCAGAAGGAAGCTGTCTCTTCTTTCTGCCCCTCAAATAAATAAATAAAGTTTACAATAAGGAACTGTGGCAAAAGACTTCTAAACAGAGAGGATGGCATTTTCAAGGTAAAATGGTGCAAAACAAGGTGATTATTCAATACATTCAAAAGTTTCTATAATTAGCATATAGAGTGCTGCATAAATGATATATTAATGTCATAATCCATAAGGACAAAACCTAATTGTGAAGGAAATAACAGAATACACAGATAGCTAAGAACTTTGAAGTTTAGCTTTGTTTTTAGTTTCAGTACTAAGATGACTTTAAAATTCCTATTGCATGTTTAGCTCACCTTATAAATTATAGAAGTTCTCAGATAAAATAAATCAGCCTTTGAACAGTTATATTTCAAATTTAATAACTATAAAGAATATTCACAGTTGAGAGTTTGTCACATAATATTCACAAAATCATAATACAGAGTCCACAAGGAAATTAAATTAAGATGTACAGGATATAGAACTACACTGGGACTATCCCTTAAGTAATTTTTTGGGTTTACATTTTAAGATGAACATGAAATTTCTCTTTGTGACAACATACTTTTACTCAGTAAGAGATTATAAAAGTAAATAGGACCAAACAACTGGGTAAACATTTTGAAACTTATGTTATACAAATGTAAAGGTGAAAATTATCAATAGAATGTGTAAAATGTCAGATCACATATTGATTGAATGAACAGCAGATATAGCAAATTAAAACTAATTACAGCCTATTTATCTTTGAAGAGAAAATTTTCAGAAATATTCTCAGAGCATGTAATCATAAATGGTATCTTTGAATGTAAAGAACGTTTTTCAGAGGTTACACAATGATGGGCTACAAAACATGGATTCTATTTTGAGCCCCCAGTGCTTCAAAAGTTTGAGCTAAGAGTTAAGTTGGGAGAATTCACACAAAAATCCATAATTCTATCCCTCTTGAAAAATGGGAATATCAGATAACCCTGGTAATACTCCTCAAGCCACAGTGCCTGAGAGGAAATTCGATGTTTTCTGTATCACCACAGAGCCATCTCCCCCATTGCACCAGGCCACTAGTCTCATGTGTGTTGCATGTATGAATCCTGTGTCATACCCAAAGCCCAATCATTAAAAATGAATGGAAAACATTGAAATGTCTAGGGAAATGTTTATACTTTGACCATTTGTAATAGTAAGAGTTAAGCACACAGGGTATTGTACCAAAATCATCTAAAAATGCAACGATTAAGAATTCAACCTTCTTTTTTATTGGTTTTGCTTGTTAACCAGACTATACTAAAATGAAGAAAAAGTCAAGAAATCCAATAAAGGCATTTTCCTCTCTGACTAGTAAGCTACGTGTTTTGGCCTCTGGTCACTACAGCTTCAATGGCAAAGTACCATAATCCAAAAACTTCTAAGTACAGCTGACTTCTGTATCTACATGGTTCTACTTCTAGGGCTTCAACCAACTGTGGATTTAAAATCCTTGAAAAAAATATGCATCTTTGCTGAACTTGTACAGACTACTTTGTTGTCATTATCACCTAAAAATACAATATTACAATACTTACAGAGTACTTACGGTTTATTATGCATCATAAGCAATTTAGAGCTGATTTAAAGTGCAGAGATAGGATGTGTGCAGGCTGCATGCAAATGCTCAGACTACTCTGTTTTATATAAAGGACTCAAACATCTAAAATTTTGATATCCATAGGGGTCCAGGAACTCCCACAATTACCTCTAATGGATACCTAAGGATGCTTGTATAGCATGTATTTTATCTGTCATTTGTATGTCAGTAACTTTCTATATGTATCTTTCAATATAGCAAAAATAGGCTATTTTGTTGATTGAAAGACTTGACATGCTTTCTGTACCTAAACTGTTCTAGATTAGAATAACCAGAGAAATTTCACTTACATAGTGAATGTCAGCACTTACCTTAGCTATCTGTACACACCAGTTAAGCAGCAGCTGTGAGCCAATGTTGTCCTTGTGTTCATGAACATAATCCAATAGGCAGCCATGGGGCATAAGTTGGGTAACCAGCTGGATGGTTGGGCTCAGACACACACCCAGTAACCGGACTAGGTGTGGATGGTCCATACTTGCCATTATCAGAGCTTCCTACAAAAAATATATATAATATTGTCATCTCAACTCAATTTTATTTACACTTATAGTTCTTCAATTGTATTCATAGTCTGATAATCATTTTGAAGATAAACTCTCACTAAATGAAATAAATTTAAAATAGACACTGTTTTCATTATTCAATCCTTAAAGTTATGCAATTCAATGAAATTAAATAAAAATAAAGACACACATTTACTAACATGGAAACCAATATTGAACAATTCTCTATAAAATTAATAGCATTTCTCTTTTATAATATGAATAATATTTTACTTATTTACTGTCAAGTAAACTGAAACTAGTCCTAATTTGCACTGTGGATTTTTAACCTTTGATATTGGTTCTAGAGTACAATAATGCAAACAATACAGATATTTGGAAGCAGGGTAAGGTAACCCAATTTTCAGTTATTTGGTATTGGTGTTATTGATACAGAATTGGATACAGTGATGTAAAATACAAAAATTTCAACATAAAGAATTATACTCAGAGGCCGGCGCCGCGGCTCACTAGGCTAATCCTCCGCCTTGCGGTGCCGGCACACCGGGTTCTAGTCCCGGTTGGGGCACCGATCCTGTCCCGGTTGCCCCTCTTCCAGTCCAGCTCTCTGCTGTGGCCAGGGAGTGCAGTGGAGGATGGCCCAAGTCCTTGGGCCCTGCACCCCATGGGAGACCAGGAGAAGCACCTGGCTCCTGCCATCGGATCAGCGTGGTGCGCCGGCCGCAGCGCGCCTGCCGCGGCGGCCATTGGAGGGTGAACCAACGGCAAAAAGGAAGACCTTTCTCTCTGTCTCTCTCTCTCACTGTCCACTCTGCCTGTCAAAAAATTAAAAAAAAAAAAAAAGAATTATACTCAGGATGCTCATTGTTAATTTAAATAGGATAAATATTTCAATAAGATACTTCATTCCATAATTTTACCTTTATTCAAATTCATTTCATCTGTAAAATATAAGTGATGTATTCCTCATAGATTTGTAAAATTTGAGGGCAGGTGAGACTATAAAACTTTGTCTACTCCAACTTTCTCATATATTGAAATGAGAAAAATGAGTCTGAGTTTCTTTATCACTTTGCTGAATACAGATAAAAAGTGGACATCTGCTGGGTTTTTGTGTACCCTAACATTTGCCTCCAGAAAGTTATTTTAAGTGTCTTTTCTACAATTTGAGGCAAGCATAATCATAAATGGTATGCTTATGCATTTTATTATAATTTGATATGTACAAATAAAGTAACGTTCATCTCTTATTAAAATAGTAATAAAATTCTGCTTTTATGAAGTCACACAGAATCACTTACATAGTATTTCTGTCACTATTTCACAATTAGAGAAATCCACAATTAGAGAAATCCACACTGTAGCACATTTTGCAAAAAAGCAGTCCTGAACTCATTAAAAATGTCAACATGATAAGACACATCAAGAAGTGTGTGATGATAAAGTTAAAATCCATTATAGAGATAAAGCCATGCTGGATCTATGGAAACATCTATTCAGTTTCAATGCCATAATTGATTATTTTATATTAAATAAGAAATAATTTTATGTTAAATATTAGATATCTATTAAACTTATACTGAATTTATTCTGTTTCTTTTTTGGTAGCTGTGTGTGTCTGTG
The DNA here is from genome assembly GCF_033115175.1 of Lepus europaeus. NCBI lineage: Eukaryota > Metazoa > Chordata > Mammalia > Lagomorpha > Leporidae > Lepus > Lepus europaeus. The sequence continues at coordinate 155,738,173 of NC_084827.1, forward strand.
TGTGTGTGTGTGTGTGTCTATCACTTGCACTTATCATTACGAGTGTAACTTTTATGACCCCATACTCAGGGTGTCAGGTCCATAAGTGAAATTTAGGAGCCTCCATTTACAACAAGAACTCTAGGTAAAGCCACTAGGAAATAAGAACTTTGAGAACCTGTGGCCCATGTTAATATCTGCATCAAATATCTCAGTAATCCAATGCAAAAGCAATAACACACAACAGTGTTAGACCCTTTTTATAACCATATGAAGCAGCCTAAGAACACAGTAGTTCACAACTCTGAAATGAAGAAATGAGGGCTTATTGGGACTACAGCCCCAGTTCATATGACCAGTCAGTAGCAGAATCAATCTTAAAACTCAGGATTTTTGATTCTTAGTGAAAGGTTAGTTCCTATGATAGAAAAAAAAATCATAATTTTTATGTCACTTCCAATAGCACTCCACACTAGACGTTCATATTATTAAGAAGACAGACTTAAGCACTTCATAGGAGCCCATCTGAATGAATTTGGCCCATTATACTTTAGTTCTTGCAGACAACTGGAAAAAAAAACAACAACAACAACAACACACTTGTGTTTACAGGGAAGTTCTCCTCACATAGAATGTGCTTTGAGAAAAAGCCATAGAAAATTTATTTCTTTGATTTACTAAGGCTAATACTTGATATGTGTCATTTCCTAAAGAAAAAGAGAGTGATGGAATTTAAGATAGAAAAAAAGATTTTGAGGTGATTGCAGCCTTTTTCAGGTTAAAACATGTAAAGTATTATAAAAGTATCATGTGTTTTTCCCCCAACTACTTAAGGAATAATAATAATTCCATTCTAAGTATACATTTGAAAAGATTACATTACAGAAGCGTAAAAAAAGTTGCATGAAAGTTCTCTTTTAAAAAATTGATTAGTAAGTCCTGGCAAAAAAGCTGGGTTTGTATTAAGGAAAATTGCTCATCACACTACAAAGAGTATTTGAAACCAAATTGCAGAGTATTTGCATAATAGTCCTCTTTTTTTTTTTTTTTTTTTGAGAAAGAAAAGATGAACAAGACACTAATTGTAGGTTTTATTTTTTTCATAAAGGAAATAGCAGATGGCTTTTTTGGAGGGTAGGGGAATAGATAAAGAAAAGGGAATGTGGATTCATTTAGTGTGATGAATGGCATGGAAAGGGAAAAAAACTCAATATTTTAATCATAGAGTGTTCGGTTTCAATAAATTACTTTGTGTTAAAATTAATTATGTTCTCTGTTACTTATCTCTGTGTGGGGCCTATGGAAGCAATTTTGGAATCTGTTCTGCTGTCGCCAGCAACTGTCTGCGAAGGCCACAGGGATAAATACAACTTGACAGGTACATTATCTATTTTTATAGAAGTAAAACCATCCCATGTCTTTGTTTCCCTTTTTGCTGTTTAAAAAAGGTGAATTAGAAGTTTTCTCATTGGACAGAGGGGAAGAATGTAACAGGTGCTATACTGAAAACTCTTAACACAGAAACACTTTTCTGTGTCATGATGTCTAGTTTGAATAAGGATATTTTGTCAAGCTACCAAGGGTCTACCAGGGTACAGACAAAAAGCACTGCAGCATGTGTGCTATTCGTCTCAGGCCATATGCTATTTGTATCTCTATTTCATTCTGAAGGGAAGACATTTCTGTACAATATTACAAGTGAGCAATGCCATTTTTCACATTAAGGGATCATTTTGCCCAGCCATTAGATATTTATACCTTGCCACTTCAGCTTGTTTTCTCACTCATGTTGGTCAGTGGTTTCAGAAAAAGGAAAGGGAAAAAAAAATACGGCCACCAGAAAAGCTATGGGCTATTTTGTTGAAAAAATGTTAACTTCAGCCAAACCTTTACTGTTTCATTATGTGTATGGACCATTAATTCGATAACCTCCAGCTGAAAACTGGGAAAATCTTATTGTATCAAGGATAAGGAGATAAAAATGGGTATAGAGGAAAAGAAAAGAGAGATAATTAGTACAGACATAAAAAAGTGCACTTAACACAAGTCAGATTTGTTAATGCTTGAAATACATGCTGACCTTAGAGATAGTGAGGGTGATGGTGAGGCAGAATACAAAGAAGGTAATGATGTACATAATGATGAAAAATGAAATGAACCTATTAGCCAATCTACAGATGGTACCAAGATAATAAAATAAATGAAATTTGCATCTGTTCATTCATGTCTAGAATAAATAATAATTTACTTGTGCAAGTAGGTGAATAACAGTTGGGCAAGCTGAATTAATATGTTCATCAGTTCAAGTTCATCAAGATTGTTCAGTGGTCATAATATTACCTTCCCATGCATGGCATTATCAAAATTACTTATTGTTTTATTCATTTAAGAAGACAAATAAAGAGACAGTGACAGTGTTCCTATCTACTGGTTTATTTTCCAAATGACACACAGCTGAGGCTGTGTTGAGGCCAAATCTGGGAACCAGGAATACCATTTGAATCTCCCACATGGGTGATGGAAACCCAATTACGAGACAATATGTCTTTCTCCAAGGGTCTGAATTAGCAAGAATCTATAATGAGGAGCTGGAGCTGGGAATAGAATCCAGGTATTTCAATACGGGATGCAAACATCTTAACCAACATACTAAATGCTCAAACCTTCGGGGTCTTTTTTTTTGTGTATGTACCTCAAAAATAAAGATTAGAAACATTCTAACCTTTGGAATCATCAGTTTCTCATCTTCATTTTGCAACTTCATCCACTGAGTGTCCATATGATAGATTTAGTCATTATTTAACTCAGACACAAAAGGAAGACCTTTGTTAGGTAGTTTACATATTATAGAATTCTATTTTTGATTGTGTTTTCTCCCTCCTTCCAGAGACCTCTTGTTACATGGAATTTCTGTTCATTCTTTCTATATTTTCCTATCCCTCTAGCTATATACTCACTTAAATATATTATTGAAGACATGCTCACTGTGTGCCTGCGACTATGATTGAGTCAATGTCTACAGTACCATCTTTATCCTTATGTAGCTTTTATTATATTGGAAGAGGCAACCAGTAAACAAGAAAACCAGTAAATTATAAAACAGATGGATACATTAACTATAACTTATATTACAGAATGTGGAGAAAACAAATAGGATATCGTGATAGGAAATAAAATGGTGGTTTCAGATCTCCTTTAGATAGGGGTCACTAGGAAATGTGTCCCAAGACGTGATTTTTGAGAAGTCAAATATGCAAATTCTAGGAAACAGCATTTGAGGCTAAGCAAGCTGAAATAGGTTGACATATTTTGGAAGCTCTGAGAAGGCTCATGTGCCTGTAGTTTCTCCAGGGCTATAATAATACGAGATGAGATTGATGATACATGTAGAGCATTTGGGGTCAAGCCCATGTAGGATTGTAGGAAGAAGACTGGATTTCTTTATAAATCTTTTAATTCCTTGTGTCTGTTAGGCTTCATTCACCTTTACCACAGCCTCATCACAACTGGTTACAACTATAGTGAAGTGTTTCTGTCATCAGACCAGACACCACCCGCTCCATTGTTATTCCATTTTGTCATTATTTGATGAAGGGCAACTCTCTCCATCTGCAGTCATAAACCTTAAAACATTGTTAAAGGAAGGCAGAGATTTATGAGGATATAGCCTAAATCAATTTTGAATCTCCAAAATAACAGTGATTTATTTTAGTTTTTAATTTCTTGCTTTTTTTAAAAGATGCTATCTATTTATTTCAGAGGTAGAGATACAGAGAGAGGGAGAGACAGAGTGAGGTCTTCCACCCACTGGTTCATTCACCAAATGGCCACAACAATCAGAGCTAAGTGAATCCGAAGCCAGGAGCCAGGAGCTCCCTCTCAGCCCTCCCACATGGGTACAAGGGCCCAAGCACTTGGGCCATCTTCCACTGCTTACCCAGGTCATAGCAGATAGCTGGATTGGAAGAGGATCAGCTGGGACACAAACTGGCACCCAGATGGGATGCTGACGCCACAGGTGGAGACTTAGCTCACCATCTTTTTAAAGATGCATTTTATTGTACATCTCCTCCCTCTCTTTTTCCACTCTTAAATTTAACAGGGATCACTTTTCAGTTAAAATTTAAACACCTAAAAATAATTGTGTGTTAATTACAGAGTTCAATCTGACTTGCCGCAAATGATGGAGTTAGAAATGTACCAGGGGATTCCAATACAATCCCATCAAGGTGGCATGTACCAATGCCATCTCACTAGTCCAAGTGATTAATTTCAGTTCACATTCGATGGCTTGGATAGGTCTAAGAATCAAAGGGATCACACAAACAAGACAAGTGTCTGCTAATACTAACTGATAGAATCAAAAAGGGAGAGAAAGATCCAACATGGGAAATGGGATACACAGCAGACTCATATAATGGCAGGCGTCCTAAACAATACTCTGGCCTCAGAATCAGCCCTTAAGGCAGTTGGATCTGGCTGAAGAGCCCATGAGAGTATTGTAGGCATGGAAAGCCAAGACACCATGGAAAAGAAAAAAAAAAAAAGAAGAAGACCTAAATGAAAGATCTCTGTGAGTGAGATCCCAGTGGAAAGAATGGGGCCATCAAAGAAGGAGGTACCTTTCTCTGAAGGGAGGAGAGAACTTCCACTTTGACTATGACCGTATCGGCATAAGATCAAAGTCAGCGAACTCTAAAGGCTTCCATAGCCCTGGCAACTCATGACTAGAGCCTAGGGAGATTACTGACGCCATAAACAAGAGTGTCAAATTGTTAAGTCAGCAACAGGAGTCACTGTGTACTTACATCCCATGTGGGATCTGTCCTTAATGTGTTATCTAATGTGCAGTGATGCTATAACTAGTACTGAAACAGTATTTTTACACTTAGTGTTTCTGCGTGGGTACAAACTGATGTGATCTTTACTAATTATATACTGAATCGATCTTCTGTATATAAAGAGAATTGGAAATGAAAAAAAAAAAAAAAGAACCCTGGTGTTAAATTGGAAATGGCATATAAAATTAATTAATTTTAAAAAATATATTATGTAGGATTTCTGTCTTTAATGTGCTGTACAATGTTATTTAATGCTATAACTAGTACTCCAACAGTATTTTTTTTTCACTATGTGTTGCTATATGGGGGCAAACTGTTGAAATCATTACCTAATATATACTAAGCTGATCTTCTGTATATAAAGAGAATTGAAAATGAATCATGATGTGATTGGAAGGGGAGAGGGAGCGGGAAAGGGGAGGGTTGCGGGTGGGAGGGAAGTTTTGGGAGGGGGAAGCCATTGTAACCCATGAGCTGTACTTTGGAAATTTATATTCATTAAATAAAAGTTTAATTAAAAAATAAAGATGCATTTTATTTACTAGAAAGACAGAGTGACACACAGATGGTGGGAGAGAGCTTTTTTATCTGCTGGTCCACACTCCAGATGACCACAAAATCAGTTCTGAGACAGGCTGAATCCAGGAGCCAGGAACTACATCTTGGTTTCTCATACTGGTGAGAGATGCCCAATTTACTTCAACTATCTTTAACTGCCCTCCCAGGTACATCAGCAAGAAGCTGAATTGGAAATAGAGCAGCCAGCAGTTGAACTTGCACTGTGATATGGGATGCTAGCATTAACCAACTATGCCACAAGGCTGGCTCCTAGTTTTTAATTTATTAGTGAATACTTACTTCATTTACTTTGGCCTATATATCTGGAAAGAAAAAAAAAAAAGCTTTGTATCTTTGTCAAATGTACTCTTGGTATTATTTCCTTCTGTTCTTTTTTTTTTTTTTTAATTTTTGACAGGCAGAGTGGACAGTGAGAGAGAGAGAGACAGAGAGAAAGGTCTTCCTTTTGCCGTTGGTTCACCCTCCAATGGCCGCCGCAGTAGGCGCATTGCGGCCGGCGCACTGCGCTGATCTGATGGCAGGAGCCAGGTGCTTCTTGGGCCATCCTCCACTGCACTCCCTGGCCACAGCAGAGAGCTGGCCTGGAAGAGGGGCAACCGGGACAGGATCGGTGCCCCACCGGGACTAGAACCCGGTGTGCCGGCGCCGCAAGGCAGAGGATTAGCCTAGTGAGCTATGGCGCTGGCCATATTTCCTTCTGTTCTTTAAGCATCATGTTACCAACAATTGTCTTTAGTGCAACTTCACCTTCACTCCTTATTGGCATCTTCCCTGTATGTACAAACATATTCAGGTGTCCTGCATTCTAAAAAGGAAAGTGCCTTCAATTCTACCCTAACCCTATGCTGGAAGCATTGCCAAGTCCCATGTTGTTTATTTCTCCTTTTCACCATATTCACAAAGTCAACAAAGTTCTTTTCTCATTGTTAATTTTTTCTGGCCTTTACTTTTATTGTTTTATCTCACTCATCACCCTTCTTTTTAGAAGTCCCTCTGATGATAGTGTGTTTTCCTATTAATTCTTCACTCTGTCCGTATTCTTGTGACCAGTATTGGCACCGGCTTTTCTCTCTGGTATCTTGAATGTGGAAAAAATACGTTTGCTTTATTACTAATATTATTTGCTTTATTCTGTAATGTTTGGCTTCCATATAGATTTGTTCTCTAAACGCTCAGGAATGAACATATTTTATAGTTTTAAAAATGTGACAGAATTGCTAAAAACATGTAGCATTAATATTACTTTTTGTGACTTATCATGATCTGAGTTTGAAGTAATGTAAACAGCACAGCATTTTTTTTCTTCAAAAAAGAAAACAAAATACATTATCAAAATCAACATATATGTTATATTCCAAATATAATTGTGCTCATAATCTGATTCTTTATAACCCCTATAATTCTGGCTTTTGTACCAGGGCAGGTATTAATAGGCTTTTATATATGTATATCACTAATATTATAACATATATTCTATTTTATTAGAATTCCCTGTTAAAAGTATGGTGTCTTTAATTATTACTTTGAAACTAGTAATATTAATTGTATTCATTCTTTTATCACCAAATCCTTGTAGAATATATAGCTCATAACAAAGATACAATTTTATGAACAAATGAGCAGAATATTCATTATATTCTGCCTTTCCCTTCTGCTCCAACCGAGGAATCAAACCCATATTTCAAACATCTTCTGATCATTTTGACTTAGGGACTTCTTGACATTAAGTATTATGCAAAAAAATAATTTTCCCATACCACCTTGCCTACTACATTTTTACTAACATTTCAAATTGCAGGGACAATTTTGAATTCAGTTTCAAAATGTTGGATTCAGATTTATCATTCACATTTCTATTTTCCTTTCACTCTATAGCTTATGATTTGTCACATGCTATTAATTGAGTATTCCAAAGTATTAGCATTTTATACAAACATACATCCTTCCATGTATTAGTATTTTCTATGTCTCAAATTGAGGTTCACCTCATCAATGTAAAAAAGTTTTTTTTGACTGTTTAGCTGTAACTTATTAAAAAAAAAAAACCTTGAAAATTTCTGAATGACTACATAGATATCCTTAAATTGCATATATTCAATAAACAATGTTGATTTCATTTGATATTCTGGAAATCGCAGTGCATTTTGAAACAAAATTTAGCTATGCTTTTACTACGATTAATGACTTGTGAGCTTGGCCTGCATGTTTCTACTTGTCCCTCCTGTTCCCTTCCCTACCTTGCCAATAGCTCAGTGAAAAAGAATCAAACAGTTGATGACAACAAGGCACCTTGCTCCCTGGCTTTCCTTTGGGTTCAGGTTGAGGGTAACCCCCAGCCTCCCACTCTCCAATTCTCTATCAAATGCCACAGCTGCTACCAAGTTCAAGATAACCTTCCCCCTGCTCCTTTCGGCTTACCAGTGCCATTCCTAGCCCTAAGGTACTTCTACAAATCTTAGTTTTCATTAACACTGCCCATAAATTTACAAGAACCCTGTCTCTATATTCTCTTCAGTATCTCCAACCTAGTGTGCCATGTGTTTCCTGTTGACATTCTTTTAATGAGTAAGTCACTTAACCTAACATTTGTTTTGGGAAATGACAGATGAGGTGACTGATGAAAAATACATGTACACATGGTACCAGGTCCCTCTCATGATGCCCGTGGCAGATAGCACTCATCAATCATTGTTTGGAAGATAGATAATAGCTCCCAAATACGCTTACATTCTAATCTCAGGAACCTGAGAACATTACCTTATATGGGAAAAGGGTCTGTGCAGTCGTGACTAAATTAGAGATTTTAACAAAGGATCATCCTGGGGTTGACACCGTGGTGCAGCATGTTAAAGTACTGGCCTGCAGCACCGGCAGCCCATATGGGCTCTAGTTCAAGTCCTGGCAGCTCTACTTCTGATCCAGCTTCCTGCTAATGCGCCTGGGAAAGCAGTGGAGGATGGCCCATGTCCTGGGCCCCTGCACCCATGTGGGAGACCCAGAAGGAGCTTCTGGTTCCTGGATTCAGATCAGCTCAGCTCCAGCTGTTGCAGCCATTTGGGAAGTGACCCAGTAGATAGAAAACCTCTCTCTTACTCTCTCTTTCTCTCTCTCTCTCTCTCTGTCTCCACCTTTCTCTGTAACTCTTTCAAATAAATAATATAAATCTTAAAAAAAATTGGATCATCCTGATTATCAAGTAGACCTTAAAAGCCACAAGTATCCTTATAAGAAAGGCAGAGGGAGATCAGATATGGTTGCAAACAGGAGAAAGCAACGTGAAGAAGGAAGCAGAGACTGGAGGGATGCATCCACACACCAAGAACACCTTCAGCCATCAGAAACGAGGAAGTCTGAACAGATTTTTCTCTAGAGCTTCTGGAAGCATGCAGTCCTTCTAAAACCTTGATTTCGAATGCCTGCCTGGGATATATTTCACTTATTTAAGCCACTAAGTTAGCAGTGATTTGTTACTGCAGTCACAGGAAGCAGACAATCAGGTATACTTTCCCACCTAAAAAGAGTAGGACACATAATTGTTTCAGCTCAGTGGTTCAGACAATAAGAACTTATTATCTGGGGAAGGTAAGGTTAGGTAAAGCACTGTTGCCTGATGTTATACATATTTTTAAAATTGGGGTCAGTGTTTGGTGCAGCAGTTGAACTGCTTCTTGAGATGCCCACTTCCCATAGTTGAGTGCTGGATTGAATCTCAGGTTTACTTCATTCCATCTTTTTATTAATGTCCACCCTGACAGGAAGCAGGTGATGGCCCAGGTAATTGGATCCCTACCTCCCATATGGGAGACCTGAACTGAGTTTCTGGCTCCTGTCTTTGGCCTGTCCAGCTCTGCCATTGTGGGCATTTATTTATTTATTTCAAATAAAATAAATATGCAGGCAAATAACTAAATAATATTAAAATAAATTAATTAAAAATTTATGTTGCTACCAATCTAGTTTACATATATATTATGCAGATACTTTTAATTCATTTATAAATTAACATATATACTTAGTAGCTAAATGACTAAGTACAGGCAAAGAGTTTATCAAAGAACCTAGCAGATTCTTAAAAGTGTTAACTATCGCTAAATTTTATTAAGCGAATTATCTCTAAAGAGAGTGTAATCATTAAACAGTAAAGGCATGACAGAGAATCTATTTAAAAAAGTAAAGTTGCAGGGTGAGTGGTCACTTGGAACTTTTAAAGTCTAGTGCTTTAAATTTAATGTAATCTGTACATTAAAAATGCAAAGCAAGAAAATTGACAAAAACCTAAACATTTTTTTCTGTCAGCACTTTACCAGCTATTCTTTTCTGATTTAAGCCCAGGGAAAGCTAGAAATATCTCTTCCCACTTTCAGCATAAAGAAATCATGAAGAATTGGGAAATGGCCAAAAGGAACTTCCGGAGTTTCAAGAGAACTTAAATGACTATATAAATTTGTTCTTTATCAAAGAGTAATAAAGGGATACTAGTGAATTTTTGTAGTTAGGGTAGAACACTGCATAGCCTAGTGATTCAACTTGAAATGTTACAGAAAGAGAAATACAGAGGGCTAACTCAGGAGAACAAGTTCAGCAAGCTCCAATAGGGGTCTTTTTTTTTTTTTTTTTTTTTTTCCTGACAGGCAGAGTGCACAGTGAGAAAGAGACAGAGAAAGGTCTTCCTCTGCTGTTGGTTCACCCTCTAATGGTCGCCACGGCAGGCGCGCTGCAGCCAGCACACCGCACTGATCCGAAGGCAGGAGCCAGGTGCTTCTCCTGGTCTCCCATGGGGTGCAGGACCCAAGGACTTGGGCCATCCTCCACTGCACTCCTGGGCCACAGCAGAGAGCTGGACTGGAAAGGGGGCAACCAGGACAGAATCCGGCGCCCCGACCGGGACTAGAACCCGGTGTGCTAGCGCTGCTAGGTGGAGGATTAGCCTGTTGAGCCATGGCGCCGGCCCCAATATGGGTCTTATAAAGAAGATGCTGCATTGTGTTATTAGGAAGGAAAGTAAAAACGTACTAGAACCAGAATAAATCGTTCCAGGCTACAGATTATTCATTACAGAGGAAATAACAATGATTCATTTCTAATTATATCTATGGTTTTCACTTTTTCTTTTTCTATATGAAAAAAGCTTCTAGAGAAGTTCTTTGCAGCTTTTTAGTTCTTTGTAGGAGAGTACTTTAAAAGCTCATGGAAAATGAAACTAAAGAGGACCTTTTTCTGGTGCACAGCTTTTTGAAGTTCATGCATTTTCTATGACTTGTGAAGACTCCTTGTAAGCATACCTGTGGTCCTCCTAAAGTCACATTTTAAAGAATTCCATCAGGTAGTAATCACAATTACTACTTTGTGTTGAGTTGTGTCTGGTGCAATGCTAAGTGATTTTACATATGAATGCATTGTATTCTAAGGACAATCTTGTCTGAAAAAATTTATGTCAATTTCCTGATAAGGGGACACCTATAAAATGGAAAAGAAATATGTCAAGATCTTAATGCTTTTAAGTATACTAACTGGGATTCGGATCTGTTTCTAATTGTATCACTGCCAAGACTTTTCACCAAGTTGTCTCTTCTGGGGTTACTAACGTAACCAAGTAGATTCAGCATATTTGTTGATTTTCTTAATGTCCTAATAAGAATGACCACTGGTAAGAGTAACCAGTTAATGGAATCTGTACAAAATGACATCCTAACAGACACTATGCTTTTTTTGACAAATCAAGGGAGCACAATTTATTCTTAAGTACCTGAATTTAATCCTCCAATAATACAATATTAAATTACTTTTGCAGGAGATATTCTTAGTACAAAGAATTGATTTTAAGATTGATCAATCTGCATCTTGTAAAATTACATTGGGGTTAAAATAGATCAGAACCTAAATATGAAGGCAATAGCAATTATTTAATCACTTAGTCCTTTATATGGTAATTTGTGAAATTTGGGGAATTAATAATAACAATACTATCTTTCAAGATACTTCATAATCTTTAAAGAAAGCAGCATTCTCTGTTTTTACTCTGCATTTATAAACTCAGTTAACTATTGGCATTAATAATTAAAGACATGTAACACAATAAAACTAGGAAGCCTCCCCCATCTTTGCAATTAATACTATATCTCAGACATACCACAAGTAAAAAAGCAGACAAAATTGTGTTATTTACAATCCACCCAAGATAAAATAGCAAGTGATTTAATTAAGCCTTTCATGTTTCACAGTCTCATGTTCATATATGATAATCCATATATAGAAATAATTTCTCCTGTCATTCATTTCTTATCTCCTCTACTTCCATAATGAACTTAATTATTATCATTAGATAAATTAAATTTGAAACTATGATTTATATGCAAGTCCTTATATTAAATATTCATGTTGGCACGATTTTAATATTCTACACTGATCTTGATATCAAGGGCATCTAGGTAAATAACAATGAGTATAATCTTATATTAATGTTACTTATTCTATTATGCTTTTAATACAGTAATAATAAATAATATTACCTCCCACTCAAGCAGAGTCATAACAATCCGTGAGAGACAATATATGGTGTCACAAAAGACCTCTACTGCTAATGCCTTGACTGCAGGAGACTCTAAGTCAAAGGAATGTGTGGCTTTGTGTGTAGACACATTGTGAGTGGTTAAGAAAGTTTCCGTGGAAAATAGAATACCTCATAAAACTTCTGCAATAGGGCATCTGCTGAATCTGGTATTTGAAAATAGCCACTGAAAACTAACCGAAAGTTTAGAATTGGGTGGTGTCTTGAATTTCTATAAAGACTTCCCTAAAAGAGGTCAATCCACAGCCATTGTATTCTTCACCTGCTACTTCAAATAGTAGTGTAGATCATGTTATAGTTGATGTTATATGTTTCCTTGTTGATATCAGTATTCATTTTGTGAGTCCTGTTAGCGAATAGTTAGATTCTTTCACTTACTTATTACATTATTCCTGACACTGCTGGAAGGATACTGCATATAATTTTACAAGGGCACAAAAATTAAAAAGCCATATATTCTATTCTAATGTAGCTCATTTCCTAATAAAAGTCTTTAAAATTAGCTTTTAAAAAGGTCCTGTATATTAATAATTATTATAAATACTTATGATGTAAGTTTCATATAATAATTAATTGAAGAGAGTGTTTATCTTTTAACTGAAAATAATGAATGAATGAAATCAAAGAATTTGAGCTCAGATATTTGTATGAGGGAAGAACATGACAAGATAGCAAGGTATAGATATTGAATCACGGACTCTAGGGTAGGCCTTATGTTTTATCAGTGTGCCATGAAGCAGTCACACTGTCAAAACCTCGTTTCCAAGCTATGTAATGGCCTCTGTGTGAAACTTTCAATGTGATAATCCTATGCAGTTTAAAAGGATATAGCATAGGGTTGCAAGATAACAGTTGTCCAAAACAATTAAGATTTTTTTCTTTCTAAAATTAAGAAAGTAGTGAAGTGTGGAATGCATTAGGAATTCGGACAGATCAGCTTCTGCGGAGAACACGCACCAGGCTGAAAGAGCTTCTTTATACATCTAAATTAAGAAATTTTTTTTTTGTTAATAGAGAAAGCATACATTTATCTTCCTTAATAGAGGGCACCAAGAAAGTTCACAAGCAACTTTGTGAATAGTAGCATGGTCTCTTGTTCCCCTTTCATTCAACAAAGACCTCTTTTTTAGTTTTCAGATGCTGATCTGAATCATTTTGTTTGAAGAAAACTTAAACAAGGTCATTTTCATTTACTCATTGAGTTTTCATTAATAATAGTCAAAAAATAACTTCAACGACATACTATCCTACTATGAAGCATCTTCAAAATGTTCATGAAACATGCATGTCACAAAACCAAATTTACAGATTTCAAAAACTTTTTGCAGCAAAATTATCTTTTAAAGAAAAAAAAACCTGGCAAGTTGGTGCTAAGGCCTACAAGAGTTTAATAATGGCTGACATTTGCAATTTATTCTAAACAAGTGAGGTCAATTGAATAATAATGATCAAGAAATTAGTAAAATTTGGCAACACTTCCCAGGATAAATCACAGGGAGAATCTGGTAGCCAAGATATTGGCTGGGAAACTACTGTACATGAGACAGTAATGCCATTCTTACTTATTTACTTATTTATTTAATATCCAATGACAGATCTCCCAACTCTTTTACTGCCAAAGTTCTTGCAACAGCCAAGGTTGTGCCAAGCCAAAGCCAGAAGCCAGAATCCAGGAACTAAATCCAGGTTTCCCATGTGGGTGGCAAGGAATTGAGTTCTTGAGCCATCACCTGCTGTCTCCCAGGGTATGCATTAGCAGGAAACTGGAGGCAGAACTCAAACCCAGGCACTTGGTTGTGGGATGCTGGTGCCTCAAGAGGTGTCTTCATAGCCACACCAATCCCTAACCAAACTCCTATCCTTTGTAATGGGATTCCAGCAGATACACTGCCTCCAGGGGGATCTGGAATGAGTACTGGGCTTGCCAAAGGCAGACATGATTTTAAAGGGCTCTGGCTTGTATCTGTTAGTCTCTGGGGGCTGAGATTGCATATTTTTATTCTTTTTTTTTTACCTTCTAAAATATAACAGAGAATCAAGGTCAACTTAACTAGAAGATGATGAAAACATGTTCCAGACACTGGATAAAAACTTTTCCTATTCTTTCTGAACACAACTGCCAAATTTTAACTGTCTTTCTCAGTACTAGGAAGATTTCTGTCACTAATGTGGGTAGACTTTTAATTCTCAGCATTTCTTTTTTTTTTTTCCCCACCACTTCTACAATTACTAGCACTTTCTCCGTAGTCCACTTTGTCTTGTGACTGCATTTCCCACCCACTAACATTTTATGTTAGTATTGGTCAGTGTGAGCTATTGCTTTATTTACACATATCCTCAGCCTTCTAAAGTAGGCCAATTACTCATTATCCATTTTGCTACATGTACTGAAAAGGGCAAAAAGTCATGGAATTCAATAGACACTGATTGTTCTTCTAAGCAGTTCTGGAAAAGGAAACAGAAGTAACAATAGTCAACAATCAATGGAACGTCTAACAACATCTCCGTGTTCTTTACAGGTATATGCATGGATAGCTTTCCAAGAGTAGGTTCAGAGATTTTCATTTGTGGTTTCCTTGCTGCTAGTCTACCTCCACATATGGAGACAAAATAAACTCTAAGGCAGTTCCACTAATCTGTTCCAGTGTTGAGCATTTACAGTTTTGTGGCATCCAGAATTTCTAAAATCTCTGCAAATTTTAACTAATTCCAAGGAACTAATGGCCATGATCTAAGTCTTTCCTTAAAGAACTAAACTGAACTGAAATAGAACCATTTTTAAAAGACTAAACGTATGGCCGGTGCCGTGGCTTAACAGGCTAATCCTCCGCCTTGCGGTGCCGGCACACCGGGTTCTAGTCCCGGTTGGGGCGCCGGATTCTATCCCGGTTGCCCCTCTTCCAGGCCAGCTCTCTGCTATGGCCCGGGAAGGCAGTGGAGGATGGCCCAAGTCGTTGGGCCCTGCACCCACATGGGAGACCAGGAGAAGCACCTGGCTCCTGGCTTCGGATCAGCACTATGCGCTGGCCGCAGCGGCCATTGGATGTTGAACCAACGGCAAAAGGAAGACCTTTCTCTCTGTCTCTCTCTCACTGTCCACTCTGCCTGTCAAAAAAAAAGACTAAACTAAAAATATTTCAAGAGTTAAAAAAAAGGATATTTTGACTTAGTAGAAAATGTTTCCATTTCAGCTAAAACCCTCAGGAATTAGTTGTTTTAGTTTGTTTCATCGGGGAACTGGAAAATTACTATTACATATGAACATAGATTACCTACATTAAAAGTAAAATAATTCATATATTCAGAGTAGTTATTCATCAAATCTTCAAATGGTATGTAAAATCCACTCATAAAGTAAAACCTTCCCTTTTTAGATACTTAATTGAAATTTATATAAATTAAAATTCAGAAATGTGTTAAAACATGTACTGGAACATCATAACCTGAAATTTATTTCAATTTGTATAGAAACTACATATTTGAAGGTTCTTTAAAACCAATCTCAGTGATTTTTAAGCACAAACTAAGCAATTAAGTGTTAGGTGTGATTAAAGCAGCAATGCACTTGAGAATATCTGCAATATCAGTACAAAATTATGGTACTTTCTAACACTAAGGAATTTTTGCATATTTTCTTCTAAATGTGATAGATATATTAAACACTTCATTTAGCAGTTATCAGATGACTTAGATGGCTTTGAAAATAAATACGTAAAAATATTCTGACCATGAGCTATAGGTTTCTAATGGAACAATGTGCTTTTCAGAGAAAATATCAATAATGGAATTCATTTGATCAACACTTTCAAATGTTTACTAAGCACTTATTATGTATCCAACCATTTTTCTAAAAATATGCATCAATTGCATACCACATGATATTCCAAACTGTTCTATTTCACAAACTTTCATGCCATTGTCAACATAGATAAAAAATACGATTGTTTATTGCTTAAGAAAGGACAAGTATTTTCAAATAGTTCCACTGGATGGTGGAAAGGTTGAGAGGAATGAATTTTTATAAAATGTTTAAAATTTCAGAATAAGCTATAGTAAATAGAAACTAGAGCCAAACACATCTGTAAAATAGTAAATACATAATAAAATATCACTTATAAGTTACTTATATTCCCAATATTTTTTGAAATACAGCATAGTAAATTTTCTTATATGAATCACTTTTCTATATTTTCACAATGCTTTGTTTTCTAAAATAAATAAAAAAAACTGTATTAAACCATGTACTCATCAAAAGCTAACAATTAAAACAATGTATCCGTTATAAAAATTTAGGCTATAGAAATTAGCTATAACAAATGAATATCTATAGAACTGCATTTTATTCCCTTTAAATTAAAGAAAACCCATAGGAATTAAATCTAGAAAAGCATTTTCTGTGGATGTGACGTTAATATAAACTGTGTAACTGGTGAACATAGGCATAAAATAAAGAGGTCACAGAATTTTTTTGGCAATTATATGAATTAACAATGATTTCTACTCATTGTTGAATACTAAAAATGTCCCCACAAAATAAGAAATTGTTCTTTTGATTTTTCCCTTTGATTCCCTTTAATAGTGAAACTCAAACAATTTAAAAGGCAATTTGAACTTCTATTTTTCATTTGGCTATGCATTTCCTTTGGAATCATTTTTTAAATTATATAATATGACAAGAGTGATAATATACTAGATACTCTCCCTATTAATTTTAAAGTAATTGCAAGAGCAAAAGCCATGTCCATTGTGCATGTCTGAACTGCCTCAAGGAAGATCCAATTATAAACTGATAGGTTTTCAACACATGTAGCTTGCATATTAAATTCAGGTACACTGCCAAAGTGAGATGTCTCTTTTGTTTTTTTACACTCACAATAACTTTCAGTTAAACTAAAAATTTTCAAATATGTTAGGATTAGTCCTTGGCATTTCATTTTTGTTCTTTACATTTCATATATGTATATATAAAATAATGTTCTAGAAATGCAATTCACTGAGTAAATAACCATATGAAGATAAATGTTCAAGAATATGACAGTGGGCACCAGTGCATGATTTATAAAGCAACTTACCCTAGGACTCATATTTTAACTGCTGCTAATGTGTTAGTTGCTAAGAATATAAGTGGGCAACTTTATTTCACATTTCTTTCAAAATATGTCATACCCAGTAATAGTGCAGTATATACTGACTTACAAAAAGATTAAAATATAGTTTGAATACTAGACTAGCTTCCTAATTTACTGAATTTTAAACCTTTGCCAGGGACTTTGGCATATTAAGATTAAAAATGGGAGTCGAGGGGCATTTGGTACAGCAGTTAACACACTGGTTGAGATGCTCACATCCCATTTCAGAATGCCTGGTTTTGACTTCTGGTTCTGCTACCAATCCCTTTTTCTTGCTAATGTGGACTTGGGGAAGCAGCAGGAGATGTCAAGTATGTGGGCCCCTGCCACCCATGTGGGAGACCTAGACTGAGTTCCTGGATTATGACTTTATCCCTGTGGATTAACTCTATTGTTTCCTTATGGATTTTCTGTCTGGTTGATCTGTCCTTTGCTGAAAGTGGCATATTGAAGTCCCCCATTACTATTTTATTGGAGTTTATGTCTCCCTTTAAATCCATTAACATTTCTTTTAAATAGCCAGGTGCCCCGTAATTTGGTGCATTTATATTTATAATAGTCACATCATCCTGATGAATTGATCCCTTGATCATTATATAGTGACTTTCTTTGACTTTTTTTTTTTTTAACAGTTTTTGTGTTAAAGTCTATTTTGTCTGATATTAGGATGGCTACACCAGCTCTTTTTTGGTTTCTATTAGCATGGAATATATTTTTCCATCCTTTTACTTTCAGTCTATGAGAATTTTTGTTGGTGAGATGTGCTTCTTGTAGACAGCAGATAGATGGGTTTTTGTTTTTAATTCATTCAGCCAGTCTGCGTCTTTTACCTGGAGTTTTGAGGCCACTTACATTCAGTGTGACAACTGTTAAGTGACACCTTTGCCATGCCATACTTCCATTAATAGTCCTTTTTTTTTTTTTTTTTTTTTTTTTTTTTTACTTTGGGTTTCCTTTGTACTTACATTGGGTGATTTTTTTGCCTCACCTTCTCTTGTAGTGATGTTCCTTTTTCTGTGTTTCTGTGTGTAGCACATTCTTGAACATCTTTTGTAGGGCTGAGCTGGTAATTACAAATTCTTTCAATTTCTGTTTGCTATGGAAAGTCTTTATTTCACCTTTATTCATAAATGAGAGCTTTGCAGGGTATAGATTCTGGATTGAGAGTTTTTTCTCTTAAGACTTGGAATATATCTTGCCATTCTCTCCTAGATTGCAGGGTTTCTGATAAGAAGTCCACTGTGAGTCTAGTTGGGATTTCTCTGAATGGGATCTGGAATTTATCTTGTGCACATTTTAGAATCTTTTGTTTATGTTTTACTGTGGAGAGTTTTACTACAACGTGTCATAGGGAAGACCTTTTCTGGTTGTGTCTATTGGGAGTTTTGTGTGCTTCCTGTACTTGGATGTCCCTTTCTTTCTTCAATTTGGGGAAGTCTTTTGTTATTATTAAAAATGTCTTCTAATTCTCTCTTTTCATGCCTTCAGCAACTCCTAGGACATATATGTTGGGAGATATCTTGTAGATCTCCAACAGTGTTTTTTAGTTTTCTAATTTCTTCTCTTTTTTTTTTTTTGTCTTACTGTAAAATTTCAGAGATTTGTCTTCTAGTTTGGATATTCTTTCTTCTGCCTCAGCTACTCTGTTGTTAAGACTTTGCATTGCATTTCTTATTTGACCTATTTATTCTTCATTTCTAGTATTTCGTTCTGATTTCTCTTTAATTTATCAATTTCATAGGAAAAATTTTCATTTTGTTTGTGAATTTGCTTCTGATTTATTCTATGTAATCTGGTGATTAATTTTCTGAATTTCATTTCTGGTATATCCTCAATCTCTTCATCTTCACCTTCTACTACTGAAGTGTTATAGTATTCCTTTGGGGGCCTTATAGTGTCCTCCTTATTCTTATTTAAGTTTCTTCCTTTTTTTGATATTTGTGGCTTTTTTTTTTTTCATTGTCTGGTGGCTTTTATCTTTGGCTCGTGTCTTTGTGTGGCTTAGTGGGACATCTATACTTTCAGTGAGTCCCAAGAGGTATGTGCTGGGTGTGGCCTGGGTGCTCCATTCAGTACTCCCAGGTGGAACAAGGATCCAAGGTAAGGCCCCCATGGTTATCTGGATGGAGGAATGTGTTTCCCTCTTTTGGTGTGACCCTCCCTTCTCACAGCTGCAGGATGCCCTGGTGTTAGTCCCTGATGTGTTCAGCACTCATTTGCACTGCTTAATGAACTGCACCTTTGATCTGTGGAGTCTTTCCTGTGTGCATGGCTACCTCTGTTATGAGCTGATATAGGTTTGTGGGTCTTGGGAGGGTGTGCACCACCTGCCTCCTGGGGCACAGCTCACTTCTCAATGTTGGTGGGTAGGCATGAGCTTCCCATAAGCTGGGCTTCCTTTTGCCATACAGCTTGTGTCGAGAAGGGGGGAGAAATTCTTCTGAATTTTTGTGGCCCTTGCTGTTTGGGTGGGGGGTGGGTGACCCCCACTATTGCTGAATGCAGGCATGGGAGGTAGGGGTGATAGCCACTTCCACTTGCCTGCATTCCCACCGCCAAAAAAAAAAAAAAAAAAAAAAGGGAAGAAAATGGCTTCTCCTGGCTGGCTGCAGGTCTCTGTGGGTCAGGGGAGGGGGTAAGGAGGGAGGTGTACCACTTCCTTATTTATTAATTTTTTACCCCTACATGGAACTTCAAAGGCCGTTTGCCAAGTTCTCCCTCCTGCTGTTATCTGCAGCTCTGTGGACCCACGGATTCCCCTCTCACCTGATCTGCCAGGGCCAGCGTCCCTCCCAACCCACCAGGTCCAATCTTCCACTATTTATTTTTTTTTTCTTATTTGCTCTTTCAGTGACCTGGAACATCTTTTATTCTTGCTGGGTTTCCCACTGGGAATTTCCCATGGCTTTATCTTAAGCATGTAGTTTCTCTCCTTTTTAAATACTATTTTTGCCCCACATCATTCAGACTGTCCTTTTGCTGTTCTGCCATCTTGGAACCCCAATACTTAGATTTCTACAGCTATTTTTGTGGTCATTTTCCAAAGTTCAAGAAATTTACATCAAAACATGCTTTCTTATTTCATTACCTTTACATTATATCAAATAAATAAAGTAGAATTTTATGAGTGAAACTTTGAACTGCAATAAACTAATGCAAATTAAAACACCAAAGAAAAATTAATTTGTATGAATAAATGAAATTCAGAAGGCAAAAGAAGGAAATTGATACATTTGATTTGAACATATTTATGCACATTATCAAATTCCATAAAGATCTCAAAAGCCATATGACAAACAAGAAAAATATCTGCAACTCTTCTAGAAGTTAAAATTGCTAACATAAAAAGCTGACAGAATTTAAGAAGCAAAGCACAACCAATCCAATTGAGAAAGAGTATAGATAATGAAAAGGTAACTGGCAGAAAAAGAAATCCAGAGTTGAAGAGTGTCATTCACAATAAGGGAAATGCATATTAAAAGTACACTGGAAATATTTTCAAAATGTTAGATACTGATCTAGTCAGCAAATATTTTTGGTAGCCACCATATTTTGTAATATGAGATCTTCCCTTTTCCTGATGTAATATTTCCTTTTACTTTTGCTTATTACGTGATGACCACTGCTTACTATTCCCCAAACGATGTACAGGGCAGTGATTTCTGCAGGACTCCATTTGAATATTTTTCTAATTTCTTTTTAGTTGCTAAGTATAGGATCTCTATTAATTTGAAACCACAGTAAAAGTTGAAGATGTGGAGATATATGAGAGTACTTTAAAAAGTTTATGGAGAATGGGATTAAAAGATAATTTTTATTTTGGTACAAAAATGTTTGAAAGTCATGCATAGTTTTCTCATATTATGCCTTTTCCATTAAGTGGATGAAGACCTGTAATATATTTTGCATTTACCTTGGCTTTAGCTGTTTACATCTCTCACAAAATACACATATACTGATGGGAAACATTAATTCCAGACTCATTTATTTAACTAAATTCACTGGATAGTTATGGAACAAAATGTGTATACCCTCCAAAGTTATATTCAAATCTTACCCACCACTACCCCAGCGTCTGACCTAATTTCAAAGCAGGGTTATTGCAGACATAATTAATTATGATGAGGTCATATCAGAGTAGGATGGGCCTCTAATCCAATATGACTGGTGTCCTTTTAAGAGGACAACTAAGGGCAGGTATTGTGGCACAACAGGTTAAGCAGCTACTTGGGATGTCCATATCCCATATAGGAGTGCTGGTACAAATCCCAGCTGCTCCACTTGAATCTAGCTTCCTGCTAATGTACCTGGGAAGGCAGCAGGTGATGGCTCTATTACATGAGTCCTTGTAATCTAAGTGAGAGACCAAATGGAGTTCCTGGCTCCTGGATTTGGCCTGGCCCATTCCTGTCTGTTTGTGGACATCTATGGAGTGAAACAGCCAATGGACGATCTCTACCCCAACTCTTACTTCCCCTCTGTCATGCTGCCTTTCATAATAAATAAATATTTTTAAAAGGAGGACAGTCATGTGAAGACACAGAGACAAAGGGAGGATGATATGTGAAGGCAGATTGAATTGATGCCCTACGAGCCAAGGAACACCTAGCACAACCAGAAGCTGAGAAACTCAGAAGATCCTGCCCCAGAGGCTCCGAGGTAATGTGGCCATTCAACGCCATGATTTTGGGATTCAAGCTTCCAGAATTCTGTGAGAATAAATGTATTTTCAAGGCAGAAACCAAAAGATCACTGGAATTCCATGTGTCACTTTTTAATTGGGAAAAATATTCCAAATATTTCATAATAAATGCACCCTCTGTTACATAGAACACGGGAAAATACCTGCTGGCATAATTTCAAGTAGAAATATAAAATGAAACAACCTTATGAGTGTATCTGCTATAATATAAAAAAATTACAAAAACATATACCCTTTGACCTTGGATTTATGTATCTGTAAATTCTTCCTATAGGTGTATCTTCATAACAACAAAATGACATACATTCTTCATCCCAACATTGTTTGTAATAACAAAAGTGTGGGAACCTCCAAAGATCCAGCAAAAAGGACAACTTAAATAAACTGTTATATAGACACAAAGGGTCATAATTTGCAGTTGTTAGGAAGAAGGTGAAACTTCTCTACGTACTGATGTAGATAGATCTCCATCATATACTAAATGGTAAAAAGCATTGTATTATAATTAATTTCAAGTATGACTCATGTAACTTTCAAACTATTACCACAGATAGGTACTATTATCATTATCATTTCACAGATGATAAAATATATCTCCAAGACGTTAAGTGATTTGTCAAAGGTCACACAGCTCTTAAGTAGTGGAGCTTAAATTCTAACTTGGCATTTTGTCTTCAGAAGCCATCATCATAATTACTGAGCATCTAACCACTGAGGAAAGCATATGGTATCTACCAGTTTTAAAGGTCAGCCATTAGGCACTGGAAGAAAGAAATCAGATTCAGAATTTTCTGCCTACAAATAAATCTTGGTCTTGACCATGCATGTCCTTTTGCAGTACTTATTCTGTATAATAACTGTCTCTATTATAGACCATATTGGAAATACATATGTGTCTAATTCACTATTTTGATTTTATGACACAAAATATGAGATCATCAATAAAACTATGCTCAAATCCTGAAGACAGAGAATTGCAATCTCAATTTTTCAAATATAACAGGCAAATATTGTCCTAGGTAACATTTTAAGTCAACAAAATTTGGATGCATCAAAAAGGATTCTGATTTGTTAAACTCTAATATAATATTCAAAAAGCATTCATTTTTAAAATTTTTATTCTTACCAAAGCAAAAGAAACGCATTCTTACTAAGTAACTTCTTTCTTTAGGTTTATATTTAAGTTAAAATGCAGTATCCACATCTAGAAAACATGGCAGTCTGAAGTTAATTCTATGGAAACAATGTGAGAAAATGCCAATAAAAGCTCAAAGCTAGTTAAAGTTAAATCATTAAATCAATCCAGATCCAGCTTAAAAGAGATTTGAGGTCAATGTGAGTAGTCCTTATGACTTAGCAATCAGCCTCTTCCATTTTCATACCGACCACTTAAAAATATTTTCAATTAGTCCCAATTTTTAATACCCATGAGTGGAAACTTCATAAAGTATTCATAATGTTGAATGGCTTGTAACTGAGATTATATACCAGAAGTGGCTAAGTGAGGTTTTAATTACATCTATCAAAGATTTGAAAAGTCTCTTCAGAAGTATTGTCCAAATTAAATTCAAAATTGATTATGGAGTGAAAACTATTCTAAAATGATTACCATTGATTCATTATATTCAAATTCCTACTTTAAATTTAGTGCTATTAAAAATATCTGAGTTTTGTGTATTTTAGCATCCAACATAATTTGTGGACTCGGAGGCTAATATTCACTTTGAGGTATCATTATGAAAATTGTTAATCAGGTCAACAGGTACAATACCTCATTATTGCTCTATCATTATCATTATGAGATATTAATAAAGTTTTCCATTTTTGAATTCATAAGTTTATTCTTGGAAGGAATTGTTTGGTATAAAGTGGGAAGAAAAATAAATAGTTGATATTAGCACAAGGAAGAGTTGTCATGATAAGGCTAAACATATTTTTCAATTTATACTAAAAATATCCCTAGGGACAGGTTGTTCATTCAATGAAATCTTGTTATCATGTTACTGGGCAGGAAGATAAAGAACTTAAGAACTTTTGGCATAGTGCTTAAGTGGTTGCTTGACATGCCTGCATCCCATATTGAAATGCTTGTGTTCAAGTCCAGGTACCCTCCTGATTCTAACTTCCCGCTAATGTACATCCCGGGAGGTAGTAGGTGATGGTTGACGTATGCAGGTTCCTTCCACCCACATAGGAGATCTGCGTGGAGTTTGTGTATTTAGTTTTTGCCTGGCCCAGTCCAGCTTCACATTTGGGGAGTGAATCAGCAGATGGTAAATCAATCTCTCTCTCTCTTCATCTTTCATATAAATAACATGGATAAATGTAAAAGAATTTTTGAATTTTTGAAACTATTTATAATCATACAATCTTAAATAACATAATTCTTTCCAACAAACGTGATCCCAAAGCACTTGAGCCATGTAACTGACTTCACTTTTCCTATTATGATAACTCTTGAGGTATGTTATAATATTAGCACCAAAAAGCTAAACTAGAAAGTTCTTTAGTGGCTACTCAGCAGATAATAAAGATACTGATTCATCTCTTATATAATTGAAAACCTTGGAGGTAATTGGAACATCATTAACTAATTACTTATTCAAATAAGCATGTTGTTATTAATCAGAGTTATGAGGAAAGCCACCAGCTTCCATTTTCACATTGTACATGATAAACATTCATTTATCTGTCAAAAAAGTAGAGAAGGACAAGGAAAAGAGGACACATTAGTTTATCACATAAGGCTTCTATTTTTGTTCTTATCTTTCTGGTTTTATCTCTTGTCACTTATCCAGTGAACTATGTTTCCAGACAGGCTTTTTGGAGCTAGACTCAAACATGCTAGGTCTTTCCCTGTCACCATGTTATTGCACATGATGGTCTTTTACTTCCACTCACTTGATCACTGACAGATCAAATTCTGTTCATCCATTGCAATCTGTAGTGCAGTTGAACTAATGCCTTTTCTGTAAACTCATCTCCAATCCCCCCTGAGCAGTGCAAATGCACTGTTTTCTGTGGGGTTCCTTAGCATATCATGTGTGCTTTCCTGATAGAGTCAGCTGCAGTTGTGTTTTCCCAAATTCAACTCTGGAGTCCTCAAAACAAACAGAATGTCTCATATCTCTGTATATTTTGACACCCAACACAATGGTTGCTACTCAGTTTGATAACAAATCGAAAGGTCCTAGTTGAGTCAGTTGGACTGCAAAGTGAATTCTGTCTGAAATACATAAAGTGTGTAATTAGAGCTGAGTGCTTTATTGAAACTGAGTCTCAATTTCTGCATTTTTAGGATAGAAATAATATCTACTTGGTGGAGGCTGTGCAGGAAGTAAATGAGTTATTTGTATCATGAAGCATAATATCTGACAGGTAGTAATCGTCCAATAAATGAGTGGTACAAAGGAGGTATGAGAATTGGAAGTAAGAGAGACAAACAGGATGGCAGGCTTATTCAACAGCTGCAGAGCTGAAAGAGGCCAAAGTTGAGGCGGGGAAAGGGAATCTCCCTCTGGTAGCTTAAGAAGAGGACTCTAAGCAGCAAAGGCCAATAGAAAAACAGAATTACAAACAATGTAATCGTTCTTTTTGGAACAATAATGGGGCTTGCTTCATCACAGAACAAGTATGGGAGAGAATGCACATTTGGGTTTAGCATGGCTTGTGGCTGGCCAGGTGACTTAGCAGAAAGTTAATGGGACAAAGGAATAGACTGGATGGCTATAAGAAAGCAGTTGAAGTTATTGATGATTGAACAAAGAAGTAAGGCAGGCCATCACAGCTAACAGACTTGGAGGTGAGAGAGGGCTTACAGGTTCTGAGTGAGGCCAAGAAAAAATGTAATGAAGTGTGGAAGTAAGATAAATATAAGAAAAGGTGATTATGATCAGAGTGGAAATGTATAGTTTAATTTCTCAGAGGTAGAACAACTTTCATTAATACAAGGCAAATCTATATTATTTCTGGACATGCAAAAGGCAATGAATTAATATCTCCTAAAATTTTTCAAATCAAATCCACACCAAATTCTAACCTTTTTCACATCTCCCTAAAGACCCAATATTTATTAAGCTCTGTGTTCTCTGAAGCATCAACTATAACATTTTATATGAATCTATCTTGCATTCTTCCAAGTATTTCAACTTCTCCCACCACTTACAGCACTGACCATTGTAAGTTACATTAGTGTCTACTGTCATAAAATGATAATGCATTACTTGGCACCAGGGTTACAGAGTGGGTTGAGCACAGAGATTTATTTATTGAGTCACTGTGTGCAAAAGGACCACTGCCAAGATCAACCTTCAAGGAAAGATCTATACTATTGGCAGCCAGAATTCAGCCCTACAACTTTTCAGGTGTTTCCTCAGTGGTGCAATACCACTTTGCCCACACTTAAACCCCTTTCCCAGGTGACCCAGATCTAATAATTGATGGATGTCAATTTCGGGACATCTTTGAAGAATCTTTATAACCCTACAGCTAAAAAAAGAGTAAGACAAAGCTATAGTCATGCCTGAAGCATAACTTGATGTCCCTCTCTCTCCAATCCTAATTCCTACCCCCAACCCATATTGTGATTGAGCCACAAAGCGTTCCTCAATAACATTATGCAGACTATATTCTATATGAGAGTATACTTCCTGTGGAATCCAACTATAACATAACCACTTAAAATTAATTGAATAATTTGCTTTTAGAAAAAAAATTAGACTCCTCAGAAGCAGATACAACAGCAAATATGAAATGTTTTATTAATTTAACTGATAAGTTTATGTAAATTAGAGATAAATTAAATATTATAACATAGGTACTTATTCACAAAGTATTTGTTAGCTATATTCTGTTCCAAGGATTTGAGGAGCAAGTGAGACTGGTATAACATACATAAAAAATTTACTGCACCTATAGAAATAGTGAAAGTTGCCTAAAAATGAAGATAATAATATTGGAAAAGTGTTTTGTGACATTCTATATAGGTAAATTTCTTTTTTTTTTTTTTTTTTTTTCTTTTTTTTTTTTTTTTTTTATTTTTGACAGGCAGAGTGGACAGTGAGAGAGAGAGAGAGAGAGAGAGAAAGGTCTTCCTTTGCCGTTGGTTCACCCTCCAATGGCCGCCGCGGTAGCGCGCTGCGGCCGGCGCACCGCGCTGCTCCGATGGCAGGAGCCAGGTGCTTATCCTGGTCTCCCATGGGGTGCAGAGCCCAAACACTTGGGCCATCCTCCACTGCACTCCCTGGCCACAGCAGAGAGCTGGCCTGGAAGAGGGGCAACCGGGACAGGATCGGTGCCCCGACCGGGACTAGAACCCGGTGTGCCGGCGCCGCAAGGCGGAGGATTAGCCTGTTGAGCCACGGCGCCGGCTATATAGGTAAATTTCTTAATGAAGGATCTTTCATGTTTGTATTATCATAATCTCAAACTTCATAAAGTAACTAAAGATGAGATCAGTAGCATTCAAGACTGAAGGTATAAACATTATGAAGGGTGTGGCAGGCACATACTCTGCATAAACATATCCAGTTTGTGAACAATTTATAGATAGCCAAATTGCTTTCCCTTATTTTGCCTTTATGAGAATAATTTTTTTTTTCATCTTCATATGTATTTGGGAAGCTGTTTAAATTACAGCCTGGAGAAAAATCAACTCATCTCAAATTGAGAACTAAAAAAGATTCAAATAAAATATAATTTAAGAAGCATAATATCTTTTCTGGAAGAACTTCTCATAGAATAGAAAAACAATAAGTTATAAAATTGTGGACATCGGCTTGCCCAGAAAAGTTAGTTAATGAGACAGGCTGGAGAGTAGGTATGAAGGAAGACTTTGTGCTGGCTACTGAAGAGTATTTAGTAGGACTATGCTAGGAGATGGGAATTATGACAAATCTAGAATTGTGAACTAAAGGAAGACCCTCTAAAATACTACATGAATGAAGTCACTAAACTGATAATAAAATGAATATAGTAAATGGAAGAAAAAAAAGATGATCTGAGATATACCAGAGGAATACAGTGCCTTGGAAATAAGCTTTGAATTTGAGAAAGAAAATAAAATGCAAAAACAAACAAACAAACAAAAAACAACAACGAATGTCAAAATAAGAAAAGAGATAAAACTGTAAAGAATATATCAAAGACAAGAAGGAAACATATAGTTACTGGAAAGATTTATAATCAAATTAAGATAACTCTTGCAATTCAGTATTTTTCTAGACTCCAGACAACTGGAAATGTGCAAAATTAGAAATGTCCATTGAGGAGAGATCCAAGATGACAGAATAGGGAGGGAGCTTACTACTCTAGTCTAGGGGAAGATAGTTTAAAAAAAAAAATGGAGAGAGTACAGTCTCAGGGTAGAGTTATGAAGAAAATGGCAGAGGAAACTCCATGTAAATTAGAGGGACACTGTGGACCTAAGTGGAGGGTGTGGACATGCACAGTTGAAAACTCCAGCAGCTGAGAGCCTCAGCACCAGCTCTAGAGAGTAAGGTGAGACCAGACTGCAGTAGCCCAAGGCAGTGGCGATAAAGCTGTGGGAAGAGTCTGGCGTGAGTCTGGCTTGGAGCTCTGTGGGGGACAGTGTACCTGCCAAACTAGAGGAGAAAAAAAGGGGGCACGTTTCTCACTCCCTGACCACCTGGCAAGGGCATCCTGTAACGAGCTGAGAGAGGGCAAGTACCGTTTTGGATATACATAACAGCTGTATCAGCTGGTTTCTGTGTGCCTAGTAACTAGCTGAGAGGAGATACCTGAGTCTGGCTAGGAGAAGTGGCAGGGGGCTGGGAGCTGGTGACTGTTGGGAGGCTTGTGTGCTGGGACTGTGAAAACACTGTGGTTGTATGGGAAGGCACAGGGTGTGGCTGGAGCTTTGTGCAGTCACTGTGAGTGGATCCACACACTCAGGGCTGCCAAATTCCCTGGTGAGGGTCATTGCTGTGAAATCTGTGCTTACATCAAGGACTGCACTGATCCTTTATGTGGCTCTTGTGGTGGCACAGACAAATATTGTACCCACTGGGGCTAGGGTACAGGCATTAGTCTCCTTTGAGGAGAGGTGAGTGTGAGACTACACCAACAGAGCAGAACAAACTTCCTCTCTGACTGAAAAACAATCAAAAAACAAAAAAGGAGGAGATTTACCACACACAACCTGGGTGTCACTTTGGACACTCCCTTCATCCTGGAGCATTGAACAGAGCTCCCTGGCCACACCTACTACATGCCTCTGGGTATTCACTGAAAAAGAAGACATTTCCTAAGCCACAGAGGTATAGTTTAAAGATAAAAGCCATCACAGGGGAAAAAAAAATGCTCCTAAATGAACAGTGGACAAGTCCTCTCAAATAAGATCATGAGGTATTTGCATTCTAACAGCATCTTTGTCAGCTATGTGAAGTTAGGCTAAAAAAGTATTAAGCCTATGTTCAGAAAGATCAGGAAAAGACCAGATTAAAAATGTCTTTACAACTTGATATTGGGCTGATGAGTAGAGAACAGTTGTGGATGACCTGGGTGACTCAGTGGATGGTGTCACCATTCATTCAGACCAAGGACGTAGGTTTAAGAACAGGTTTAGAAGCACAAATCAGATCACTTTGGAGCATTTGAAGGGAGGGCCTGTGGGTCCTCCATGTTCTTATAACAAGTAAGCAGTAGCTATTTTGTGCTAGGTTTCAGAGGAAACACTTTCAGAAGATAGACTTAGAAAAGAATGGGGAAACATGTTTTCATTTTAATCTGAAGTATTTTATCATTTGAATTTCTACATGTATTTCTTTTTTATAGATTTAGATTAATTTTAACTATGTTCTTTATTATTTATTTGAGGAGAGGGGGAGAGACAGAGAAGAGGAGAGAGAGTGTTTCTATCGATTAGTTCATTCTTCAAATGTTTATGACAGCTGGGGTTGGGCCAAGGCCAAAGCTAGAAGCTGGGAATTCATTCCAAGTCTCTCACGCCTTAAGCACTAGGCTAAATACCTGCTCTGCTATTTTATTTTAAAACTATTCTAATACAGTGAAAATTTAACATATACATATAAGCATACCATGTGTTAGTAAAAGAGAAAATTGTTATAAGGCAGATAGCATCCAAGGTTGAGTTAGAAATTCACTACCCAAAGCTTTGATGGTGATATATCTGATAGACTCTAAGGCTCGAATTTTGTTATTTCTCATACAGAAAATTGACAGAAGGAGACATTTTTGTCAATTCATGGATTTGAATCCTTTCCTGTCACTTACTAGCTATGGGACTTCGGACCATTCAACAACCATCTGAGAATTCAATTTCTTCATTATACAAACTCTATTCTATAGATTGCTGTGAGACTAAATAGGGTAAAATACACAGAGACTTTGGCATTGGTCCTAATATACTGTAATTGGTGAAACACCAATGACTTAGAATAGTCTCCAGGGCAGTTTGAGAGCAAGTACTGACCTCTTAAATTTCCTGTAAAGTTATTAGCAGAATAACACTGGGGTTTAAGAAAAGACTTGAGCTGATTGTTCTTAATAGTGTACCCACACTTCAAAAGTTTTACGAATCCCCTGAAACTGAATAAAAACCATGGTTGAAAAATACATAGGCACACTTTTTATGAACAAAGGATCCATAGCTTTCATCAAAATTTTCAAAAGGATCTTTGAACTTGAAAAAAGAAACACTAAAAAAAGTGAGAAGAATCCCAGCTTTAGGGTGTTTTTATTTTGGCCTATAAAGGAAATGCGAGTATTACTGCTGTAAAACATGGCTATCCATGCTAATTTCAGGTAGTTACCTTTAGCCTTATGTAAGTATGTGTTCTCGAGCTTCCAGGCTCACAAAAAATAATCCCTTGTTCATTTTCCTTTTTAGCTGTCAAGTTAGATAGTTTGATATGTTCACACATAGTTCCCTGGGGGCTGGCACAGTGGCACAGCAGGTTGGCTGGCTGTGATGCCAACATCCTAAATGAGCACTGGTTTCAGTACAGGCTGCTCCAAGTCCACAAGCTCCTGCACCCAAGTAGGGTATCCAAGTAAGTTCCAGGCTCCTGACATTGGCTCTATCCAACCCCGGTTGTTGTAGCCAACTGGGGAGTGAACCTGTACCTGCAAGATTCTCTCTCTTTCTCTCTCTCTCTCCTCTCTTTTTCTCTCTATCTCTCTGTCTTTAACTCTCTCTGTCTTTCAAATAAATAAACATTAAAAAAATTAAGTTCCTTCTACCAAGAGGTATGCAGTTGTTAAGTGTCTGCTTTGCCTAGATAATTCTCATAACCTTACAGTCTATGAAAAGAGCAGATACTATAAGCATTTCTGGAGCTCTTATTATTAGTTAGCAATGCCACTGCCAACATCCATCATTTGGTAATTAAGATGGGGAATATTTTTCCTTATATTTAAGTCAAATAAGGTAAATTTTAGTCACAAATTCCCAATATCCTTAAACACTAACCTTTAGGAAAAATTCAAAGAACATAACTTTTAAATTCAATCTAGGAGTTAGACATGTTCTTATGTATATCTCTCAGAGCCCTAGTAATAGTTAACAATATTGTTTCTTAATATGGGTGCTTAGGACATTTTTTGTTTCCATGTTTGTGTGACAATATCATAAACTTAAAGAGCTCTGTGTCATTCAGTAATCAATCACTGTTCATGCGAAGTATGTTCAATGCTGTTCCTTATGGAGAAGCTTTCCAGAGTATCATGAAATTACTGGATGGCTGGCATTAGTGGATGATAGTCTTTAGTTTCATTTTTATAAAATCTAGTGGGAAAAAAGATAAAACAACAAAGGACCTCTCCAAGGCTTTTTCAATCTAAACTCCTGCAGGACTTCCACTATAGTACAGTAGGTTAAGTATCTGCATTTTTTTCTGCTCCTTTCCAAAAATCTTATGAAAATGAGAATGAAAACATTATAGAGACATGAATCAAAATCACATATAATGAGAAAAGTGTAACAGCAAGTGAAAAGCTGTCAACAAACTTCATGAAAAGTGGAATAAAAGAAGGCAGCAAAACCAAGAAAATATCAAGTGCCTAAAAAGAGATGGAAATAATGTAAAAGTCATTTCATTCAGGAGAAAATGTAGACAGCAGACACTGGAGATTTTAAGAACATGAGAGGATTTAAAAGTTTGTAAAGAGAATGATATTTTAAGATTTGTTAATTTTGATGCACAAAAATTCTGAAATTTTTGCCTCACTTTTTCATAAGGTGCATTTTCCATGAGCTTTTTGGAGACCCCCTTGTACAGATGGTAAAATTCAAAGAGGGGTTGAAAATAGAAACTGCAATTAAAATCCCTATAATATTAAAATTCAACCTAATTCTGATATTCTGTATATTCAGGGTAGCAATTATCTGCTCCTCCTCATCCTGGCCAAGCATATAAAAAGAAAAGTTTAAAATGGCAAACTGAACCAAAATATACACAATTTGGAAACATCACTCACAGCTGAGATTGGAAAAGACTAACTGTAAAAAGTCATTGTTTTCTTTAAAGTCTACATAATGAATCAAATTACTTGAAACCATTGCTAAAAATTTCAGTAGCCAGGTGTATAATTTGTCCAGCAGGCAACTATAGACATCACCCTGAAAAGCTAGATGTTCCATGGTGGAGGACTCAAACAAATGGTCATACATCTGCTCACAATAAAGGGCAAATCACCAGATGTTTGTGGAAAACTTTAGTTCCATTAACAGAATCCACTCAAATAAATAGAAAGAGGAGAACCACCAAGAGGTAAGAGACAACACAGAAAATAGAGGAAAACACTAAAAATTCTGCATCCTGACCAATGAGAAAATATAGTGCATTTATCAATGAAGAATTGTGTGTTTTTTAAGAATGAGGATAAAAAGCAAATTAAGAATATAATCCATGATGTTCATAAAAACAACCTGGAAATAAAATTCAAGAACATTCTCAGAAAAATATGTAAATTTGGAAAATCTTTAAAAAATCAGAAAATTACAAGATTTATGTATAAGGTGCAATAATTAACTATAAATTCCAGAGGAACAGAAAAATAAAATAGCATGATCAAAGAAACCATGGGGAAAAAAACCCAAATTGTCAAATTGTAGGATATACATTTCCAGTTTCATATGATCCCTCAAGAGCTCAACATAGGGACTGGCATAGCAGGTAAAGCTACTGCCTGTATGGCACTGGAATCCCATATGGGCACTGGTCCAAGTTCCAGTTGCTCCACTTCCAATCCAGTTCTCTGCTAATGCACCTGAGAAAGTAGCGAAGGATGGCCCAAGTGTTTGGGCCCCTGCACCTTTGTGGGAGACCTGGAAGAAGCTCCTGACTTTGGGCTGGCCCAGCTTAGGCCTTTGCAGCCATTTGGGGAGTGAACAGGCATATGGAAGATCTTGTTCTCTCTCTCCTGTCTCTGTAACTGTGTCTTTCAACAAAATAAATAAATCTTTTAAAAAGGAAAAAAATAAAAGCTCAACAAGATGAGTGAGGAATAAAATGCCCTCAGAAATTAAGAATTTGGATAATAATAAAAAAACTTTTCCAAATATTTCCAAGAGGAAAAACAAGAATTCAAAATCACAATGGCATTGTACTTCACCACATTGATACTGGAAATAAGAATAGAGAAATATGCAAAATATTGAAGAAAAAGAACTACGCAAACTATTAAGTGAGAAGTAGAAAAAGTATTTTCAACAGGTCAATTCTCAGAAAAGAAAGGGAAAATCACCATTATCATACACCCTTCTCAGGAATCTATAAACGGAAGACTCTTGGGCAAACAATCAATGTATTGCCTCTCACCTACAAAAACGCACTTTGGGCAAGATGGCGGAATAGGAAGGGAGCACACTATTAGTCCGGGGGCAGAGACACTTTAATAAAAGTGGAGAACTGCAGGGTCAAGGAAGAGTAAACCGAGGTAACGAGAACAAGGAAGACACCATGACGCCCCCAAATGAAAAAGACACCCCAATTCAAGATTATGAAGATGATGAGATCGAAGAAATGCAAGAAGTGGATCTCAAAAAATTGATAAGAACATTAAGAAGTTCTCAAAAACAAATTCTTGAACTACAGAAATCCTTAATGGACAAGATAGAAAATCTCTCTCGTGAAAATGAAATATTAAGGAGGAATCAAAATGAAATGAAACAACTAGTGGAACAAGAAACTGTGATAGTGACGAGAAATCATAATGAAATGAAGAATTCAATAGATCAAATGACAAACACGTTAGAGAGCCTTAAAAACAGAATGGGCGAAGCAGAAGAGAGAATATCAGACTTAGAAGACAGAGAACAGGAAAGGAAACAGGCAAACCAAAGAAAAGAAGAAGAAATTAGAAATCTAAAAAATATTGTCGGGAATCTACAGGATACTATTAAAAAAACCAACATTCGGGTTCTAGGAGTTCCTGAAGGCATGGGGAGGGAGAAAGGATTAGAAGGCATTTTCAGTGAGATACTAGCAGAAAATTTCCCAGGTTTGGAGAAGGACAGAGACATCTTAGTATAGGAAGCTTATAGAACCCCTAATAAACATGACCAAAAGAGATCCTCACCACGACATGTTGTAATCAAACTCACCACAGTGAAACATAAAGAAAAGATCCTAAAATGTGCAAGAGAGAAACGTCAGATTACTCTTAGAGGATCTCCAATTAGACTCACAGCAGACTTCTCATCAGAAACCGTACAAGCTAGAAGGGAATGGCGAGACATAGCCCAGGTACTAAGAGAGAAAAACTGCCAGCCCAGAATATTATATCCTGCAAAGCTCTCATTTGTGAATGAAGGTGAAATTAAGACTTTTCATAGCAAACAGAAACTGAAAGAATGTGTTGCCACTCATCCTGCCCTGCAAAAGATGCTTAAAGATGTGTTACACACAGAAACACAGAAACATGGTCACCAATATGAAAGAAGGTAAAGGAAGGAAACCTCACAGCAAAAGATCACAGGAAGCTCAATTTCTCTTTGACATAGAATTAAACTCTGATGCTCTGTTAAATCAATGTGTTAAAGTAATCTATTATGTTCTCTTGATGTCTGTTAAATTCTAATTGTTCAAAAACAGCTGAATTTTTATTCAGAGCTATGGGTTATTTAAATATGTGCTTATTTTCAAAGATTTGAATAATCACCTTGTAACAATGATCTAATTGGGTCTATGTTATGTCATGATTTTAAGAAATCTTATTTCAACCAGATATTTTGGATTTTGAGCCTTCTTGGCATTCTTGAGAGGCATTCAAAAAAATCAAAGTTTCAAACAATCTGGTCTCTAAAATTTCCAGTAAATCCTGGACTTTGGTTTTTCCAGTTTGGGCCCAACTGAAAAAATCGAAGGACCTATGTCTCTCATCTTATAGAGACACCAACTAATCAGGCTATTTGGATTATATTAGAAGTACTGTCAAGATGTGATGTGGTATCAGACTTTAAGTTTCTATAATGGAAAATGCTATTAATACAAATGTTTGAGAATTTAAAAGTCTAATGATCTTGTGTTACTAGACATGATAGTTATCTTAATGAGAAAGCCCCAGAGGCCTAAAGGGTTAAATACATGTAAAATCCTACAGGTGCTTTCAAAAATACTGTGAAGTAAGCAAGTGCCTCTTGTTGGTTGATGAGTTTATAAATTTAAACATGGCGACTTAAAGTCTTTTGTCATCCACAGTTATATATGATTTGCTGCTCATAAAACTAAAGCGTTGTTGGTTCTGTGTTTAGCTGTCCTCCTATAGGTTCCTATGGACTTTTTCCAGCCACTTCTATTGTATTCAGTACTTTGGGATGGCTCTGTAAACAGATGAAGCCAATAACGTATTAACAGTACCAACTGAGAGAAAGTATGGTTAACTGAGGTTACTAAAAACAAAAAAGCAATTCAAATCAATTGGCAATCTACAAAAAGAGTTAAAGATTTTAACTCTTAGGTAGAAAGAAACTAAAAACATTTTATATGGTTGTGCTTAAGTTTACTGGTTAAACAAACTACACCATGTTAGATATTTAAGAGGTGTTTCCAAATACATGATTCTTAAAATTTATAGAAGGCATTGGACCTTCTGGTAACTGTTTTCTTAAGTTGTTATCTAATGGTTGAAACTGTTTGCTAAGTATTCATGTGATATTGCTATTGTCAGCAAGCGATCTAGGACTTGCTCCCTCATTTCTTTATTCTAAGCCCAACTTGTTCTTTCATTTCTCTATTCTCTTCAAGGTAGGAAACTAGTTCTATTATGAAGGCATCTGTAGGATGCACAATTTAATCTTTAGACCTTATAAAAGAGATGGCTAACATTTTTCTGTAATAGCATAGCCAAAATAAGAACTTATATAATAATCTCATAGCTAGATTCACTTCGCCATCAGCGAAGTATACAGTAAGTAGAAAAAACCTCCCTTTCAGACCAAAGGGAAAGAAAGTTTTAAAGTGAAAATACAATTTTCCTCATGGGCATTGTCTACCTTAGAAAAACTACTACAGAACATGCCTGTGACTATAGACTTGTAATTCAGGCCACCAAAGATTAGAGATGGGACTTGGGCACTCCCTTGACTTGCATCCTCTGGTCTGCTTTAACACAAACCAGGAGGAAAAGAAAGCTAGGCATCAGAAGCAATGGGTGGCAGGCCTATTAATGGCTGATCTGTACAGTGATCTGCCCTCAAGGAGACCCAACAGGCCAGTCCACTG
Source organism: Lepus europaeus (assembly GCF_033115175.1). Classification (NCBI taxonomy): domain Eukaryota; kingdom Metazoa; phylum Chordata; class Mammalia; order Lagomorpha; family Leporidae; genus Lepus; species Lepus europaeus. The sequence continues at coordinate 155,774,676 of NC_084827.1, forward strand.
CAGTGGCTTTCAATGTGATAAGCCTGGGCTTCAGCAGAAGTCAGCTTGTGAAGAGCCCTGGCAGCTCTGCCAAGAGTTGGATCACTGGAAATGGACCTGCCCTGGAGTTGAAGGATGCCCAGGTCAGAGCCACAGATCTTATTGGCTCTAAGCTGAAAAGCCCTTCACTCAGCCCAACTTCCAAAGTGACCACTGCAGCTGAGGGGAAGGCCAAGTAGGGTCAGCAACATTGCAGGCAGAACTAAATTTCTTGTTAGAGATGCCACCTTGCCTTTACCTGGCCAGCTCTCCTCCCAGGCCAGTCAAGTAATGAAAGTCAACAGAGTGCCTTCCCCTAGGAGGTTCACACCTCCCTTAGGATATACCCCATGTGAAGAGATAGATAGGTCTGAGCCTCTTAACTTACAAGGCCTAAAGCCCACCAGATTATTATCAAGCCCCTTCTGTCAAGTTCTATTTGCGTCTCAATCAGAAAAATTACTTGTAGCTTAGACAGCACCTTTCTTAGCTCCTCTAATAATGACTCTGTCCTTATTTCTAGACCCTGTCTAGCATACTTGGGCATCATTCCTTTGTAATCATAACCTCTACTCTACCACCAATGGCTCTACTCCCAACCTGTGTGTACTGATGGTCCTCTTCCCCACTTAATGCTGTATAATTGTTCAAACCTGGTAAATGCCACTCTTAGGATCATTGGTTACTATCCTCACTCTGTCTTTTATGACCTTGTCTAAATATGATCAGAGTCGGCAAACTTGGAAGGCTTCCATAGCCTTAGCAACTCATGACGACAGCCTAGGATGGTTACTGGCGCCATAAACTAGAGTGTCAATTTGTTGGGTCAACAACAGGAGCCACTGTGCACTTGCTCCTCATGTGGGATCTCTGTCCTTAATGTGCTGTACATTGTGATTTAATGCTATAACTAGTACTCAAACAGTATGTTTCACTTTGTGTTTCTATGTGGGTGCAAACTGTTGAAATCTTTATACTAAATTGATCTTCTGTATATAAAGAGAATTGAAAATGAATCTTGATGGAAATGGAAGGGGAGAGGTAGCGGGAGAGGGGAGGGTTGCGGGTGGGAGGGAAGTAATGGGAGGGGGAAGCCATTGTAATCCATAAGCTGTACACTGGAAATTTATATTCATTAAATAAAAGTTAAAAAAAAAAACGCACTTTGATATACCCTGGGATAAACAACGGATCCCTTTCAGCACTTCTCCTTTACAGTGATCCTGGTGTCAGGTTTTTAAGTAAAGGACTCTGCAAGAACACTGAAAGAGGAACCTGCTCCCTACAATTTCTGGCCCAGGGTTGTGGGGTGGGTGGGGCAGGTGTTGGATGTGTGTGTAGGGTCTGCAGTCTGGGTGTGAAGACTTTCAGTACAGTCCACCCCAGCCATAAGATCAGAACCAGGTCAGTATTCTATGTCCTTGAAGCTTCAGCCTGGTGATAGTGTTTTCAGAGTCACTTCAATAAGTAAACCAGATTCCTGTGTGGTTTCCTGGCTGTGCACACCTCTTGCCAGTTAAAGTGCTTTGGCTCTCAATAAGCCCTGGTGCAGTCTCGCTCCAAGGGCCTTCTTGGACAACACTGGAAGTCTTCTCTCAGTCTGTCTGGATTCCCCTGGCATCTGAGCCACCAGTGGTTGATCACCTGCTCCCCAGCCTACCCTCCAGTAGATACTTTTCTGCAGAACATCTCCAGATTAGCTACAGGCTGACTGAATCAGTGAACTGCTCTGCTATCATTTGGCCAACCACACGTACTCAGACTCTGAACTCCAAGTTTGTCCTTCTTTGCATTCCCCCCCTCACTCGTAAGGCTCTATAGAGAATTTCCCTATGAGTCTATCATAGCACTTCTTTTACCCATAATCATTCTGTATAATACACTCCCCCTGTTTAACCCACAGTGTGGTTTCTATTTCTTGATTGGCCTCAGCCTACATTTGTGCATTCACTAAAGTGAAACATTAAACCAAGAAGGAAAAATATATAAGATCTAGGAAATAAGGGATCAAACTCAGCTCAAATGCAACAGGAGATTCTGAATGACGAGGAAGAAAGGGCCCAGAATTAAAGCTGGGCCTTTGACACAGACACTATTATTCCACACTGCAGCATGAGGAGAGAATTCTTAAAGAAGAATTTCTTCCAAATTATAGAGAAAAGTGCAACTGAGAAATTTATTCAAGTACCTGACCTTGGAGAAAACAGAATTCTGTTAATATGTCTGGGATTAATTATATTTGAGCAGATAGGACACTTAGAAAAAAATTCCTTAATATTACAATTAGCAATGAAAAATACTTACACAGCAATAATACAGAATAATTAAATTATCATTATAATTTAAAGAATGCTATAAATACTATATAGGCTATATGAGTGAAAAAATGTGTAGAAAAATACATGAGCATGCTGAATATTCATTTTCTTTGTTAGGAAGTCAAGGGATTATATTTTAAATATATAGATATTGCAATATTTTAATTTTAAATATATCAAGATATTGCAATATAAACATACATTTAGAAAGGTGAAGGAAATACCAGAAAAAACAGCTAAAAATGTTGCCTATGGAAAGCAAGATCCAAGGTTCCAGCAGTAAGACAAAATGTTGTAAGCTTAGTATTCCTATGTACTTTATAGATATTGAGTGAATAAATATATATTTGTGTATGTATATAATATCACAAGTATATCTATATTCATTACTTTGATAAATAATTAAGAAAAAAGTCTCATTAAAAATCCAATGCAAATATGAATGAAATCATGTATTGCTTGTCCTTCTGTGCCTTGCTTTTTTCACTTAACATAATGACCTTCGGTCCCATCCATGATGCTGCAAATGATAAGATCTCATCCTTTTTTATGGCCTAATATTATTGCATTGTGTATATGTACCACGTTTTCTTCATTCATCAGCTGATGGACGCTTAGGTTTCTTCCATTTGTGAGCTATTGTGAATAGTGCTGCAATGAAAGGACTCTTTCACTTGTGGGATTGTAAAGTTGACCTCATGTAAGTTGAGTACAATGGAGTAGGGTAAAGCTGCTACCTACAAAGCTGGCATCCCATGTAGGTGCCAGTTCGAGTTCTGGCAGCTCCACTTTTGATCCAGCCCCCTGCTAATGGCCTGGGAAATCTGCAGAAGATGATCAAGTGTTTGGGCCTCCGCCACCCACGTGGGAGACCTGGAAGAAGCTGTTGGCTCCTGGCTTCGGCCTGAGATATCCACTCCCCCTCTCTTTCTCTGTCTCTCCCTTTCTTTCTCTGTAATTCTAACTTTAAATGAGGAAGTAAATTTTTTTTTTTAAAAGAAGGTTACAATGGTGGTTACCAAAGGCTGGGGTGGCGGTGAGGATGGAGGGAGGGCAAAGGTTGATTTACCGGGTTTCTAAGTCATAGTTATGTGTAAAAAGTTCTGGTGTTCTACTGCACAATAGGGTGATTACAGATAATGATAATGTATTGTATATTTCTCTTAAAAATTTGAAGAAGAGGATTTTCTGTTTTCACTGTAAGAAAATGCTAAGTGAGGAGATAGATATATTTACCCTGACTGTACATTTACAATGTATATACATTCATCAAAATATCACATGGCACACCATAAAAATGCACAATTTTTTGTCAGTTAAAATTTTAAAGAAAAACTAAGAATCCATTACCAAAGAGAGATAACAAAAGGGAATAAGAGGAAAGACAAGAGAAAGATAGGATCATGAAGTCTGAAACAAAGATTTCTGCTAGTCTTTCTGGTTAGAATGAGGAGGAAAGCGTTAACACTTTAACAGTCATGGGTCAGGTTGTCTCCATGGCTCTCCCTCCCTCCTCACTCTCTGGCCCCAACTTTTCTGAATCTTCATCTTTATGTAATGCACGTGATAAAATTGCTGGACTATCAGTAGCCATTCTTGAATGATCAGACTGTATCCTTTTCATTTGATCCAGGGTTAGACACAATTCCAAACCAAGCCAATGAGAATCTTTTCGCTGAACTCTGATCCCTAGATTTTGGTTAATGGTGCACTTCAAACAAGATAACAAAATCATGAAATAAGAAAGTTCTCTGTTAATCTTTATAGTCTTTAATTTGCTAGTTCCAGGTCTCTCCCAAAGCATAGATATACTTCAAGTATGTGGGTTCCACCAGATTTCTATTAATTATTGAAGCAGGGATATTTAATTTACTTTTTAAAATTGAAATATTACAGGAACCACGATTTTTAAAGAAATTGTTTCACCTCTCTCAAATTACCCATTACTTTATAAAGATTAAGTTTTATAGTCTAATAAATAGGTCAATAAATGTTGCAATGGCAAATTAAAAAAATACCTGCTCCACCAAGTTGATAGCAACAGTGTTCACAATAGCCAAAATATAGAATCAATCAAGGTATCCACATCGAGATAAAACATGTGGTGTACATACAAACACACACACACAATGGAATATTATTTAGCGAGAAAAAACAATGAAGTTCTTCATTGGAATCAAAATGGTTAGAACTAGAGGTCATCATGTTGAATGAACTACACCAGACACAGAAAGACAAATACTGCACGTTCTGCCTTATATGTGAGAGCTAATTAAAAAAAAAAAAAAGAAAGGAATTGTCTATGTATATCAGTTTTGCTGAAAATACAGTGTTTTCTCAAACTTTGTTTTAAATCTTTGTCAAAAAAATTGATAGTAATTATATTCTACTATAGTCTTAATGATTTTGTAACTATTTTAAAATTTACTTTAAATGAGTGAAGTTGGACAACTTTTCATTTGAATACTATGTATAGCCCTTGCCTATTTTCCTGCTCAATCATGGTCTCTTTATTTTTTATTTGCTAAACTCTTTATTTAATGGAGTATTAAGCCTTTGATTATAATGTAAACTAAGAAATGTACCTCAAAAATAAAAAATAGAAGCCAGTGATGTGGTGTAGCAGGTAAAACCACCTCCTGTAGCACCAGCATTCCATATGGGCACTGGTTCAAGACCCAGCTACTCCACTTCTGATCCAGATCCCTGCTAATGCACCTGAGAAAGCAGCTGAAGATGGCCCACGTGCTTGGGCCCCTGTCACTCATGTAGGAGACCTGGAGGAGGGTCTTCACTCCTGGCTTTGGCCTGGCCCAGCCCCGGCATTGTGGCCATTTGGGAAATGAAGCAGTGGCTGGAAGATTCTCTCTCTCTCTCTCTCTTTCTCTTTCTTCTCTCTTGGAAACCCTGCCCTTCACATACTTCAATAAATCTTTTAAAAAATTAATTAAAAAAGAAAAAATGCCTGTTAACAGGGAAGATATGTAAATACATCATTATTCTCTGTAAGGTGTTATCATAGTAATCAACACCCTGAGAAAAGAAATATGATTGACAGTCAATTTATATGAGCACAGTGAGTCATGGGATTTCTCTAAATCTTAACGGAACTTTTACCTATTTTGTTTGTTCATCTGTTTCTCTAAAACCTAAACTGATTTTGTTTGTACTTACTTAACAGGTAAGTTTTACCTTGAAATTATGTCATTGACATGTTCCTGAATTTAAGAACTTGAGAAAGAGAAACCCAAATGATAAATATCACTTAGTAATCCTCCAAGGCCTTTTGTCTCTGAATACTTTATGCTCTAATGCTAATTTGTAAGTCAAATAGTTTAGGTGTGTGCCAGTGTTCAATTCAGTCTTATCAAACTCATAGCACAAAGAGACCTTGTAATGTAATATCTCATCACCAAAATGACAGATAACATAGGATCATGCTTCAAAAATGTCTTAGCTAGCAAATACACATTTTTAAGCAGATTGTTTGGTTCAGTTAAATATCAGAAATGTCTTTCATCAAGTCTTGATTTGCCTGACTATTAACATTGAACCAACATTGTCTCTTTGGAATGCATTTCATTTGAGGGGATGAAAATAATACCTTGTATTACTAACAAAGATATCTTAGAAACTTCATTTACTATCCTCATAATAACAATTTGGCATATACCTTGCCCTTTAAAAACTGGAACATTGCTGCATCAATTTGAATTGCTAATGGGAAAAAGAGACATGCAGGAAAAATTCCTAAATAATAAGATGTTCTTAAACATAGGCTTTCATTTTCTTATTGTGAAAAGTTGACATTAATTATGCAAGTCTCTCTAACTGTACTTTAAATCTGGATGGTCTTTGTTGCTTTATTTTGAAGATGAATGGAAGATAACTTCTTCAATACATGGGTCATAGTTAAACTACACAAAAACTTTCTCTTTTTCTTTCTCTGATTTGTTTTATGATGTTCAAGCTAATGAAACTTTTAATCTAAAAGGTAGAAAATAATGTATTGATTAGAAATGAGCTATGGTGCGCAGAGGCCAGTGCTATGGCGTATCAGGTTAAGCTGCCACCTGCAGTGCCAGCATTCCATATGGGCGTTGGTTCGAGACCTGGCTTCTCCACTTCTGATCCAGCTCTCTGCTATGGCCTGGGAAAGCAGTTGAAGATGGTCCATGTGCTTGGGCCCCTGTACCTGCACAGGAGGCCCGGAAGCTCCTGGTTCCTGGCTCCTGGCTCCTGGCTTCAGATTGGCACAGCTCCTGCCATTGCATCCAACTGGGGAGTGAAACAGTGGATGGAAGACCTCTCCCTCACTCTGCCTTTCCTTCTCTCTCTGTGTAACTCTGACTTTCAAATAAATAAGTAAATAAATCCTTAAAAAAAAAAAAAAGAAATGAGCAATGGTGCATGAGGCTTGTCATTAGTTAAATGTTAAATTCACTGAAGGAAATGTTTTGTACATCAATCTTCAATCATTCTAGAAAATGATATATTTTTAAGCCTATGGATACAAGAAAATGAAAGTATCCTAGCAGTGAAGGTCTCTTCAGATTTAACAGTAATTTCAGAATGTACTCCATTAGGGAAATACAAGAGTTCTTACTCATTGCCCATCTCTTTGCAACATATGTTCTGCCGCAGTTTTAACCTCCTGAAGTCAATAAAAGTTGTGGCAGTTGAAGAAGTGATTTACTCTAAAGAGAATTTACAAATATTGGAACTTATTTCACCAATCCCAGTTTAGTACCAATTCAAAAACGTGCCATCCTGAAGAGAATCTGATTGAAAAGATGGAAATTAACTCAGAGTATTTCATCATAATGTCTTGAGTTACTTCAAATGTGATTTAGCAAATAAACATTTCCATGCTAATAGTGACAATTTATTATTATATTTATTAGAATCTGCCAGAATTATAAAAACAGTAATTTATACCTACATAATGCACAGCAGAATTAAAAATTACTTTAGTTTTCTAAACAGACCTGGAAAAGTTCCACCTTAAAATTTCTTTTACAAAACAGATGAGGTGTGCTGCCCATTTGACTCCCAACTTTGACAGCAGAAGTAGAATTTAGACCAAGACACAACTCTCAATTCAGTATTTCTTCTAAAAAGTAGAAGTCTCTCCTAATTAGCATTTAGAAATTTCTAATTAAAATAAATTTTTTTCTAATATTAAAAAGTAGACCTTTCCATTAAGAAAAATCTAACTGAAGTCATCTATAAGTTTAAATTAGTTATATCGACATTCAGAGGGTGCTAAATCCCTTGGATAATAGGTGGAGCATTAAATAAAGGAATGTTATACCCTTTGCACTTTGTGTTTCTGTGTGGGTGCAAACTGACGAAATCTTTACTTAGCATATACTGAATCGATCTTCTGTGTATAAAGATAATTGAAAATGAAAAAAAAAAACCCTAGTGTTAAACTGGAAATTGCATACAAAATTAATCAATTTTTTAAAAAATATCATGTAGGATCTCTGTCTTTAATGTGCTGTACACTATTATTTAATGCTATAACTAGTACTCCAACAGTATTTTTTCACTTTGTGTTGCTATGTGGGAGCAAACTGTTGAAATCTTTACTTAATATATACTACTAAACTGATCTTCTGTATATAAAAAGAATTGAAAATGAATCTTGATGTGAATGGAAGGGGAGAGGGAGCAGGAAAGGGGAGGGTTGCGGGTAGGAGGGAAGTTATGGGGGGAGGGGAACCCATTGTAATCCATAAGCTGTACTTTGGAAATTTATATTCATTAAATAAAAGTTTAAAAAAATAAATAAATAAAGGAATGTTAATCTGTAATAACAATTCTGTTTACTTCAGAAACAGTGGAAAGATTTTATGCTTCATTGGGAAACTCCTCTACTGTGTTTCAGTTAGAAAACTCTGCCAGCAGAATCATATTTCAACAGTTTATAAATATTTCAGTCCTCACATGTAAATAGGAATATGTCCTTAACATTATACATGCTTATGTTGTAAAAAATATAGTTATTTCACTTACAAAAATTTACTAAGGATATATGTAGACATAATAAGAAATTACAACCAGAATTAGAAGAAATACATGTTATGTTGAAAATGTACTATTTTTTTTTTTTGGTTGTTGACTTTCAGTGACAATTTGATTTGCAAATGGAAGAGTTGATTTATCTGTAATGTACCTGCTGATATGTATATACCTCAAAAATATAAAGGTAAACTAAGAATATTGTTATGATCATTATATGAGGAATAAGGGTGTGCATTAGTGAAAAAACCTTCTAAAATATGTTCATACCAATAAAACAGAGAGGAATTCATGGCATTTTCTGGGTGAGAATTTATAGTGAGAAATTCTTAATTAAACACTTTAAGTGACAACTACATTAAAATTGATAGTAATAAGCTTTGCTTTTAAATAGAAAAAAATTTTAACATAATATTTAAAAATATATTTGTTATAAGAATGTACAAGTTTTTGGTTTTAGCTTATTTTTCAAAAATGTATTTGAAAGGCAAAGTTACAGAGAGAGAAGGAGAGAGAGAGAAAGAGAGAGAGAGAGAGAGAGAGAGAGAGAGATCTTTCATCCACTGGTTCATCCCCCAAATGGCACCAATAGCTGGGGCTGTATCAGTCTGAAGCCAGGAACCAGGGGCCTCCTCCAGGTCTCACACTTGAGCACATGGGCCAAAGTACCTGTGCCATCTTCTTCTTGTTTCCCAGGCCCACTAGCTGGGAACTGGGTTGGAAGTAGGATGCTGGTGCTGCAGATTTACCCATTACGTCACAGCACCGGCCCCAAGAAAGTACTAGTTTTAAAATGAGGTATTTTACCTATATACAAAAACTATATTTCAATAATAATATAGTATTTTCAGTTAATCAGCATTAAAAGAGTTATGGGGACATATTTTTATATAAAAGTATTCTCTCAAAGAAGATTGCAAAACATATACATGCATACACAAGCTAAAATACATAATTACAACAAAATTAAATAAGGATAGAAAAATAAAATTAAGCGAGGGATGAACTTATTTTCTAAAAGGCATACATTTCATTACATAAAAGCTCAAGCTTTTCAGCAATGTGCACAAAAAGAAAAAAAAAAACACGCACTGTAGTAGATATGGTATAAAGGTCAACATCAACAATGAAAAACTTGGATACATCCAAAGAAATTGCAAGACCAACTTCGGTATTCTGGTATCAGTGAAGAATTGAAAAATCCCTAAACTCATTAATTATAACACTTCTTTTTTCTAACCACCTATCTGGTTGTTTCATCTTGATGACACCTTTGTTTTTGTTGTGAATTTAATATGCTACAAACTTCAACATCACTGAAGTGAAGGCAATGTCATGTTAGTTACATTTTTAAACGCTAGAATACATACACAAGACTAGGCACATGGCAGATGTTTCACAAAAGTCCATTAAAAAATAACATAAACCTATCGTAAACCATCCTTTCAAATTTTTCACAGCAAACTTGGTACTCAGTAATCGGGTATTACAGATATGGAACAGCTTACAAACAAAGATATATACAGCCTATTTGGAATGCAAAAATACAAAGCCAAAGTTGAGAATGATTTGGAATTGACTGTCCTAATATAGGTCAGAATTTATTCTCTTTTAAATTCAACATTATGTTAAAAACTATAGAATGCTGTATTTTGAAGCATAGAACTACAAAGAAAAAAATAAAATATTTTGTAGGGATATAAAAAAATAATAGGGAATATAACTGAAATCAAATGGCTCTTTAGATCTTAATTATACATTATAAAAAAAAGAGAGAAAATAACTGGCTCCCTTGGCTACTTTCTTACCAGGAAACAAATGAAAAACAGTAATTTATTTCTAACCATAAATCCCAAATGCTTCATTTTCATTTTCCTCAAGTTAACTTTCTCACCTAGCTAAGCAGCATTTTCAATTATTATTAGCTGCTGGTCCAATATCAGCTGACCAGTATCCATCAAACTCTTGGTTCAATGAGCTTAAGGACTCCCTGGGAACTCCACATATGCAGACTTGTCCTTCCAGCTTCTAATTATTTCCTCACAGATAATGGAACATTTAAGTTCAGAGAGGTTAGAGTCAATGTGTAAGTGGATCAAAATCCTAGATAAAATTGCAGTGGCAAGGATCATTCAAAAAACCCCACTCTTTTTAGTTGTAAGATAAAGGACCCTCACTGATTGTTTATTCTTCTGTGTCAAACTGGTTTTATAATTTGACTCCCTCAGAGGTGCTCTTTCTTCTCTAATCACACTGTGTCAAACCATACATAAACTGCAAGTGAAAGACATTAGAAAGAAGGCTTCTTAGAAACTGTAGTAGCATATAGAAATGTCTAAAAGAGTATATTTTTTAAAGAGAAAGAGAGACCTTCCATTTGCTGGATAATTCCCCAGATTCCTGGGACTGCCTGGCCTAATGCCAAAGGGAAGAGCTAGTAACTCAATCAGGTCTCCCACAAAATTGGCAGGATCCCAATTCCTTGAACCATAACCAATGCTGGAGTCAGGAACCAGAGGTGGGTATCAAATTCAGGCACTGGATATGGGAGGCTGGAATCTTTACCAAGGGTCTGAACCATGAAGTCAAACACCCTTTCCACCAAAATATCTCGGTATGTGTTCCTTCTTGGGAGGAATGGGGGAAGCAAGCTATTTATGTATTACGTATAGTACAACTTGCATTTTAAAAAGCTCAAAGAAATATAGATTCCTTGTTCATGAAAAGTGATAATGATGAAGTTAAGACATTCATGTAATATCATGTATCGGACATGTTTGTGCTACAAATCCAGAGGATTTATCTATTCTTTTTCAAGAAAGTCACATATAGTTTGAATTTCTAATCTGGGAGTGAGAGTGAGTGATTTAAAAGTCATAGGGAGCCCTCATAAGCCAAAATAAAATGATAAGGCTGTCAACAGATAACCTCTTGAGCAAATTTTGATTTCCATCAGTACAACAGGTAGCTCAAGAATTCAGAAGAAACAAAACTCTACAATTTAACTGCCATATGTTCTATTACTCACGGAAATTGTCTTACTTGGGCAATGTAATCTTTTAAAGGAGGAAAAATAATAGAAGGAGAAGTCAGTAAAAAGGAGCTGGAAAGCTTTCGATTCAAATTCAGGCTCTGTGCACCCTTACTAGGTTTGGATTTAATTTCTAGGTGTAAATTTCACTGTACTCACAAAATAGGCAAGTGAATACCCCTTTGCAGGCATTTCTGCAGCAACAAACACTTCTTTATTACTTTATAATTTTCAAATTTGATCGTAATTTCACTTATTTGCTTCTAGAAAGTGTTTTCAAAATATTTATGCTATCAATATTTGTTTCATGGTGAAACATGATCAAGAAGGACATGATAGGAGCAGGCATTGGGTGTCTGCAAGCCATGTCAAAGTGCCACGCTTCAAATTATGCCAAGTTTTTGATCCAGCCTGCCTGTTAATAAACAAATTGGAAGTCAGCAGGTCATAGTTCAAGTACAGGAGTCCCTGCTACCAACATGGGAGACCTGGATTGAGTTCCGGGCTTGGCCCTGCCCAGGCATTTGATGACTAAACCAGCAGATGCGAAACATTTCTCTCTCTCTCTCTCTCTCTCTCACCCTCCCTCCCTCTCTCTCTCTCTCTCTCTCTCTCTCTCTCTCTCCCAAATGGATGAAAATATTTTTTAAAAGGACATGCTAGAATGCTAGACTAATCAAGAAAAACAGTGCTAGAATCCTCTCTTTCACTCTGGCTTTCATATATCATTGAATGAAGATTTTTGTTCAAATATACTGTAATGAATTTCCATATTGTACAGATTAGCTCTTGCAGTTAAAAGGGGAGAGGTTATTATGACACATGAAACAATACTCAAGTCCATTCCTGTTTACTTAGTATCTTGGCTAAATCTACAATATTTTGCCAAGTCTGTGTATAAATTACTCCATGTAATCCAATCTGCTAAATGTGAAGTTAATATCTGAACATAAAGGTCTGTAGCAGCCTGGGGTGATCTGTGTTAACTTCAGATGACCTGCTCACTATGACCATTACTTAGGTGTTACAAGGGTTTTAGAAAATGAACTAATAGAGCTTCTGTTCAGAAATTCTTTTGATGCAATCAAAAGAAAAAAAAAAAGACCCATTTTCAGGTTGTTTAGGTTCAGCCTGTGCTTTGAAAACAGTAGACACAAATCTGACTGACAGAGCAGTCATAGGAGGTAGAATGAAGACTTTTTAAAATAATCATTTTAAGAAAAGTACTGTAATGAAAATTGGAGACGTCCTTGTGAAGTACTTATGTAATATCACTTCTAATGAAACAAACCATGTGATCATGCAATAGAGACTTGCTCAGTGGTGTCATTTTACATACAAAGGGACATTAAAAATTATGAAGAGTAGATTTAACATTCAGCCAATTCACAGTGTGTGTGTGTGTGTGTGTGTCCACAATGTATGTGTATATTTATATATAGATAGATATGAATATAGAGAATATATATATATATCTCACTACACTAGGTAGATATAATGAGAGAGAGAGTGTGTGTGTGTATATGTGTGTGTCCCATGGCAAATATCACAGCATGGGAAGCCTTCACTCATTGAACCAAATCACTGCTTTATGAACAACTACCACGCAATCACGTCACGTAAGTCTGTATGACATATAATGTAAACCAGGAAGTTATGAAGATGATCTCCCCCCTAACAGAAACAACATCTTGTATTCTTCAATATATAAACATATTATTAACAAAGCAATTCATATGAAGATCTGATATGTCTAAAATTGCTGATTTTGTGAAAATTCTATTTTCTGATCTTTGTTAGCATTTTGGGCAAAAATTGTCTAAGTCATCCTTATTGTGAAATATTATTCAATTTGGAGTTAGCAATTCCACATGGTCGGTCTAATTTTCTTCCTGCTCTGTAACACATCCTCTAATCATATATGAAATTATCCATTGTAATGATTAGAGAACAGAAAACTGGAGGATACCTTTAGTTTGGAAAGCCAGGCCTTCTATTGACTACTGATTTCTATTCATGAATTTGAATACTGGTGCAGAAGACTATGTGCTCTTGAGACATATCCTTCCATTCATACAAATTTAATAAGTGCCATGGATAAATAGAAGCACTCAGAATTTACTAAATTATGATTGAAGTTTGCAGACAGCAATCTGCTTTGGATTTGAGCACTCTCTTTGAGGTCTTCAAGGGAGAAATTAAATGTATTGGAATGCAAAAATTTGTCAAGTACTTTGTCTGGTTTCAAACACTTTTATTTATTGACCATCAAGGCAATATATAAAGTTCAAATTTTAGAGTAGCTACTAAACTGTTAACTAGCAATGACTTCAATTACTTTCACTTACTTTTGCAAAAATCTGTGACAAAAATCACTGTTTTTTCCTTTTTACACAGGATCCTATCCTTGCTTCTTTATCTCCATTGGAATAGAAATAAGCAAGCAGGAAACAAGGGTTTGGAAGGGATTGTAACAACATATTTTGCTCTGGGGAGCAAAAACTATCCAAAATTGCTGTGAAGGGGAGGACATTGTGGTGCAGCAGATTAAACTTGATGTTTTAGACACTCACATCCCATAGCAGAGTACCAGCTTTTTTTTTTTTTTTTTGACAGGCAGAGTGGACAGTGAGAGAGAGACAGAGAGAAAGGTCTTCCTTTTGCCGTTGGGTCACCCTCCAATGGCCGCCGCGGTAGCGCGCTGCGGCCGGCGCACCGCGCTGATCCGAAGCCAGGAGCCAGGTACTTCTCCTGGTCTCCCATGGGGTGCAGGGCCCAAGGACTTGGGCCATCCTCCACTGCACTCCCCGGCCACAGCAGAGAGCTGGCCTGGAAGAGGGGCAACCGGGACAGGATCGGTGCCCCGACCGGGACTAGAACCCGGTGTGCCGGCGCCGCAAGGCGGAGGATTAGCCTACTGAGCCGCGGCGCCGGCCAGAGTACCAGCTTTGATTCCCAGCTACTGCTCTTCGGATCCATATTTCTGGTAATACATCTTGTGAGGTAGGGATAGTCACTCTAGAGTCTTTGGACCCCTACTGCCCATGTGGGAAACCTGGATGGAGTTCCTGGCTCCTGGTTTTGGCCCTGGATGGGCCTGGATGTTGTGGGAACTTGAGGAGTGAACCAGCAGACAGTAGTGCGCTCTCTCTGTCACTAGACTCCCCAAGTAGACGAAAATAAAAAAAAAAAAAATACTACAGAGGATCCAAGTAAGTCAAGAGTAAGAGCCGGAAAATGAATCCTAGTACTGATGCTGATATAATGGATGCATTCACAGACAAGCAGTCAAAAGGTTATGTGCAATTGATTTCTGTGTGAGAACTAAGGCAGGCTACTGGCTTCCTGTATGCAGGAGAAAGTCTTTCAGGGGTTTTCCTGTTTAAGGGATTTCAGCGGGTACATGAGCGCTTTTACAGAGTCAAAAATGAAGGCTTATTTCTCAGTGATATGT